>NC_067464.1:871317-1245040 GCF_025434085.1 Hippocampus zosterae
GCGGGCGGCGTAATTAGTCGCCGCACTCCGCGGCTCACGCAGACGCCGCCTCATTAGGCCTGAAAACTACACAAGATGATTATTATTTTTTTTTTCTTCTCTAATCAGCCACTGACACCGAGACGTAACGCACACTTGGCAGGACAACGGCGCACCCGCTGACCGGCGCTGTGATGCCTTCAAGGTCAGTCGGACAGGGGAAGGCACTTGCGTCGGCACAGCCAACAGCGCTCCCTCCCCCACCACCACCACATTGAGTGAACACTGGTGTGTTTTGGCTGCCGCTGCTCAACCCGTATTGTTTTGTGTTTTTTGTTATTGTAAATTGTCCTTGGGTGTCTTGAAAGGCGCTTATAAATAACATGTATTATTATTATTATTATTATTATTATTATTTTCAGACTTTTAAAAGGGATGCACCACCTCTTCCGTTTCCCTGATTTTTTTTTTTTTTATTCCCGTTACCATTTCGACAGAGTGGACGCACCCCCCCATCCCTGTGTGCACCTTTAAAAATGCCAACATTTCACAGACTTTGTAAGCCAGCCACACCCATCGACAATTGATCGGATTTGACACCCCAAACCCTGCCGCGGGGTTTGAATAGTTTTGGATTCTTCATTCGAGTCCATTTTTATTTTGTTTTTGTTTTTTTTTGTTGCTGCCTTTCAGTGAATGTTTTTTTTTTTGCAGGTTTGTTAGTTTTCATTACTTTTTTTCAACAATGCTTCATTTTAGTTGATTTTTTTTATTAGTTTTTTTAAACTATACGGCGTATTATATTTCAAAACTATGTGGAATATTGCCGAGTTTAAGCTCGTGAAAATAAAACACATTGTAGGTATAATTTCGGTTCGTTTCAGCTCGCTTTCTTGTTCTTTTTAAGCGCTCTCGTTTTGACTTTCTTTCATTGCCGAACATGTTTTGTTATTTTACGAAGGCGACTTTGCCACTTCCGTTTGTTGGCAACTCTTTGATTACTGGCACATCGTACAAGGGATGACGGGAATGTCATCCGCAGCCACGCCGTCATCACTTTCATTCTTCCCCCACCACAAGAGCGCATCCCCGGGGGTGCTCATTAGTCAAATAGTTCACCCCCCCCCCCAACTCAGTTCATATCGCCGCTCTACAAATGGCAGCACTTTGGCTGCAAGTTCAATGAAGTGCTGTCAGTCATGTGAGGAGAAAGTCAAGTGTTGGGAGATGGATTGGGGGGGGGGGGGGGGGGGGGGGTCAGGGGGGGGTGCACTGTCATGACAGCAGCAAATGACCCCCAAAGCATCTAAATGTGATGCAATCATGTCACCATGGTGACGGTTCAAAAGCATCATGACCGGCGCCTCCTTGTGCGTTACGTGGAACCAATCGCAAATTTCAACTGCTGACGACTCTTTTCTTTTCTTCACTTATTCAGTGCCAAAATGTAAAACTACATTTTTGGTGAGGGGGGGGGGGGGGAGAGACGAGCATATTCAAGAAACTTCAATTGCTGTTTACTAAAGAATGGTAAAAAGGAAGAACTGTATTTTTTTTTCTTGAGGAAAGAAGGTAACGTTTTCTTTCGGTAGGTTCCGTGCTTCTATCAGTACAGAACTCCATTTTCAGCTGGCATTAAATGAGCTAAGAATAATCCAAACATCCAGTTTCGGGAACTCGCGGAGGCTATATGAGGGCAAAAAAGGTCCTACAGTAAATTGACCCGGCAACAGTGTTGCCTTTTTGAGAAGAAAGCTGACAATTTTGGAGCCTTTTGACGTTCCTCGATGCCGCCCCCCATCTGCCGCCTGGGTAATTACATGTGTGTCACATATCAAAGGTCAGGTGTCATTTTGCCCCCCCCCCCCCCCCCCCCACCCCGAAAGAGGCCGCAAAAAGTCAGTGGCTCGCGGCGGAGAAAAAGATTGTTTTGTCAGATGTTGCGTGGCCGCGTCATCCCCCCGCAGCGGAGCATTATGGGATGTATTCTGCGGCCGTGCTTGGCAAGCCTCAAAGGCGTCAGCAAAGTCTCTTTCGGGACGCACTGGCACGCCGACGCAAGCCGCAAGGCTGCAGCGGCCCGACGTAATTAGAACCACGCCGCCGCCACCACCGTCCTCCCCCCCCCACCCCCCTCCTGCCGCTGTTGCGCCTCCTCAAACTCTCGCCATGTTTTTGTTTCCAACATGTTGCGTCACGTGGGACAAGATGACATCGTCATCATTTGTGACAGAAACGCTCCGGTCGCGTTTCAAACCGTTTTTTTAGGGAAGCGAGTCTTCAAATGTGCAGAAATGTAACATGGGAAAGGTTGACAGAGTTTTGACGACTTGTCGGGGAAAAACGAAACAAAAACACTTTTTGAAGGCGATGAAATGCATGAAAGCATATTTCGCAACAGGAGCGAGCCCCTGAATTTCTGACCGCGCGAACAAAACCAACGATTCGGATGCAGGTTTGTTGGATAACATTTTGAAAAATGGACTTGGGGGAGTGAAAAAAATTGTAATAAAAAATATAAAAAATATATTTTTTATTACAATATTTTATAAAAAATATTTTTTTAAAAACCCAATGTTCAGTGACATGTACAAAAATAACACGTTGTGGCACAGTGTTGACAAACCGATTGTAGGGGCTCATCTCAGGCCGAGGGGCGAGGTGGGAGGAGGTAGAAATATTTAGGGACGGGGGGAATGAGACGATGCTCCTCCACCTCCTCATTTTATGTCGACGTCGACTAAATATAAGGTCACGTCAATGCCGCGCATACAAAATACGACCACCGACTTCACGCTCTGGGTTGCGAGCGGGACTAAATTAAAAAGTCCGATCTTTAAGTCGATGCTGTTACGCCGAACAGCTTTGCAGATTCACGCAGGATTGTCCTAGCAGAAGTCCGATGTGGACAGATGGGCGTTCGCGATGCAAATATATCACAGACCGGACGGAGGTCCAGATTGGATTAAGACAAAAAAATGTACTGTGCGCATTACAGGAATAAAGAAAAAAAACAACTAAATGTAATAAAAGCAAAATAAAATGAAGCACTTTCCCCCCCCCCCCCAAAATTTTTTTTTCTACCAAATAAAAACGAGCACACCTCCTCTGACCACAAATGAAAAGCAACTGCATGGAAAGCAGAAAAGTCAAAAGAAGATGCAAATTCAAAAGCAATTTAAAGTTGAGGTAACACGGAGCAAACGGTGACATTTGCCAACTTTGAGGCTTTGTCCATTTTGCCGGAGCAGACTGACTGCGTGCGCGCCCATTTGCCGGCCGGCTGAGCGACGGCCGACCCGCAATTCTCTGGTAGCACAGGAATGCCTGGCCGCAGGCCGGCCTTGGTCTCCGCGGGGACATTCTAACCATCCCCCCCCCCACCCCCCCCCCCAACATTCCGTCATGGCCGCTCCCACTCCGACTTTGGTCATCCCGCCCAAACGTTCCCGTAAGCGGGCCGCCAAATGTTTGTCAGCATCCGGCTACCGCCCCCACCGTTACTGTCCGGCTGCGGCGTTGCTAAACACGCTTGGTGTTTTCATACCGTTCCTGATGACGCGGCATCTTTTCGTCCGGGCGGATAAACGAAGCCTCCAGGAGGCCAATTTCGAGATGAGCCGACGTCGGAACGCCGTCTTGCCACAAGCTAGCTCCCGCTTGAGCTTCAACTACCGTTAAACGTTTCGACTCCGAGTTCATAATAGTGAGCATCAAAAAGTTAATTTAGCCGAGCAATTTAAATAGAAGAAATATTTTTTTGGGGGGGGGGGCAACGCGACAATGCTCCTCATTTGACGGAGACGTCGACTAAAGATGACCGCACGCGTACAAATGCGACCGCCGCAAACATCAACTTGAACAAAACAGAATAAAAGTTTGGAACAAAAGTGTTTACAAATCGGAAGACATCATTTCGGAAGCGCCGTGGCGGAGCGGTGCAACGCACGAGTGGTCCACTCACCTGATTGGTGTGCGGGCAGCGTGGGGGGTCACTTGCCGCTCAGTGACAAGCGTGGATGTGGGCATGAGCGATCGGTCGTCCGTTTGTGCCCCGGGACTGGCTGGGCGACCAGTCCGGAGTGTCGTCTGCACAAAGTCAGCCGGGAGAGACTCCGGCGCTGCTCGTGACCCTGCATAGGGAGAAGCCCAGTGTTGAAACTAACATATATATTTTTTTTTAATTATAATACAGTCATTCATTCATTCATTCATCTTCCGAGCCGCTTGATCCTCACTAGGGACGCGGGGTTGCTGGAGCCTATCCCAGCTGTCTTCGGACAGTAGGCGGAGCTCCACCCTGAATCGGTTGCCAGCCAATCGCAGGGCACACAGAAACGAACAACCATCCACGCCCACACTCACACCTAGGGACAATTTAGAGTGTTCAATCAGCCTGCCATGCATATTTTTGGAAAGTGGGAGGAAACCGGAGCACCCGGAGAAAACCCACGCAGGCCTGGGCAGAACATGCAAACTCCACACAGGGAGGCCGGAGCTGGAATCGAACCCGGTACCTCTGCACTGTGAAGCCGACCTGCTAACCACTGGACTACCGGGCTGCCCTAAATCAGTCATAATTTTTTTAATTATAAAAAATATATATAAAATTTTTTAATAAATACCAAATATTTCCATTCACGTTTCTTACATAAATACATGTTTTAAAAAATCTATACTGCAGTTTAATGACAACTTTTTCCCCAAACACAATCAGATATCGGTCTTGTTAATTTGACAACTTTTTGGGGGTCATGAAAATGTTTTCCGCCTTGGAATTCCAACAATTTTTCCTGCCCTTATTTCCATTTTTCTCAATGAATATTGCGTACTAACCCCGGGAATGTCTGTCTGATTGTTAAGAAGGAAATGGGCCAATGACATGGAGAGCTTTTAGCGGGATGGCTTTTTGGCTCTCTATTGGCCATCGGTCGTACACGCGCCGAGTGAAGCCAAGTGAGCGGATGACAGGGGGGGGGGGGGGGGGGGGAAGGAGTGATGAAGAGCGATTGGCTGGTCTCAAAGATCTCTTTCCTCTCCACCGGCGGCCATGTGGACAACACATGGCCGCCGCTCGCTCGTCTCGGCGTGAGCGGGCATAACTGCAGAGCGTCGAGTGTCCTCCTTCCTTGACGCTGCTTGGTGAGGATCAGTCACTTCCTCCACCATCAAAGGGAAACGTCTCCGTCTGGAGACACTTTGGCTGCGAGATCGGCGCGAGCTGATGCTGCCAGTAAAAAAAAAGGGGGGGGGGGGGCGTAAAAGACACGATGGGCTCATTCACGATGATAAATATTAATTGTGCCATGATGCGTGTTTGGCGTGAGAGTGTGACTGACATCGACGCGAGCGAGGAAATCTCATGCTAGTCCTCCAAATCCCCGATGCCACCGTGCGGCAAACATTTGTGAGTGAACATTCGCCAAACATAGGCCAAAAGTTTTTTTTTCTCGGCGCGAGGAAATTTTGCCAACGTTTGCGATTTTCAACAAAAAAAAAACATTAGCAAAACGTGGCCGACAGGAGCAAATGTTGCCCGCGCGCTAATGCTAACGCGTTACGCTTTTTGTGAGGACGCGCTAATGCTAACGCGTTAAGCTTTTTGTGAGGAGGGTTCTCTGCGCAGTGGAAAAACGTGACCATCTTTGGATTCTCACTTTTGCTATCCAAGGTGCTTCGAGGTTTTGGGTGAAGCCGACCTTTTTTTTTTTTTTTTAAATCGCTGACTGCTAAAGTATGAAAAGAGCTAGCAAACGAGCGTTCCAACTTGCGAAGGCATTGCGGTTCAATCCTATCAAGTTGCGGGTCGAACGTACGTTACGAACTCCACACATGCGTCGTTTTCAACACGTTTGCGAGATGCTACCAAAAAAAAAAAATACAATAAGAATAAAAATGTCGTGGTTCATTGCGGAACTAAAAGGTACGCGGCCTAACGGTCTCGCGGCGGCGTTGCTGTCCGTCAAAACTCCCGACGCTAACAAAAGAGACATCGCGGGCGCGTCCCGTCCGTCGCTAGTCAGCAAAACCGGTTGGACGACCGCGAACGGGAGCCGACGGGAATGCGGCGTAATTGCAGTTTACAGTCGCGAGCCGCCGGCCGCTCGCTGCAGCTGTTCTGGCAAGGCCGCCGTGTAATTGTCTCCAAATAGGCCCAAATCACTAACGGCAGCTATTTTCAAGCCTGCCGCGGACGCAAAGCCGTCGGGCCCGCCGTTCCGCATCCCTACCAGTCCTCCTTCGCAAGTGGGCTCTTTTTGCTCTCGAGTAAGGCAAATCAGCACACGGCAGCCCGGCCCACGCGGCCGTTAGACGCGGCGTCCGCCCTTCCAAGCGTCACGGGCCTCCAAGAAAAAGACGCCGCAAAATGGCTATCAATCAATCGTTTGGCTGTTTGCGCGTGAAAGCCCAACGATGAGTTGATTTATTTGGATTTGGGGGGGGGGGGGGGGGAGTTGCACTCGGTGACAATTTGTCAGTCAGCACGAGGTCACCACGTCTCCAAATGACAACAATCTTCCATGAGAAAACAAACACACACAAAAAAAAAAAAAATTAGGGAGGCAATAATGCGTCACATTCTGTTGTAACCGACGTTGGTTTTAAAACGGGGCTTCCCAAAATTGCTGTATTCTTTTTAAAAACAGCACCGTTGACATGCAGCGGGGTTTTTTTTCCGCCCCAATTCTTCATCTTGGTCACTTTTTTTTTTTTTTTCTGGCGTCTCCCCCCGCCCCCCCCCAAAATGACTTTCTTCACGCTTTTGATTGGCTACATTGCGCTTTGGCTTCTCTGCTTTATGGCCGAACGTTCACCTTCTGAGACCAAAGCCATTTCAGATGCTTTTCAGAATACCATTTTCAAAAAGCCACGTCCTTTAAAACCTACTTGAGGACTAAAATAACCTCTTTTGGGTCCCTTAACACTTACAAAAACAAAGTTTAAGGTCACGACGGAGAGAGAAAAAAAACCCAGCAAAAATCTGCCCCCCCCCCCCCCCCCCGTTTTTAAAATGTTGGCTATAATGCCGATGTGGAAAAAACATTTTTGACTGGACGGAGAACGCGCATGCTAAAGTCGATATCCAGGGGGGGGGGGGGGGGGGTCCTGTTGTCGGCTTTTGCTGCTTGTGAAACTTTTGGCTTAAGCGGTCAAACGCCCCCCCCAACCCCCCCATCACGGTGACCCCCCCCCCCCCCACTTGTCTTTGATTTAATGAAGCGGCCTGGACCTCCTCACCCTCAAGACCCTCCCGAGGTCTGGCTTGAGTTTTTGGGGATGTGTGGAATGTCATCTTATCAGCGACACGCCATTCAAGACCGACGGGGAGACCACACCGCACATTCTGGACCTGGAACGGTGCGCGCTTCTCGTGCGCCCACGATGAAGACCGCATCATGTTTGAAACGGTCATTTCCAAAAGTCCTAATTCGAAATTGTAACCCACGCTTGAAACCAGAAGCTTTCTCGTGAACCCTAGCCCGTCTTGAAAGCGTTTTCAACCCGATCTTGAAATACTCCACTTTGCCGCTCGCTCGCTTTCTGCTTAAAGTGAAAGGGAGGGAGGGGGGGGGAAAAAAAAAAAAAAGTAATTGCTTTGTGAATTCAAGTGAGCAAGTCGCCACAAAAACATCTCGTCATTTGTCCTCGTTTCTCTCCGGAGACGTTTGGCTTCGACTGAAAGACGCAAAGTGTTTCTATTTGTGACACCGGCGTGGATCGGTTTTGATGAAGGAAGTCTCTTCAGGTAATGGCTCGTTGGGGATGGGGGAGGGGGGGGGAGATTGGTTGAATGTCAGGAGGACGGGGAGAAAGGTAAGAAATTCAAGCTTGCGGACACAATTTCGAGATTTAGACACGGAGCGCTCAGCACAGTCTCCGGCTAACAAGTGTGAGCAGCTACGAGCTATGCTAGTTCCTGCAATCCAACTGAACCAAGAGACGGCTCGTCAGCTTCTTCTCAACAATAAAACAAAAAAATGGAATGTTTAATAAAAACGGGGATTTCACCATCTCTGTTCCGACAAACGAGAGACGGAACAATAAGCGTGAAATGAATCCGACGAAGGCCAAACGGCCGCCATTAGCGACGGGTCACAAGGCCACCAGAGAGAGACGTTAGCGACGCGGACGTAGCGCGTTTGTGTTTTCGTACACGAGTGCCGACAGGGCGAGCGCGGTCGAGCGCGGTCGAGCGCGTTGAGCGCGGTGAGAGGTGACGGCCGCCGCTTCGCTACAACAACACGGACGTGTTGTGAGAGGAAACAACAAGACGCCCTTCACGCCGATTTGAAAAGAAAACGGACGATTTGGCGGCTTTTGACACTTTGGACTTGTTCGCGCCCTTTGAAATAAGTCTTCAGGTTTATGTTTGCTTTCAACTGCCGGCGATTTACTGCCGGACTGGGCTGCTTTTTTGACGGCTTTCGACCGCAGCTGCAATTAAGCATCCCGCGGCCATGGGAGGACATCCAACGGGACTAGGATGGAGTTTCCTTTTTCAACAGCGCTCAATGTCTTGACATAGACGAACGTTTGGTGAGTGACTGGCAGAGTGTGCAGAACATTTCAATTAGAGTGGCAATGTTATGTAAGACTTTGTGGTAGTTCTAAATGGGGGGTCGCGGGGTCGGGGGGGGGGGGGGGGGTCTTGGATATATTTGTGTCGGAATAATATTACAACCGGTTCAGGGTGTCCCCCGCCTACCTGCCAGAAGACGGCTGGGATCGGCTCCGGCACACCCCGCCACCCTTGTGAGGATAAGTGGATCGGAAAATGGATGGATGGATGCATGCTGATTTAAAAAAGAACCCCCCCCCCCCACTCCTCCCAAATCAGTTTTTGGAGGTATTTTCGTGGCTCAGTTTGACCTATAAAAAGGTTTGTACAATACAGATTTTTATCACACTTTTTTTATGCCTGACGTTTCAGAAGAAAAAATTTAAAAAGCACCGGTTTCCGATTATTTACTGTATATAAAATTATTTTTTCATATTACTAATTACAAATTCTTATTTTTTTAATTATGAAAACCTGATGTTCTAGAGCAGGGGTGTCCAAACTTTTTGCCAAGGGGGCCAGATTTTATGTGGTAAAATGTCGGGGGGCCGACCTTGGCTGACATTCTTTACATTGAACAACAATATTGTTCAACAAATTTTAGTAAGCCAGTCTGTTTCACATTTCCATTTTTATTTTAATTTCAACAATTTTAAGAATTTCTTTTGGTTCATTTGAAACAGGAATTTGAAATATGACATATCAGTCAATATAAACACAGAGTGATGTCTTGTTAACTCGTGAGTGATGCCCTCTAGTGTCTAAATGCTATTACTCATTTAGTGAATGCTATTACTCATTTAGCCACTAGAGGGAAGCAGTACTCTATGAAACATCACTCCCCAGTCGACGAGACCTCAGTCAATGCAACACGTGTTCCATTGCGCCCAACCTGCGGGCCAGACGGCACTGATTTTATGACGGGGGCCGAGGGCCGGATGAAATTCGACCGCGGGCCGGATTTGGCCCGCGGGCCGGACTTTGGACACGCCTGTTCTAGAGCAACAAAAAAAAAACAAGGGCATTTCTGGAATCTGTGCAAAAACTTCATCCAGAAAAGTTGACTAATATCTCTGATTTAAAAAAAGCTGAGTTGATCGGTGTAATTTGACAAAACATTGAGAGAAAAGTAGTGACTGGAAAGGCGCTCGCATTGACGTCTTTTCACTGCATGCCATCCTCGAGTGGATTGTTGTGACAAGGAGAATCAAATGAATTCCACGCTTAATGAGAAACTCCAGCGTGTTGCAAATTGGATACAAAGCTTTTCTTGGAAGCTGATCCCATCTCCAAATGATTGCCATTGTTTGGAGTTCCTCAGGGCGGTATTCTTAGCCCCCCTGCGCCTCAAAAAAAAGTCCTTATCTGGGCTCATTGTTGCACTCGTCCCATTGAGCATTGAGGTGACACCGAATGACCCGTTGAGCTCAAGCTTTGTCCTGTCATCAAGATGAAGACGTTCCCTTGAGCGCGTAGGAACGCCTCACGGGGGACACTTTGCGTGTGTGTGTGTGTGTGTGTGTGTGTGTGTGTGGACAGCATGCGTCAACTGTTACATGACTCACTGACACAATGTTTTTGTTTTTTTACTCTGATAGTTTATCCAAAACTTTACAAAAATACTTTTGTTCTATTCTCTAGCACGAACAAATAAGCAGCAGAAGTTTTTGAAAAGATGTATCCTAATTTTTTTTTTTTTTACATAGGACTGAAAACAATTATTGCTGTACTTTACTAAAAAGAAGACAAAATATGGATGTTGCACCCTCCCAAATTGCAAAATGTTTCGGTTGCGCCTTGTTAAAAAGAGAAAATGACTGATTTAACATCTTTAAAAAAATTAATAAAAATTCAAAACACCACGAAAGCGAAACTATTGAAGAGAAGACAAAATTATATTCATCCATCCATCCATTTTCTGATCCGCTTGATCCTCACGAGGGTCGCGGGGCGTGCTGGAACCTATCCCAGCCGTCTTCGGCACATGATTTTTTTTTTTGTGGGGCGTTTAGCTTGTGCATTCCATGTTTCCCAAACAAAAGATGAAGTGAGTCAAAGTGGTTTTTGATAACCTTTGGCCAGCCCTTGTTTGGAGGACTCCGTTGCCCCCTACAGGCAGAGGCACACGCACTACCATGGTGTGCATTTGCCACCATGCGATGGGACTTTCTTTTCAGATGGTGGAAGTCTTCCCTGATACTGCCCCCCCCCAAAAAAAAAATTAAATAGGAAATAGAAGAGACCAGAGCATCTCCATTAAAGGCCGTATTTAAAGAGACAAGGCGGTAGGTTGTGTTGAAGACATTCGAGCCGGTTGTATTTTCTTGTCTCTTCGCGTCTTCGAGTCCATTTCTCAGTCTGTCTCCCGTCCTCACTTTATCCCCCCCCCATTGCTCTCCCACTGCTGAAACCAATGTCACTTTCCATCTGGCGCGCTCTGGCGCCTCGCTTCCTCACCCGATAGCGCCGAGCGGTGTAAACAAACCACACCGTCGGGTTAGCCAGGAAACATCACTTCTCTTCGCTCTTCTGTCGTCGTGAGGGAGGGACGGCAGAGGTACGGCAATGAGGGTGGAAACCAAAATGTGTTTTCAAAAATTTCTGAATTGACAGCGAGTGTATCACGATAGCTTCGGGCTAGTCTGACCGCATTAGAGCGCCTCGTTGTCGGCCATCAATGCGCGTATGTTATGCAGAGAACAGCGGAAGAACAATGAGGAGGGAAACATTTAAAAAAAAAGTCTGACTTGACAGTTAGTACATGGCAGTACCTCCGGGCTAGTCTGACCGCATTCGAGTGCCTCGTTGTCAGCCGTGAGTGCACGCACATGACTGAGAGATACTTGCCAGTTATTTCAAGCATTCAAAATTTCTTTCACTGCGGTGTATAAATTTTACAAAACAGATCCATTTTCAATTCAGTCTTCGAAATAGACGGGGGTCCCACCGGAGGTCTACGCGAGATTACGGGCGAGCTCCACTTTTCCAAACGGCCCGTAGAATTGTTTGCGCGGCCATTGTCGTCCAGCCTAGCGTCCTTAATGAAATCGTCATCTCCGTCCCCGCGGATAAGCAACCTCACAGCCCTCACTTGACGCTCTCCCTCCCCAAAAAAGAAAGCCTCCGGAGAGGGCATGGGGATTAGGACCAAGCCCACCACCTTCCCTCCTCCCTCGAAAACCTGTGAAGAGTCCATTTCACACATGAGTGTGTGCGCGCCCCCCCGCCGCCGCTCACACTCTATCAATGGGCGGCGGGAGAAAACCAGGCGGCCTCCGAGTGATCTCGTTAAGCCTCCGCCGTCGCCTCTGCTCGCTCCAGTCGTCGGCTGGCCAGCGTTTGCATGAGAAAACACGGATTAATCCAAATATTTATCCTCCCTGGGAGACGTCTTTGCATCCCGCCGAGAAATGTGCCCGTGTGATGCCTTCTTTCCCGTCGTACTTTTATTTGAAAGTGCATTGGAAAAAAAACATTGTGATAATATAGGATTAGGGGACTTCGGATGAGTGACAGAAAATGAGAAAATAGGAACGTCAGGCTAGTTAGCACAACCTGGCATTTCCAAGATGAAAGTTAGCACAAAAAAAGAGAAATCAAAGCAAAACTGGATTTTTAAAAGATCTCTACAGCTAAAATCGACTAATCCGACCACAAATTGGCAGCACGCAGATTACAAATTGCACCAGTAAACACCCCCCCCCCCCAAAAAAATAGATTGTATAGACAGATCAGACATGTCAACTTCCATGATGTTTTCTAAAATGTCGATTTTAGCATTTTCTTGTGACCAAACCCCTCGTGATAGTACCCTAAACAAGAGTTGAATCAACAGTTATTCATGACTTTGTAAGATGGTTTCGGTCATAACGGCCCTCAAACGGTAACTGAAATGTGGCCCGCGACAAAAATGACTTGCTGGAGATGCTAATCTACAATCATGCCACACAAATGTTCTTCTATGACCCTCACTGCAGTGCTAAAAATGATACAGTGAAACTCCTCTACAACAAAACCTACATGGGCGAAAATACCCTCTTATGTGGGAAAAATTTTCATGCATGAAAGCCATTCCCACTTTTCTGTTCCCCCTACGACGAAAAGTCCCCCTTTGCCATTATATGAAATCTTTTTCTCTGCTCTTGCCTCGTAATGAGATTCACTACACATCTGGGATAAAATTTGCTACAGTGAAAAGCCCCCTGTTGTGAAAAATTTCTTGCTGCAAACATGATTTCGTTGTAGAGGAGTTTCACTGTGTTAGGGCGAGGGAACCAGGGCAACTAATCGAGCACACAGCTCAAATGTGGGTTTTTTTTGGGGGGGGGGGGGGAGAAATTCTCGATGACTATATGTAGATCATTCAAAATGACAACATTTCCATGTTTGAATTCAACAAGGATCCCACACTTGCATTTTGCTGCTGAGTAACTAAACGGAAAGATGGTAACATGTGTATGCGTCTCCCGGTCTACCTGCAGACAAGCGCAGCCCTTGTGAGATGAGTCTGTTGTCGTCGCCGTCGCCTTGGTGACCGCCACCGATGACATCATCATGACAGGTCGCTCGCCTGGCGGGGAGCTCTTTCATTGGGCTGTCAGGTTTCCATTGCGACTAGACGCCACTTTGACACAGCATCAATTCCTAGGGCCGAATCGTCTAAAAAGACAGACCAGGACAACTTGAGCGTTTGCGTTGGGTTTTGACAATTATTCCCAGAAGAAATCGGTCATATTTTGTTCAGACAATAAGATGGCTGCCGTGGTGTGTCGACAAAAAACAAAGGTTTGACTTGTGCAATTTGGACACTGTATTTGGTGCTTTCTACAGCCTTTATTACCGATTCGTCTTACTGTTTATTGTGCATGTTAAATTGCTCCATGTACAGCACTTTGTATGCAGCGATGGCTGTTTGAAAGTGCTCGAGAAATACTCTTGACTTGACTTGACTATGCCAAAGAACTCAAATTTGACAAAAATGTCAAGATGAACTCAACTCGGATGATGTTTAGGAGGCATTTTTTTATTTCTAGGGCACATGTGAACCTGCCCGGTGACTTTTGATGAAAATAATACATGGACATAACCTCAAAATGAACCTTCGTTCAACCCAAGTTCAGTGAAGACATGTCCTCATGTTTTCATTAGTTGGCGATCTAGTTCGACTACAGTTAAGTAGCAACAAGTGATGAGAGAGATGTTACAGTGAAAAAAAAATACTTCTTTTCTGAATAACTAAAATGCGAACAAGGTTTGTTCGGGAATTCTCATTTAAAACAAAAATACTTTTATTAAAATACAAATGCAACTTGTTTGTATGGATTTAGTAAAGTGATGTTAAAAAGGAGCAATAAAAGAAAATGTGTGAGGTTGTACCGACATGCCCAACTTTAAGCCTCCAGATTGAAGTAGCTTCCTTCACTTGCGGACTCGCTGCCAGAGAAGTAATTAACGACGACAAACCAAAGGCCGCCAGTCAAACGACTCGCACAAAATAAGATAAGAATTCAATTATTTTCTCTCTTCAGCTTCAGTACGGATGGTCCCCTTTGTTCTGTCTTTTTTTTTTCACCTAATACCTAATACAATGACTGTATAATACCACACACATACACATATTTAAGACCCTCAAAATTTGGTACATAATAGTCGATAGTTGATAGAAAGCTTGTTTGAAAACTCAACACAACAGTTGCCAAGGGAATTGGAGCATCATTTGAACACATTACGCAGCAATGAAATGTGGACACTGATTAAAAATAAAGTCACAAAACAATATTCATTTTTATTTGTCTATTTTCATTATTTCTTTGGGTGTTAACAGTTGAAGGCAATCGAATAATTTAAATTTGATTAATAACCAAAAACTGCAAGGCAAAATAAGATTTTGGACACGGATTTTAGATTGTACTTCGAGTGCGGTGTTTGTTCCCTTCTTGAAAGCTAAGTGCTACATGCTAAATGCTACATGTTAACTCTATTATGAGTAAAACATTCTTTTGTTGCATAGCTGGTAGGAAGACGTAACTTAAGTAACATCTATGACTCGCTAACTAGCTATGAGTTCTAAATTCGGAGAGTAGACCTTTTTTTATGTATTTATTTTTTTAATCAATAAAGAGTTACCACCTTTGGCTACCATTTTGTTGCCAAGCCGCCATTTAACATATACTCGCACGACAAAGGCTTAATGGAATAATTCATCTTTTTTTTCTCCTCTGGATGAACTGACGTGTCATATTGTTGTTACCGATTTTAGTTACAAAAGAATCAGTAAGTGTCAAATGTTGTACACTCTTACCCCAATTTTAAGTGCTCCTTTGCCAGCTCCACCCCACGACGCTCGGCTTCAAATTTCCTCCATTTTGCTTTGAACGTAACTTTATTTGCACACCCTTTGAGAGAAAGAAAGAACATGATCATCTATTAGAAAGACGCGGCGGTGCTATGATGTTTTCAGATTTCCAAATCGACTTAAACATACAGTTAGTTGTATGGTAGGTTTACAAATGATGACTAGTTTATTGTACGTGTATATATATTAAAGTGGCCTTTCTATTGTTGCCATCTTGTTCCGAACCACATTTTATTTGCACGTATGCATTGACACAATGAATTCTCATCGGAATGAACTGAGGTGCCAAATGTGGTTATTTTCTGAAAAATCTGCTTTAAATATATATTTTGTTGTTTTATTTAGTTGATGTACAGCATGCGACAAAGCTTTATTTTACACAGTATGTAGTGATATCACCAACGATTTTTAACGCCCTCTCCAATGTAATCTCATAAACTAATAATGCAGGGCTGCCTTTTTAATTAGCTCTATTATTAGAGTTGGCCATTTAATTGAGCTGGTAGGACTTAGTGAATAATGAAACGTGTCATTCTGAGCTTTGGAATGGAGCTTAATTAGATGAGCGGCACTAATTTCAGGAATTTGTCTGATTTTCCCCGCAATCTACTTCTCAGAACAGGAAGGGGGAAGGAAAGTAACTCATTTATACGGTTCAAATAGAGGAAAAAATATACATAGAGTGATTGCTTCACTGGGAGGCGAGGAAAAAGTCAATACGGGTGGCATCAAGTGAGTCAAAGCTATTTTTTTTAATCAACAAAGAATCCCAGTGACACTCAGAGAAAAAAAAACATTGGTACATAAAAGCAACGTGACTCAAAAGCAGCAAAAAAAAACAAAGGTGGGAACATCAAAATAATAGGAACAGCTATCAGTGAGATAAAGTATGTGCTGCACTATTTGTATTTTTTTTAACATGATGCAAACAGCAACAGTTGTGTTTTTCGTTTAAACCTTGCATGACAGATGAGAGATTGTACAGAGGAGATTCTTGCAATGCAGTTTACAATGTCTTCGGACAAAAACTGTCATCCAGTAGACAGTGGCACCTTGTTTCAAGAGGCCCAAATTATGAGTTTTCAAATTCCAAGATGGATTGATTGATTTTTATTTTATTTATTTAAAAATTTGCTGTAGTAGCAGCTTCCTGAGCTAGTAGCCTCTCCATAAAAATGTAGCATGGTGATCCAAGGAGCTAATTCTTGTCCGAAATGGAACTGGAGCTGGAAACCGCGAAACTGTGGAAAATAACGACAATAAATTTGGCAAAATAGTAGACAGCTTCTGTAAGTACAAATAGTACATGCGCAGAGTTGTTGTTGTGCCTTCTGGCTTATTCCAACATAATTACGAGGTGGGCTAGCTGCTAGCTCTGAAGCTTGCAGTGATTATGTAAAAACGTAGCATAGTGAATTCTTTACTGATACGCTTTAACGGTCGTCAACTGGGACGAAATGAGTTGAGATGTTGCGAGCGTAGCGTCCACACAGCAATTGTCGCCTTTCAGATTGTACCAATGAAGATGAATATTTTGTAAATCAGGGTAGCGCTATATGCTAAACATCGAGGCGCCCTGTGTTCAAAATATGCAGTTGTTTACAGTTGCCTTGGAGAAAGACAATACATCAACACGTCTTTATTTGGATCGTGCTTTCTCAACAGCTTCAGCTGTAACAAAGCACTTGACAAAACTGTTAACATAAAATATAACACAACACATAACATAAAACACGGACCAAAACGAGACCATCAAACTGACCCTGAACCACATGCTGCTTCATCAAGTTGGAAGACACGGGCCATTTCTATAACAGCTACTACAAAAAGCAATAATAAAGCTACTGTTAAAACTATTTTCTCTGGAAACTTTTTTTTGGTGGGCTCTCATTCATGGGAGTACCTAATAAAGTGTCCGCCTAGCAGATGTTTTGGAAGGGAGGCAGGAAGTCGCACGATGCCGATAAAAAGCCGAAAGAGGAGTGAAAGGCTACAAAATAAATAGATAAGTCTTGCTGAATGAATGAATGAGCGACGGCTATGCAGAAAGTGGGCGAAGATAGCGCACAATTGTCGTTTGTTGCCTTATCTGACAAAAAAAAAAAAAAGGCTACAGAGAGATGAAGGTCACGTCCTCTGATGATGTTTTTAGACTTTTATCCTTCACCTAGCTTTAATAAACTTTTTTTTTTTTTTAACATGTCCCGAAGCTGCTATGTTGTTGGCGCTGCGGGTAAAACGAAATGTTTGCACATGCTGTTTGCTAAAGAAATCTAATGACTGTGAAATCTTCCTCAAGAGAAACGTGTGAGAGTGTTTCTTTGGTTTTTCGGGGTTGAGTTTTTTTTTGTATTTGGATGTTTCTACTGAATAAATATCCTTTTCGGAACTGGCCACATCGCAGAGCCCATTTGGAGTCCTTTGATGCCTTACCAGAAACCTTTTGGTCGGAAAAACAACTTGAAATGCCGTTATTTTTTTATATTTTTTTTCCCCCGGTACCCTACGCCCCGAATTAAGAGTTGCTACGATTGTTTGTGTTGCCTTTAGTTTCGGCGTTCGGCATGCCTAGACGACGCAAGACATCGGCAAAATTGGCAGAATATAACATAACCCGGCAAAGCAGTGAGTGGGCCGGTAACTTTCAGTGGGAGGTCATTCAAAGAGAGGGATCGGCAACGGAAGCCTCCTCTTAGTTCTCGGTATCTAGACTAGAGTCTGGTCCACAGACCTGAGGCACCGGGCATGCGCATAGGGCCTCAGAGAGGGGAAATGGGGTCAGGCCATTTCAAAATTGGAAAACAAATCACAGGATCATCAAAAGAACTCTTTTGGGAGCCAGTAAAGGGACGCCGGAGTAGGAGTTATGTTCTTCCTCCAGTTCCTCCAGTTAGGAGGCGAGCAGCAGCATTGTGGACCAACTGGAGACACTTCATGGAGGATTGGCTCACTCCAAAGTCAAGTTGCCTGACAGTCATCCAGCCGGAAGGTGATGAATTTGTGAATGACGGTTTCAAAGTGCTCTTGAGAAAGAGAGGCTTTGATTTTAGCCGAGATGAAAGAAGCTGAATTGGACAATGGCAACAATTTGTAGGTCCGATTGAAAATCACTCGCCAGTTGAAGGCCCAAGTTGGAGACTGTTGGCTTAGGATAAGGAACCAGGGGGCTCCAAGTCCGCAGGATGGGATGTACAAAGGCCACTGAGACCGACCACCATCACTTCTCTCTACTTTTCATTGAAAACTCAAGAAATTTAGCGCCATCTAGGTCTCGATTTCCTCCGGACAGGATAAAAGTGGCCTCAATAGAAAGCGACACTCACAGACATAAAATCTGCCTGTGCGGCCGAAAGCCATTTTCTGAGGGCCAAATGGTGGCACTTGTGTGCATTGCGGCGGATTGTTTGTCTTTTACTGAGCGGCGGTGTGCAAATTTCAAGCGAGCTTCGCCGTTATTTACAGCCCGCCGCGCTACGGGACAAATTGTACCGTTGGTGTCAGAACAGAACGTAAATGAGTGGACAGGCCAGATTTAATAATTCAAGGAGTGTTTGGAAGAATGTGTGTGTGTTGGGGGTGGGGGCGGGGGGTTGGGGGGGTTCTGTGTGGCAGAGACACACATCATCCCGGCTTGTGCCTCAAGTCCAAACAAAACGTCGCCAGCTCTGAGCACCGTGGCTCCGTTCAAGGCCTTGTAAAGCAAGGTAGCGAGCCCCGGCCGCCCGGATTGGTCGGCCCCGAGAGTCTGACACAGAGCAGGACTTCTTCAGGTCTCGGCCAGCCTTGCCCTGTTTTGACAGGAAATTCTCTTTGGGAAGGTCTGGGAGGGCTCACACGCCACCGGATGCCCCGACGGGTAGACACAAAGAACCAGCGGGACACTTTTTGCTCCTGAACCCAATCCACTCAACTCGACGTAACCCCAAAAAGTAAACAATTCTCAGCGACTGGAGTAACTCCACAGGCGGTTGTGCCCCAAAGTGTAGACCGCTTCGAGTTCATACCGGAATTTAGGACATTTTGTACAAAAATTCTTGACATCATTTGATTCATCCAGCGCCACCCTCAACGGTAAACAAAAAAAATGTAAGCGAGGACTTGGCTTAAATCGCTGGTAGCGCTAAGCTAATTTATCCCACGAGGTGCATGTTGGTCTATTACTAATGTGAAATGTGGGAAAGCAGAGAAGGTCCTCCAATTCTGGAATGATGAAAGGTTTCTACATCGGCAATTTAGACCTTCATTTGACATTTGAGGGTCTGTCTTCCATCCAGACGTCTTCGATCAATACTTCACTTTAAAAGAAAATCAATGCACATTTGTCGTCACCTTTGAGCAAGAAAATACACGGATGGCTCGTGAGCTACTTTGTGTTCCCCGACAGCTGTCGCATTTTGTTTCGTTTGAAGATCGGCGGCTCACTTTTTAAACGAACAAACTCACCCAAAAAAAAATCCAACCAACCTCACCAATTCACCACCAGTGAAATACTTGACTCAAGAACTCGCAAAACTAGCGAGCCAAAATCCTCATGCTAACAAAGTGACAAGCTAACGAGTTAACAAACAAACAGCTTTACTCAAAAAGTCATGAACTTATCTTCAAGAGTAGCAAACTAAAAAGGCAAACATCATAACACACTCGTAAAACCCCCACTGAACAAAGCAAAATGCAAAGGAAAAAACCCCCGCGTACCGCAAGAACCTCACCGTGTAAAAACCAAACAAGCTAACTATGACATCAGTGAGGAAAATGATGGCAATCAATTGGCTGCTCTCATTTAATGCGCTCCGATGGCCGACTTCCAAAGGGCAAAGCGTAGGAGGCAGAAGGAAGCGCCGCTATCCCACCCCCCCCCACGTGTCATTAGCGCTTAGCGCTCATGTTGTTTAGCGGAGGTTGCGGTGACCTTGAAGGTCAATGCACATCCTGTTCTGACACGCGCAGGTAAGGAGAATCTCTGCGCGGCCGCGGCGAGGAAGACACGAGGAGAACTTTTACGACCGGAGAGTCGGCACGTTGGCGGTTGTTAAAAGCAGATTAGGCCACAAACGACAAGGTCAGACGTGTTTCGAGATTGACTTGCAAGGCCGGCGTCGTGTAGATAATGGGATGGATAATGGATGATGGAATGCCGGGATGCGGGGCAGGACATGGACACACGGGCGGATAGATGGAGAATTGATGGACAGACGGACAGACAACTAACAGGCAGTCAGTCGGATGGGCCGAAGGTCGGATGGACGCGGCTCGAGGGCTCGAGGACTTGACGGACGTCGACGGGACCCGCGGTGAGGTCACATTGACACGTCGCTTCGGCGGACTCGAGAGACGTCTCGTGTTCTCTGCAGCCGTCAGCACTGTCAACCCCCCTTACCCCTCCCCTCGCCGCAATCTTGTCCAGACATTCACAATCGCTGCCAGATCCCGTTGGTAGCAACTTCATTGCGAGCTGGTCCGCAGCCCAGAGTCATCAGTCAGTGGAACAAAGCCCCCGCCCCACACCCCCACCCGCAACCCCGTCGGTCCGTCCGGGCCGAGCCTTTCATGGACACATAAAAGACCCTCGGAAACCAAACGGAGCCTGTGATTGGTTGGGAAAGATAAGGCATCATCAATCAACCGAGAACAAACCCCAGGCCTTTGGAGAGGCCTTTTCACACTGCACTTAGTTTTCTAGGCTTTCACTGTGCCCCGTGAGTCTAAACTGGGGTTATTCTGATCAATATTACCTTGTTGGAATAGCAATAAAGCAGATTTATCCATGCGTTTTTTTTTAATCCACCGCAGGGCGCTGCCATTTTGTCCTGTACCCCCCTTTCAGCCTCGCGTTGTGAACGTCACGGCTCACCCGGTGTCTTGGTTTGAGCACATGATGTCGGTCATTCGACACTTTGACGACACGCTCGGTTCACTTCCACTCGACTTCATTCCCATTTCACGCCGTTAAACTCTTGACTGCAGAGTACCGCCAACAATTCACTTCGCTCACTGCGCATTCACACACTGCCTCTTTTTTGTCCCCGTGACGCGGCTCACCCCCCGCAAGTGTTAGTGCACTCCGACGTGAACTCTGCCTCCCCCTGCTGTCCTCTGCCCATTTCCCACCCACCATGGCAACAGGCAGAAGGCTCCCTTTAGCGAAGGATGACATCAGTTGGGCGAAAACGTGGCAGGGCAACCTCAGCTCACATCAAGACTTTGATAGCGACGCCGTGTGAGTCAGGCTTTGCGCCGCTGCGCGGTTCTTCCGCAATGTCGTGTCTGTATTTGTGTTCTCGCTGATGCTTGCGCAGCGGCGCGCAAATCCAAAATCATTCCAAAAAATCCACCAGACACCTCCCCGTGTCAACAGTGGAGAAAGTCAACTCTCCCCAGTGACTATTTACTCTGTTTGGGGGCGTCGAGGCTCCGGAGCCGAGAAGCAGCCAACGGCCAAGTCCTTAAAAGAGCCCCCGCTTCTGCCAAGCCCATTTATTTCTCCTTTTAACACTTGACAAGTCAAGTAAACCTTCTTCCTGGACTGTCAACTAGCTTAAGCGCTTTGCATGGAAGGCACGGGACGCTAATACTGAGCAGCAGCACCCAGAAAACAGCAACTTTCAAGTGCTAGTGGCATCACTAGAGCTTTTCACGAGGAACTTGGGCAAAGCTTCACAGAAGAAACAGTGTGGGGGTCGAGGATTGAGTGTCGGGTTGCGACGTCAAACATGCTTGGAGTACAGTACACAGTACCGTATTTCATCCACAGCGCTCTTTAAGCAGATTCATTTTGGTGGTTCAAACGTGTAGGCCGCAGCATGAGAAAGCTAGTAGGAGTCGTAGCATCCGTTTTTGCAGGTCAAAGAAGTGGAACTTGATTGACAGGTTTCATCACATTCAGCGGACCCGTTCACGGAATGATTGGCAATTCTTTTCATGCTTCAAATTTGACATTTTCAACATTTTACAGCGACTTTAAACGTACTTAACATCGGAAAAGGTAAAGGTAAGCAAACAACTGGCGTCTTCTTCTTTGCTGGATACCCTGTGGCACTTTTCTGCCACTTGCAGGCCACTGCGGGTATTGCGTCAGATTTGAGCCTCGTCTGTCGCCATGGAAGCGTCGTCAGCACACTGTGACGTTATCTGTGCACTACTAAAAGCTCCAAACATCACCATTACCACCCACCACGAATAGGCCACACCCGTAAGTGTGTGTGTGTGAGTGTGTGTGTGTGTATGGACACAGTGTTTATTTGCCTATGTAAACGGCGACGTCCAGAGGAACATATGAATGTGGTTCTAGGGGGGCGGAGTTGGGGGGGGGGGGGTTGACGTATTACATGTCCCCCCAAATAGAATTGCGCTAAATGAACTCATTGTGTGCGTCCTCAATGCAACCCAGTGTGGCAAGAAACAAATATCAATGCCCCTCTTTACACCCGCGCACACTTACACACAGACCCAGATAACTGTTGATTGATTGATTGGTTGATTGATTGATGGATTGGTTGATTGATTGTCTGTGTTTGTTTAGTCCCTTTGGTATTTCTGATTTGATTAAAGTATAGGAAGGGCGTAGTGATATATGTGCGTGATTGCTTTCACGACCGACTGCCGTAAAGTGGTGTCGTGTCGGAGCTGTTTTGGGGGCTTGGGTTGTTTTCAGACAAAGTTCCTGAAGTGTCCTTGATTCCTTCCAGGTCCTTTTCACGCTTGTGTGGGTCAGTCATCAAGTTGGTCATTGTGGTGTGGCTCCATCTAGTGGTCGTTTCGCGCAGCGCGGGCAGACAAACACTTGCGCTCAACGGTAAGCAAGCGGTAGGGGGCAGTGTTGCCCGACGAATAAGCTTCCGGTGCCACGGAAGGAGGAGAGACTTGGGACATGTTCAAACATCAGCTTTCGATATTAAAACGGATTGGAAAAAAGGAATCCCATACCATTTTTGGAAAAAGACATTTTCGTTTGAATTGTTTTTCAGATTTGTGTGTCAGGAAATGAACAATGTCTCAATGTTACGATGTTGTCTTGCCCTGCCTGCTCATTTATATGAAGCACACCACTTGCGAAGGGCTACCAGTTGGTTACACTTCTGAAATAGCAAATTTGCTCAAGATAAGAGAAAATATCCTTTATTTGTAATAAGCAAATAAGTTGGTTTCACCAAAATCACGAGTTTCTGACCAAAAGCAGCAAAAAATAACTTTTTTGGTGAAAAGGGAGACGTCAAGCAGAAAAGTGGCTTTGACGCCTTTATTTTTTTTGTTGCTATTGCAACACTTATTTTCAAAAGGTCTTTTGGTGGGAAAATAATCATTCCCTAAACCAGGGGTGCTCAAACCTTTTGGATCGAAGATCTACAAAACAGCTACAGAGCATCACAGCACCATCACCATGATTTTTGACGCTTGGTACGATGTTCTTTTTCTCAAATGCCAGATGTAAATGAGACACAATCCTTCCCCAATTTGTAACTTTTGACACATCAGTCAATAGAATATTTTCCCAAAAGTCTTTACAATTTGGGGGTCAATTTGACCCAACTGTTGACAAAAAATGTTTGGTAAACACAAAATTTCGCAGTTAAGTTCAGACAATTCAACAAAATAGTTGAAGTTTTGCTGTTGCAAAAAAATTGGCTTTCCTGCATTTCACAACAAAAGAAATAAAAATTAGCAGAACGGTTGTCCATTTTATTGATCTCCACTTAAAAAATATCAGTCAAAACAACTCGGCCAAATGGTGTGGAGCAAACAACTAACTGGTTTTGTTGACACGGTGATGCCTTAAATGTCAATCATGTATATTTCGTTATATTACTGTCCGTCCCCTCGCCCCCCTTTTCGAGCCAGGTGTTTTTCGTGTTCCAAAGTTCCGTTTCAAGAGCTCCGCCGACGCGTTAATGAGCGTTAAGAGAACACGTTTTACCGCTGGCCTCCGGGAGACGTTTAAGATGTCATCACTCCTCACCTTTGACAGCTCGCCATATTCCAACATGTCCTTTCATTACAATGTAGCCACTCCTCCGCAGCACTCGTAATTATCAGTGATTAGGAGCCACAGACGCCCCCCTCCCGCCCTTAATTATTGCAGCACCGGTGCAATTTTATGAAATCTGGTCATTTCTTTTAGCGCACGTCTGACACATGGCCTCTTTTCCTTGCTCGCCAGCTGGCTCTCACCTTACGAATAAAACGTCGTCACTGGCATTTTTTATTTCACGATTCATTTTATTCTATGAGCGAGCGTCATCGATGACTTTCTAAGCGGCGATTGATTGAGAGAAATGAGCAAGAGCAACTAAAGTTTCTTTGCTAGTAGAGCTACATCGCAATATTTCATGGATGATGACTTGAGTTCCATTTTTAAGTGGAGATTTTTTTAATGACCTCTGAAAGACAACTTGCATGGTTTTGTTGTGCGGGGCAGGATTGTTTTTCGTTGTCATTGATTGTCTATTTTTATTTATGACATTTTAAACTTGGATTACAAACACGAACGTTTCAGGAGTTCAATGCAAAAAGTGCAACACGGGATGAATTATTGCACGGAAGTCCCCCCCCCCCCCCCCCCTTCTTTAACTTTTGTGGCACCGCGAAAGCAGGCATAAAAAAGAGCCATTTTGTGATTGATCGTGTTGAGGAAACGTTGATGCGTCGGTTTTGGCTCAGGGCCAGCCTGTCGGTGTTACTCCGCGGGAGGTTCCCCCCCCCCCCCTACTTGTGAGGGGCTGACGAGTTTTTTTGTTGTTGTCAGGACTTGCGCGTTGCGAATTGTAGAAACCGGCAGACGAAATGGGTTCTCCATGTTGTTTGAATAATTGTTTTGTTTTGTTTTTTACGGATTGTGGGATTGATCATTTTCCTTCGCGCGATGCAATCAGATGAATCAAAAGTGGTATGCATTAAAAAAATCTACAAGAACAAATCGACTTTAAAAAATGTGATCTTATAATCATTTATTATTGGCATTTGTAATTGGATATAGGGGAATGAAAATTCTACAAAAAAATCGACAATGACATACTTATTTATATTCTGTTACTTTTTTATTTTATTTTTTTATGCAACCTGTACTGAACACGATACATTGGGACGGGAGGTGTTTTTACTTTGGCATTTTCAATTTTGTGGAAGCAAATGAAAACTGTCATGTCAATCCAATGCGTGATTTTATTTCATGTTTATTGTTTTGTGGAGCCTAATCATATGGATCCAAGTTACGATTTTCCATAACAAGGATATTTTTCAATCGTTTCGGAGTTAGTTTAGTGGGCGTGAGGCTCAAGCAAACTTGTCAGTTTCCCCGGGGCAGGTTCGACTCCCGGGGAGACTTGCGCCGTGTCTGGGGTTGACCACGCCCCCTCGCGTGCTGATTGGCTGCCGAGCTTTTCGCTGTCAGCGGCGTCAATACAATTCAAAGAAGTTTTGCACAGCGCCTGACACTTGTTGAGAGAAGCGGCCAAAAAAGAGAACACCTCCACCTCCACCTCCGGCCGGCCGGCTTCGCTGCACCCCTCACCGGGAGTGATGATCGATCCCGAGTCCCACCAGCAGAGCCAGCATCACTCTTCCGTACCCAAAGGCGCCCAAGAGCCCGCCGATATGGCCGTGTACTGCGACTCTCTGAGCGGCATGTACCACCACCACCATCACCATCACCATCCCTCCCACCACCACCACCACCACCAGCAGCAGCAGCAGCAGCCGCCTCAGAACCTCCAGCCCCCCGCTCACCGAGCCGCCGGCTTCGGCCTGGCCGAGTACGGCTCCCCGCCCAGCCCGTACCTGTGGGGCGTCAACCCGGCCCCGGCTGCGTCGGCGGCGGCGGCCGCGCCGTACCTGCACGCCGGCGGCCCCTCCGGCCCCTTCGGCCCGCCGTCGTACGGCTCCCCGCGGCCGTTCCTGGCCGGCGGCTCGTCGGCCTTCGGCGGCCCGGAGCTGGGCTGGCTGTCGGTGGCCAGCCAGGAGGAGCTGCTGAAGCTGGTGCGGCCGCCCTACTCGTACTCGGCGCTGATCGCCATGGCCATCCAGAACGCGCACGACAAGAAGCTGACGCTCAGTCAGATCTACGCCTACGTGGCCGACAACTTCCCCTTCTACAAGAAGAGCAAGGCCGGCTGGCAGAATTCCATCCGACACAACCTGTCGCTCAACGACTGCTTCAAGAAGGTGCCCCGCGACGAGGACGATCCCGGTACGTGAACGCACCACTCGCACTGGCCGCCACCTTTCAAGGGCCGCTCCACTTGCGCAAAGAAAATCGGAAACCTCTCGACTTGTCCGGCGCAACTTTCACTTCATCTCATTTCTTGATGATACGGGGAGCCACCTGGGATTGGTGAAAATTTACGTGATCAATTTCACACGCGAACGTGATTTTATGCTTTACCGCAAACACGTTTGAACAGAAAGCATCAAATCGATTCGAAAAGCACAAAAGTGGATTGCTGTCGCACCTGTATCATGTTCTCATAAATTCGACACGTTTTAGCGCGGTAAATGGCATCTTTTAACCTCACAAATGTCACAGTATAACGTGATAAGTTCCGGATCATAACGTCGTAAATTTCGCGGCAATTTCACGACGTAACGTAATAAATTTCACGACGTAACGTAATAAATTTCACGTGTCGTGATACGTTTCGCGTTGCAACGTCATCCATTTCACGTTCTAACCTGATCATTTGTCACGTTCAAACGAGTCGCGTTTGAAAAGGTGAAGGGCATCACGATATGACGTCAGGTTGAATGTTTTTTTTTACACCTGTTGTGGCAGCAACCCACTTCCGCATAAAATATCAACATCAAATTCGGCTGATTAGTTTGACTTGTGGTCCAAGGCCATTGCGAGACTTGTATTGATTGACACCAAATGAAAACAAGAGAGACAAACACATTTGAGATTCTTAAAACACATTTTTAAAAACCACCGCAAGCCTATTTCAACAGCAAACAAAAATTGCACGACCAGCATTATTTTCTTTCATGATTTTTTTTTTTACATTTAAACAATTTATTTACACAACCGGTTCAATGTAACAATTTTGCCATCAAAGTTTAGTGTGTCACCAATAAGTGACATTGATTTTACAATTACAAATCACCATATTGAACAGGTGATTTTTAAACGCAGATCGCAAACGAAAGAAGAAAAGAAGGTTGGAAAAGGTCTGACCAAAAATAAGATTTCTTTTTGGGCAGCATGGTCATCACGTTTGTTTCTTGCATGTTATATTGCGTGTGATTGAAACTGTTTCAATCACAACCAGTTTGGACATTTGAGGCCTTTGAGATCATTCCCCCACCCCCCCATCTTTTTTTTTGTTGGATTTTGTTTTTTTTGGGGGGGGGGGGCATTTTTCCGATGGTTGGCTGAAAAAAAGTCCAGATTATTTTACAAAGTATAAAGTGAACAAAGTTTTTTTTTGTGTTACCTTACTGACTTTGTCTTTTGATATTTGTTTGAGTTTAGAACAGAGAAAAGCCAAAATCAAGATTATCTTTCGATTTAGGCTGTCAACATCGAGCGTATTTAAGCTGTAAACGACGACAAACCCGAGCCCGGTCCTCGAGGGCCGCCGTCCTGCCCGTTTTTGAGTCCCCCCCCCCCTCCTCCAACACACCCGCTTCAAACGCTCAGGATCCTGATCAGGCTTCCGCAAAGCTTGCTGATGAGCTGATCATTTGACCCGGGTGCGTTGGAGGAGGGGAAACATCTCAAGCGGGCCGGACGGCGGGGCCTCGAGACCTGGACTCGTGCCAGTCGGAAAAGAAATTCATGACAGATGTGACTGTGCACACTCCAGGCAAGGGAAACTATTGGACGTTGGACCCCAACTGCGAGAAAATGTTTGACAACGGCAACTTCCGGCGGAAAAGGAAGCGGAGGTCCGACCCCGCGTTGGCGCCGGGGGCCACCAAGATGGAGGACGGCGCGCGGGCTCCCACGCCCAAACCCTGCGACAGCCCCCAGCTCCCGGGCCCGCCCTCGCCCTCCGACATGGACGCCCTGAGCGAGAGCCTCAAGACGCCGTCGTGCTTGAGCAACTTTTACGGCAGCATGTCCACCCTGGGGGCGCCGGCGGCTCCCGGCGGGCGACCGGCGGGGCCGCTGGGCCTGCTCAACGAGCTGTCCAGTAGGAACATTAGCGCCTTGCAGGGCCCCTACCATGCGGGCGGCCAGCAGGACTCGGCAGGGTCCGAGCACGGCGCCGAGGGGCTGCACTTCAACCGCGGCGTGTACTACAACGCCTTTGGAGGGGGGCAGGGCGGACAGTTCAACAGCCACTTGTACAACAGCTTCAGCGTCAACAGCCTCATTTACCCTCGAGACGGGGCTGAGCTATAGGTCACCCCCCCCCCCCTCAGCCCCCAACACACACCACCACAATCACTACCCCCGGAGTAAAACTTCCCAGACACTTCATTAGGTACAGGCGAAATAGGAAATTCCGTGTTTTGTGTTGCTAAGAGACTGTGCGCGTGTACCTAATGAAGTGGCCAGTTGGTGGATCTTTTGCTCATCATCAAGCGCTTATCTCCTTTGCTCGTTTGTAAATGTAGACGTGTGATTATGCCATGTTGTTTGCTCTCCTTTAAGCATCTTTTCTTTCTTTTAATATGTACAGTCCAGTGGTTTGCTTCTTACGAGTGCTGGCCAGGCAAAGTTCAGAAATGTCGCGCTTTGGCTAGATAAAGTTAAGCTAGTGGAACTTTAGCCGGATAAAGTTCGGCATGTCGAGTTTGTCTCGATTAAATTTGAAGCCGTTGAGCATTGGCTAGCTCAAGTTTGTATCTGTCAAGCTTTAGCTAGCTAATCTTGACAGCTTATCTGTCAAGCTTTAGCTAGCTAAAGCTTGACAGATACAAACTTTATCTAGCTAAAGTTCAAGGATGTTGAATTTTGGCTGGATGCTAAATGATGGCTAAAGGTAGTTCCGATATGTTGAGCTCCGGCTCGATCAAATTTTGGCAATGTCGAATTGTGGCTCAGGAAAGTTTCAGTATGTCGAGCTTTGGCTTGCGAAAGTTGGGATCTGCCAAGTTTTAGCTAGCTCAACTTTCGAGATGTTGAATTTTGGCTCGATAAGCTTTGAGGATGTCGAGCTCTGGCTCAATAAAGTGTCGTTATTTTAAGCTTTGACTCAAGTTTAGATGATCAAACCTCGGCTGGATAAAGATCAGATTTCCAGCTTTGGCTAAATATTCAGATATGTTTCAAATGATGCCAAGCTTCGGCCGGAGAACATTTAAATAAGTCGCGCTTTAGCAAGGCAAAGGTCAGACGTGTCAAGTTTCAACTCGAAAAAGATCCGATATGTGGAGTTTTGACAAGATATCGTTTGGACGTTTCGCGCTTCCGCAAGGTCATGTCGGGCCACGTGAACCTTTTGGCCAGATCAAATTTGAATCTGTTCATTTTCGGCGGAGATATAAAGTGTAGCCATGTCGAGATTTGGCGATATCAAGTTCTGATATGTTGAGCGTTTTCTGGAAAGAGATCAGATATGTCCAAGTTTTGCCTCGGTCAAGTTGACGTCTGCGCCGCTCGCGGCAAAACCCGCACGGAGCTTTAACTCGGGCGGATAGGCCGTGACCAGGGATTTCCAGATGTGACGAAATTCCCTCGTGTGAAGACGCGATGACCAAAACGCTTCAATTGGCGCCGCTTAATGAACTTGCAAATCACACGAACCTCATAGGGGAGTTTTTTTGTTTTGTTTTGTTTTTTTGCAATGTTGCTCCGTGGCGGCCCAACGTGCTCAAACCTGCCAAAGTTGCCGTTTCTTTTTTTTTTTTTTTTGGGAGCAGGGAAAATGTTTGGGTGGGGTAGGGGGGGGGGGTTGGTCGCCTCACATTACCTCACAGAGACGAGACACGTCTCCTCTTAGCTTCGCATGCAGTAAACATCACACCTTGTTTTGTTTTTTTTTGATAGCAACTTTATGACTGAAACGACAGCACTACGCCTTGTACGAAGAAACAAACAAACTAAATATATTTTTGTAAATTATAGTTTGGAAATATTTATGCTATTTATGCAGACAGGCCTTGTTTTTTTTTTTCCTACTCTAGTTTGAAAACAGCAGATGTGTACATGACGTCTTGGGTTTGATGAACAGATCTTATTTTCTATGTATGTATCAATCACTGCTGCCCGCTATTTTTTTTTTTCCTCAGGATTCAATCCATCAACTTTTCTCTGGTCGCCTTTTGCAATCTACACTCACACACGCAGGCAGTTCAAACTGTGATTGTTACAAATAAAGGTCCCGTTGTCATAACATGTCTTTGATGCTTGCAATGTGCCACTAGCCGACTCTCGTTGAGCTTCATCTTTGTGTCGTTGACGATAATCACATTTATGGATTTTTTTAATAGCCCATTTATAGGAAATTTGTATTCAAATACTCCGCACAATAAATATCGCATGAGTATATTTTGTATCAATTGATGATATGAAGGTCAATGAAAAAGGCTTGAATGAAAGAATTATTTTTTTTCAGAGCAGTTTTTAAATGTGAATCCATTTGGAAGTGACGACGCGCGCGCTCGAATCGCTGGTGAGCTTTGTCGGTGCGCTACGAGTGAAATATTTCACTGACATTTCGCATTTTTCAAACAGAAGCGATTCAGAATGATACAAATTCTAGTACAAAGCGTACGGTACATTTTCTTTGAATGACCGTACGATGTGCGTTTTCATACATACAAGAAAAATAGAGGCCCGCGTTCGGCATCGTCGAGAGCAAACGTTTGGCGCGGGTCCAAGCGAGTTTGTCGCACGTCTTGATGGACGAAGGGGAGGTCGGGGGCGGGGGAGACAAAGGCGCTCTTGTCTTTTTTCCCCCCCCCCCATGTCCTTCGCGCCCATCCGTCCGTCCTCTCCCGTCAATTAGTGGGCTTGGCTTCTCTCATGTTGTTAGCCTTTGATGGTTAGTGTTAGCCGAAACGGATACGCCGATCTGTACAATCCACACGCCGCAGCTGCGCCTGCCCCCGGGGGACGAGATTAAGAGCGTTTATCCCCATGTCATTTTTAACCTATCAACAAAACAATCCCAAAGTGCTTGCTGAAATGATTATTTTTCTTCTTTTGATGTGTAAAATTTTAAACTACCGCAGGGTAGCGCCATCTACTGGTGAAGAGGACATACTTGATGTCAGATTGATCATATGAAATCAGGCGAGTATCGGTCGTCACGTCATGAAAATCTTGTTTATGTCCGGTACATTCTCCAGAATGTTCCCAGCCTGGCAGCGCATCGACTGAATGAGCGAATCGTCTGCCAACTTGGCAATTAGAGAAGATCTACTGACCCGGGGTCTGTTTGACCACCTTCCATCGGTCCCGGGACATTGGTGACCCCCACCCTCCCCTCCCCACTTCCTGCTTACCTTCCTCATTTGGCACCGGCAACATCGGGTGACGTTGAAAAGCGCCATTGTGAAGGTGGCTGGGAAGCGGCTGCAAATCGGGCCCGGGGCGAAGTTTTGAGGGGTGATGCGTCGGTCGGCGTCCTCGAAAGACCCTGCCAGAGGTGTCACCTACTTAATGAGAATTATATTTTTTTGGGTGGGGGGGAGCAGCAGAAAGAGTCAATCTCAGACCATGAAGGATGATCAGTGGCCATTTTGGGCATCCTGGACAAAGCTCAAAAACGCTCAAAGGATTTTTCATTGTGAGCATGAAATGTCATTCATAGCGGAAACATTATTTTTTTATGGCAGATTACATTGAAGGCAACTTGCCAGCGCTTGGTCAAAGACAACATCAGCCATTTTGGTACTCATTGTTAAAAAGTTTCTCCGTTAGCTTCATTTATGTCGGAAACATCCATGTTTGTTTTCGAGGGAGCGGGCGTAGGCGGCCATTTTGGCTAAGCTAAAAAAAACGTGAGCATGAAATGTCATTCATGGCGGAAACATTTTTATTTTTTTATGGCAGATTACATTGAAGGCAACTTGCCAGCGCTTGGTCAAAGACAACATCAGCCTTTTTGCTACTCATTGTTAAAAAGTTTCTCCGTTTGCTTCATTCATGTCGGAAACATCCATGTTTGTTTTTGAGGGAGCGGGCGTAGGCGGCCATTTTGGCTAAGCTAGACAAAAAACGTTAGCATGACGTTCGTCATTTGGGGAGGAAGCGCATCACAACGGGTTAATGTAATCCACGTCATGGCGGGGGGGCCTCCATTAATCAAGCGTTCTTGTCGGCGTGTGCGCGCGCCCGCTCGTTTCCATTGTGCGGGCGGCCGCAGGTGCGAGACACGCTTTGTTGATCTTAATCCCCCCGGCCGGCGGAGAAGCTTTGAGCGCGCTTGACGTACCCCGAGCGGCGAGCCCTTTTGCTCCCCGGCCGCCGCGCTGCCACCGTCTCCCGCCGCCGCTCATGGGATCCGACAGGCGGAAAAATAATGAATAACACCTTCACCCGGAGATGACCCGGCTCCAATTCGCCGGCTCCACACGACGGCTGGAGCTACTTACCACTTAATTGAGCCGCGCTGGATCAAATCGTTCCCTGATTCGCCCGCCCCCACCGTCCCGACGCGCTATACCGCCCTGGGCTTGGCCGAACGCACACCCCCACCGCGGCCTTCGAGAGCGACTTGGAACATTTATGAATGGTCGCCTTTGGCTTCCTAACTTGCAGTTTGGAGGACGCGCCACCAACATTCACATGTAAGTCACAAACAAATGTGAACGAGCTCAACACCAACAAGTAAAACATGGCGGAGAGCGCACGGCGAGGCGTGTTTGGGCTTCGCTTCCGGCGTGTTTCCCAACAGCCGGCGGGCGGGTGGGGGGGACACTCCAATATTGTCAGCTGTGAGTCGCCCCCATTCTCAGCGGGGAACCTGTCGGGGTGGAATGCCCATGGTGGCCTCATGTGCGCACCCACTGCCCGACACTCCCACCACACACACACTTTTAATTGGGGCCTCCAGATCACACTGTCACTTTACACTGTGTAATAAGCTATTAGCCCCCCCACCGCATTAATCGACATGGACGTGGCCATTGTGTGCAAACGGGACTGTTGTTCTTCTGGCTATCCGTCCCCAGGCCCTCAACTTTAGGAAGAGGGGAGGGGGTGGGATGCGGTTGATGTAGGTAAACAGAAATGGGGGTGTCTACTAAGGGGTCAAGTTGAGGCGAGCTTGTTCTTGTTGCCCCCCAGGAAACAAGAAAACAAACTGTAACACCCTCAGCGCGGTCATCTTGCTTTGACAAAAATATGACTTTGCGCCTCGCCCGGTGACGACACGCAACCGACGGACCCCCTCGAATACGACACACCCACCACCAGCGCCACCGCCCTGATGGTGCTGCAGTGCATTATGGGACAGAGGAGGAAATGGCATGACTGACACAAGGGCCTACTTCAAAACAAAGGTTAGATTTCCTGTCCTTTTTCGGGCGTGGCTTCTTGAGACTTTTAAGCCATGTCGACCAAATCTCATGTTGCCAAGTCAAACTGGCATTGTTTTTTTAGAAACGGATGAGTTTATTTGTTAAATTCTGAATGTGTTGTCAAGACAAAATGGTGAGACCAATCAAAGTGGCAGATGTGCTGTCTTTTCTTTGGCATGACATTTTTGTGGGTCCACATATGATCCGTACCAAATGTCATGGTGCTAAGTGAAACTGGTCACTGGGGCTGATTTTGGTTTTGTCTGTTGAATTCCAGGAGGTGTTGCCCAGCCAAAAGCACCCGTGTTCATTTATTCTTTTTCAGTTTTTTTGTGTGTGTGTATTCTTATGATCGACCAAATTTCTTCCTGCTAAGTCAAACTGGCTTTGGGGGCTGAATTTTTCAAGTAATTATTGAGAGTGCTACCAAACTGGTTATTTCAAACCACCAGATGAGCTCCGTTTTTTGGGGCAAAACTTCTTGAAACTTTTTGTGAGTCTACTCTTGATAGACATGCTGACCAAAACTGACTTTTAGGTCTGATTTTGTCTGTTTTTTTTCTCCATTGGATCTTTCGAGACAAAACAAAAATGGCAGACTTCCTTTGTATTTTCAAGCATGGCTTCTTGAAACTTTTTGTGAGTCTACTCATGATAGACATCCTGACCAAAACTGGCTTTTAGGTCTGATTTTGTCTTTTTTTTTTCTCAATTGGATCTTTCGAGACAAAACCGAAAAGGGCCTCTTCAAACAAAAATGGCAGACTTCCTTTGTATTTTCAAGCATGGCTTCTTGAGACTTTTTTGTGGGTCTTCTCATGATTGACGTGCCTAACAATTTTCTTGGGACTGAAACTGTCTTTTGGGGCTGAATGTTTTGGTTGAATTCAAGAAGGTCCTAACTCTCTAAAAGCACATCTTCAAACCAAAAAGACTTCCTGAGTCTTTTCGAGCATGACTAGTTGAGACTATTTTGTTGCTCTCCTGAGCCGACACAAAGACCAAATGTCATGTTTGTAGCTTCGTTTGGAGGCATTTTTTTTCCCGTTAAATTCTGGTGATGGCTAACCGAGCCCAAATCAATGTAGCAGCTTTTCTGGGTCTTTTCAGGTATGGCTTCTTGAGACTTTTTTTTGTGGGTTTATTCAAGAAACACAAGTCTAAAAGTCAATTGGTTTTGATTGGTTGAAGTTTCTAGCGGAAAGCATGGTGGAAGTCTCCAACGTAACCTACAAATGGCGCTGTGGGGGCAGAAAAGTCTGGCAATGTGTCACTATGGGAATAATTGCTAACGTGCAACCCCCCCCCCCCCCACCCCCACACACACACATAGACTTTCTCCCTCCGTGCTCTAATCCAGCCCCCTCTGAGCTCGGGGTCTCGGGGAAAAGTTCATCCAGAGGGCGAAAGCAGCCTCCATGGCAAAGTAGGAGCTGGCTGATTGGTGGGGTTACGGGGGGTGCTGAGAGGCGGGGTTACCCGTCGGGCGACGTTCCGAACAGCTTGTCGGCACAATGGTTGGGGGGGCGTTTTGGGGAGTGTTACCGGTTTTGGAGGTTCATCTGGGTTCAGTACCCCAAGGGAACGGCAGGACGGAAGATGGAAATCTCCAAAGGGTATGTTTCCCCACCCCGCCATCCCGGTTTCCCGCTTGAAACCTTTCACACAGTGGCAGGCATGCCCCAAAATTTGCAGGTCGCCTTCATGACAACCAAACCCCCCTGCTCGCCCATTTCATGTTCACACAGTCAAGCAACATTAAGGGAACACAGAAATGATGGGTCGTGTAAAAGGGCACTTTGAACCCCTAATCTGGCTTTCAACTGTTACCTTTTACGCAGCCGCCGATCCTTCTCTAAAACCGGGAAATTCCCCAAAAACAGAAAGGTGACTTTTTACAGGCCGTGTGAAAGGGGATTTAATTTAAAAAAAAAATTGTGGATGAGAGAATACGGGACAAAGATGGCTTTGATGGGCTCACCTTTGTCCCGCTAGCCATCTTTGTCCCGCCATCGCTTGTCGGTGCCTTTCACACGATCTCGAACAAAGACAGCTTTGCGCCCTTTTCCCGATTTTGTTGCAATTTTACAACAAGTGCCATCTGAAAAGTCCGCTCATGACGGCACAGTCAGACCACCTTTAAAGGGAAACCCAAGTTGCGCAGAGAGAGGCCTAATTCCTGCCGACTGAGTGTTTCAAAAAGTGGGCACCCCCCCCCCATCCTCCCCAAAACATATCAGTTTCTCAAACCTATCTAAGCACACGCCTTCCTTTCTTACAAATGTTTGCGAGTGTTTGTTTGTGTACGCAGTGGCACAATGGTGGGGCGTCACCATCACGCTACTTGCTTGTTATGAAGTAAACGTCACCTCTGACCTTGCAGCAGGCCCTGCCACTCCAGCAAGATGCAAGCAGGAACGAACGCTAGTAGCGACACGCTAGCAGCAACACATTACTAGCTACACGCTACGAGGACGGTGATGGAATTATGGATTACGATGCTAATGACCAGTCCGAACCGACTGAAGTGCAACAATCATCCATAGTTGAAGTCCCGCCTCCGTATTTGAAGTCCTGCCCCGATATAGAGTTGTCAAAAGCCTTTCTGCTACATGATTAGCAACATGTTGCTAACATGCTTGACTTGTTAGCAAGAACCCAAGGACGGACCAAGTTGGAAAACGGCAACCCTCCGGAACCCCTCGGTGCAGGTGCAATCTCAGGCCAACCGCGACGCTCTGTCAGCTTCGCGGCAGGCCAGCAATGGTGGTGGTGAGGGGGGCGGGGGTGATACATCGGGGAGGGGGGGTGCTTCCTCTGTTGCCCGTTTGGACAGAAAACTGGAACGCTGCCAAGGGCAGCGAAGCAGGCCGAGGTCGGGGCACGCAGCGGGGGGGGCGGCCCTGAACTCGAGATGACCAATACTCATTGGGCCGCGCACCTCCCCGCCACCCCCTCTGCTGCTGCCCACTCATCTGCTTTTCTGTGATCGGCTGAGGCTGTCCGGATTCCTCTGGATCAGCCGCGCACCGTCAACATTCCGACAGACGCTCAAATGTTGGAAGCCATGAACCTCCGCCAATATCCTGAACAGGTGGTGCAGCCCTATCCTGTGTACACCCCATCAATTTTTTAAAAATGTAACCCTCCCTTCAAGAACTTGAGTTAGTGCACCCCTGCATGAACTCCCCGAAAAAAGTAAAAATTATCCTATTTTCTTCAACAAAAGTTTAAATTGACCAAATCATTCACCATTCTTACACAATTGGCACAGTTTCTCTTCTTGGGACTGATTTAACACCCCTCAAATTTCCAAATATTTTGCCAAACCTCTGAACCACAACCTACCTTCAACCTCCTGCCGCATTTGACGCACCCCCACCACCAAATGTCCCAAAATGTTGAAACCCGCTACGTAGTTTTCCCGCTACGTGAGCTTCAGCTGCGTTGCTTAGCTTCACCTGCTAGCGTGTTAGCTAGTCTGCGGCGCGCCCGACACGGCAGGTACTAAAGGAACCTGTAATAAAGCGACGGCCCTCGTGGGTAATTACAGCGAGGGGGGGTGTCTCTGAGTGTCTTGTTTGCGGTGATTCATGCTACAGTGGAGTGTTATTTGCCTGTCAACACTTTCCTGACACTTGAAACAACAGGAGGAAGGCTTCCTCAATTTTAACTTCGGTGCGTCACCTCACACACGGTGAACGCATTTTCTCCGGGGCGGCCTACGTTTAGAACGTTGTCACTAAAACGCCCCCCCCCCCCGCCTCCCCAAAAAATCAACTTAATAACATTTGTGTAATATTGCGCTCGAGTGTGATGTCACCTGCGCTCGAGTGTGATGTCACCTCATCTTGTGTCTTCTTTAGGCTAGCATGCTAGCTGATCGTACACTTTTGATGACCCTGATGTAAATGTGGATAAACCTGGAAATTTGGAAAGAAAAAAAAATGAAGACAGGAAAGTATTTGCGCTCAACCCAGTTTTGCTGAAGCTTATTGGATGGCAAATCCTCTTCAATCCTTCTTTTTACGCCTACAGAAAGCAACTGCTGTATGTTCATACAGTACATTTGGGGCATGTTTATTATGTATTTAAATGGGCTATTTGTTTATAAAGCTTGGTCACAAAACAAAGTCAACCAGGACCGTATCTGCCTTTGCTTACAGAATCCAGTGAGGGGAAACTTCCCAGCATGCACCCCCTGGCCCCCTCTCGAACAAGTCGGCCTTGCAGCTACGAGACGTCTTGCTTGGAAGTGACTGGCGGCGCAGTGCAGGCGCGCACACACACACATGAAGCAGACATCAAAAAGGCAGGTGGAGTAAAACCGTGAAATTACAGTCAAGGTGTCAATTACGCTTTGAAAGTCGGGCAAGATTGGGCCTGTCGCTGGAATCAGAACAAAAAATACGAGAGGAACCGAAGAGGCGGCAACGCTACTAATTCCTCTGTTTAATCAGAAGAGGCCCCCGAACGCCTCGTCCAACGCCGACTGGATTTTTCTCCTCCGGGCTGCTGCCGCTGCTACTGCTGCTTCTTCTTGAAGAGGAACACATCCACTTTTCTTCTTCTCCTCCTTCGCACGCCCTTTTTTATGACTTTTGATTAATGGACGTGTGTAATGAAGCTTAAATACTACTCAACAGCTCATTGACTGCAGCTTCAAAGAGCACTTAGCGCAATTTGGAATCCATTTTGTTCCCCTCCCCTCGAGGAAATAATGGATGTTGAAATCGTGTGCTGCGGGGTTCAACTGTAGCTGTCTGTTATAAAAGCGACATTGGAAGTCACTTCTTTACGGGTCGTAACTGTCATACAAGTGTAAAAAGAAGTGAACCGCTGTTGATTGTAAAACGTCAAATAAAATGAAAGAAATTAAAACTCAAGTAATCCAAAAACTGAACAAAATGGCCACCCTAAGAGATGCACGAAAACATAGCAAAATGTGTTTGAGACTTTTTTTTTTAAATTTAACACTCCTAACAATTTTTCAAAAAGGTTCTTCTTAATTTTAATGACAAAAAGAAAAACTGATTGGTGTTGCACATGGGCCTGGTACGTCTTAAAAATATATTAAACCTGTTTTTAATTCGGAGGTTGGGGGAGGGGGGGAGGGGGGGTTCTGTTGCAGTGAAGTAACTTCCAGACAGAGCAAGTCAAAGACATCCGACATTTGTCAACAGGTGAGATGGAAAGATGTGAGATGTCGACACTTACGTGTGTGTGTGTGTGTGTCTCTGTACTACATACTGTATTTGTCTTTGTGTATGGTTATTTGTTTTTATGTGAGATTGATATATCGATTGATCTTGAGCCTGATATCAACCGAAATGCACAATGTTCTCCCCCCACCAGCACATTGACGTGATGGTCAAACAGAGATGTCTTGATTTGCGACACCCGATAGGTTGCCTCTGGCTGACTCGTCTGAACATGAGAGAGAAGGTGAGAGACCGAGAGAGAGCAATAAAACGATCCGCCGTGAAGCACTTCTAATATCTACTTGATGCCAGACCACACACGTGGAACACACACACACACACACACACACACACACACACGGTGGAAACACTGCCATTGCTCAAGGCTCAGGAATGCTGGTTTTAGTTTTGCAGGGTTCACGTGTTATTCTTGTTCCAGCCTGTAGAGGGCCGTCTGGTGTCATGTAAGATTGAAGCGCTTTCCAATGTGTCTTGGAATGCGTCTCGAAGCACGACTAATAATGGAGTCGTGGTAATAGACGATGTATAATCCATGGATATTATTATGATGAGATCCATGTTGCTAGATATTGGCAGTTTTTTGCCATTTTCGTCTCCTCGGTTAAAGCAATTGTGATGACATCACGCATGGTTGTCTTCCGAGATGGTTATGTTATCATGATATCGTTGGATATCAGCAATTATTCAATTATTACACACTTTTCCCCGCCCTCAGTTAGCGATAGCGTGATGATATTTGGGACTTGCCCACTCTGGCGCGATAGCCATAATCGCGATATCACCGATATCGCCGGAAACATGTTCCGATGGCGTTCCAAAATGGCCTTCTTCGCTTATCCTGACGGTAGCGCAATAACCGTATTGGAATTCTGTTGTTGTGAAGAAGAAAAAAATGATTGCGATTTCTATGTTCCATGATGAGCTTCCAATGTGTCAACCATCACATAATCGCTGAATCGCTGTGTGGATCTGGAGACCCGCATTGCCAGTCCACCATTTTGACCCACAGCTTCTTTTGCTACTTCCTGACGTGCCCGGCCACATCTTGTACCATAAACTCACTGAAAATGTTCTTTTTGCCGTATTCCGTGACTTCCTACCACGGAAAACGGCAAGAAAATGTCCTCATTTCCGAGTGTTGAGGTGGTTCAAGCGCCAACGTTAAATGTCTCTGAAACGCACGTCATCGGTTTGCATAAACATTGCTTGTCCAAACTCGAGGAAATCATTTTTGGAGACTATTTTGTTTTTGCGCTTCTTGAGTTGAGTTATAGCATCGGCTTTCCTGTTTTTCTGTGCGTGTTCCCAGAAACGGACAAGAGGAGGAGGATGGACTCCCACTTCCTCCCCGAATGCCTTTAAAGCAACCCAGCTGCGTGACTTGCTAAGTTGAAGCTCCAGCATGCCGTCCGACAAGACGCTTGTGGCCTGGGGGGTCATTTTTGGAGGGCTCCTCTCACTCGGTGAGTTGGCTAAAACGCAGACGGACACGTCGTTCTTTGAATATTCAGCAGACGTGTTACAGTCTAACTGTTTTTCAGGGGAGGGCATCATCGGGGGCAGGGAGGCGGCGGCCCACTCTCGGCCCTACATGGCGTCCATCCAGGTGGCCGAGGGAGACGGGATGAAGCACGAGTGCGGAGGCTTTGTGGTCGCCGACCGGTGGGTGATGACGGCCGTACACTGTCTGCCCACGGGGTAAGAGAACAACGCCACGCCATCTTGTTCCTCTTGAAAAGCACACACAATAATTGTCTGGATAGTTTTCAAGATATATTGGTGGTATCACGATACAGACACTGTGAGAAGAAAAGCATCTACGACATTCTGAGAGCGATTGAGTGATTAGCGGAAACATTGGAATGATGAAATGACTCATTATTTTTTGCCCATAAATCACATCCTTCAATATCATTTCATGTCAACAAGGGGTGGGGCGGCATTGGACAATTTTCACATAATGTATTGTGATACCGGTGATATTCCCAGAAAGCTCTTGTTGAATCACTCTACACTAAGTGGAAAAATGGTAATTATTGCACATTTTTCTTCCATTATGTCAACTGTCATAAGATAAGATAAGATATCCTTTATTTGTCCCACACTGGGGAAATTTACAGCCTCTAGCAGCAAGAATATAGGTAGAAAGAAGAAAAAAAATCACGCAATCAAAATCAATCTTGAAACTTTCGGTATCGTATGAAAAATGACAATATCAAAGTATCGCCATACTAGCAATATAATTGGAAAAGTTCTTGTTGATTCACTGGAAAAAAATCATCTGAGAATATCACAGGAGGCCGTTTTCTGATAATCGCTCAAATCACTGTATCATGATACTTTTGATATCCTTGGAAAAATAATGCAACGATTTTAATGAATGATTTTTGTATGTTGCACTCTCGCTGTACTGAAAGCTTAGCAGTATCATAATACTTTAACAATATGGATTTTTTTGGGTGCGGGATAATCACACAATAAATGTATCGCAATACTGTGGATATCACTAGACAAATATCTTGCAGATTTGTATTTTTTAATTTTATTGCTGGGTAAAGTTCTCCATCTGATCCAATCTAACAGCGCAAATGGCAGGAAGGTTGTTCTGGGCGTTCATTCACTGAGTCAAGCCGAGGATACCAAGCAGATATTTGACATCATGGAGCTCCACAATCACCCTCAATTTAATCCCGACAACTACGACAACGACATCGCTCTCCTTAAAGTAAGCGCACGTTCTTGGAAAATCTCTTTTCACGACCATCGAACAGGCTTTTTGCGTCCGTAGCTGGATCGCCCGTTCAACGCCTCCGAGGCGGTCAAGGCGGTGGCCTTCCTGCGAGCCGGCGGCGTCAACCCCGACACGGACTCAGAGGTGGAGACGGCCGGTTGGGGTTCCGTGGACAACCTGGGCTCCAGACCCGACACGCTGAAGGAGGCGGTCATCCGGGTGGTGAGCTCGAACCGATGCGGACGAAGCGACTACTTTGGCAGGAAGTTCACCGCCAACATGATCTGCGCCCACAAGCTGTGCCCGGACCCTTGTGACCAGCCGCACAAGATGGAGGACTCCTGTGATGTGAGTGGACTGTTAATCCACTAATAATCACTGTATCGTGATACTGGCGATATCGTTGAATCGTACGTGATTGTCTTCGAGTGGGTTGATTAACGGTATAACCAATCTTGCATGATTTTATTCAGGTACGAGTCACTCTTGCTCAATATTTAAGCAATATCCTTGTAAAAATGCTCCAGTATCAGAAATTATTTTCTTTCAATATGTAAATTACGGCCCCATTACTGTATCGCGATACTTGCACAAGTGTTATACACACATCATACGTGATTCCCTCCCATACGGTGTTTGTGTGATAATCAGCATAGTGGTGATACCATTGATACTATTCCCCCCAAAAAATTTTCTAGTAGTTTTCCTGGAATAGAAATTTTGTTCACAATATGTCTGATTATTGCTCAACGAATGCATCGTGATACTTGTGATATTGTTGGAAAATTACGACAAAAATATCCTACATAGTTTTCTTCCCGGTATCGTGATACTAGTAGTGACGCCGGACACATATGGCAATAATATCACACAAAAAAATAAATTTCTGCCGGAATGTAATCTTTATTCCAAGATGGCTTTTCATCCACATTAACTGCATTTTTTTAAAACAAAATGAACATCTGAAAAAATAGGACGGAGGAAATAAGAGTAAAGCAGAGGAGTGTGAAGCTCAGAGCTAAACATCTGCACACACACACGCACACACAAAAAAAATGAAGCCCACAGTCTTCACTTTTGATTTGACTTTGACAATGTCTGCGGTATTTTTAGGGCGACTCCGGTGGTCCCCTTCTCTACAAAGGCGTGGTGGTGGGCATCACGTCCAATGGAGGGAAAAAGTGCGGCCAGATCAAGAAACCAGGCATCTACACCATCATCTCGCACTACAGCCAGTGGATCGACGGCGTCATGGGCATTCAACCCGACGCTTGAGGATACTGATGCGAAATGTGACGACGCAATGCTAAAACTTACATAATCAGCAACAGAAGCCGAGAAAAAAAAAAGCACAGCAATGGCAACAAATGTCAACTGCATGATTATAACGCTATACCAAAAGCAATTGTAGAAGACAAGGATTGAAATTTGTTTCCTCTTGCTCCCCGGCTGCTTTGTTGTGTTTGTGTTGATACCAAAGTAAGTTGGGATCTTGAAGACGTGTGCCAATTCGGTGCAGGAATTTCAAACGGATTCTTTGAAAGGACCATGTTCGATCCAAAGTTTTGGAAGGTGGACTCAGGCTCTCGCCGGGTGTAGCGCCCCATGCCAGTCTTGTTTCTTAATGGTTACAACTTCCGCAAAGTCGAATCTAAGCCGTGTACACAGTGGCTCCAAAAACTGCAAGTGCAAGGAAGCCAAGCAAGAAAGAAATGACATTGCGCCATCATCACAGTGATGCTGTCAAAATGACCCAAAACAAGGCACGACCACAGCGCTGAAGCACGAGGGGGGGGGGACAACTATCTGCCAAATTCCGATATACTCATCTTTTTGGACATATTTAGGGGGTAAAAAATATATACATCATATTACATTTTCAAAAGTAACAATAACCGACGGAAAATATCGTAAACGTTGCCCTAGAAATATACTCAATGTCCCCCCGTGTCGCTGTCCAATGGTTCATTGGTTCGCTCCGTTGCTATGCTAAGTGTGGACGTTCTCTTGGGTGATGGAGAAAAATGCAGCTGGCGCCGCGCTTTTGACGATATAAAAAACGTCTCACTGCGACTCCGCGACGGCAACAAAACCATGGCCGGCATACGACGAGCAACCGGCAAATATTCGGGAGTCAACCCGGCCGTCAGGTAGCGTTGGACTTACTCGGAGAGAAACCTGTGCGCCGTTGCTAACGCTCGCTAGCCGGCCAGGCTGTCAAGGGTTTGATTTCGCAGTGGAAGAAACGTCACAAACGGTTGTAGCTCCGTCAGTTACGCTTGGCTCACATTTGAAAAGTCAGGAGACACGATTCGCTGTCGGGTCGCTAGCGAGACATAAACAACAAAAAAAGCACAAATTTAATGGCAACGGGTGATTTTTTGGGGGGTCAAAAAAGATACAAGCAAGAGTGCTATATTAAATATTTAGTATGCAGTATTCATTAACGTGCTTCGTTTGGTTGGATTGGAGTTTTTTTCAAACATTTTTTAAAAATTAAAAATTTTTTTTTAGAATGTTACTCATGAATTTATTCAGTCACTTTCAGGACTTGTTTGCGATGATGCCAATTTGCTCGCACCTCGGCTGAAGAAGTTGTTGGTAGACTTGCCAGTTTCAGTCTCTCTGAGGCATCAACGTGTTCGATCTTAGCTCAATGGATTCTGTTCGTTTAACACTAGATGGCCCCTGAATTCTACACACTGCACTTTTAGTGTGATTTATTAATTGACCGAAAGAAATAATTGTTCACGAGCGGCTCTAAAATTGTCGCTAACCCAATGTGCTCGGTCTCAGAATTGGTATCGTCCAATCTCACTCACTCCTGATCGTACCGGAATAAGGAAAATGTCCCCAAGCTTTTGACTAGCGCCGTGTAAGCTACAGAAGAGCATCGAAACGTTTGCGAAATGCCTCCGTATGACTTCTACAAGGTGACTACTATTCCTTTTCATGCAGTTGCTGCCGCCTGCGCCAAGTTCAGTCTCTGCTCGGCGTCGATGATACTTTGAGTGGTGATGGAATCCTGTGTTCTCTCGGTAGGGGAAGTCCCATCGTTATTCTTTATTAAGACTTGCGAGGATCGCTCCATGTGTATGCTTGATGAACGTTTGTCGTCAGGAATCGACAGCAGGTACAACGAAGGCTGCGCGGAGCTGGCTAAATACCTCTTCTACGGACTCTATGGAAGAAGTCCCGTCAACGTGGAGCATCCCTTGGACGCGTGTCCAGAGGATCTGCTGGACGGTGAGTTTCTCAAGTCACCCCCCCCCCCCCACAACTGATTTTGTGAACGCATGCTGTTGTTTTTTCGTTCCAGACGTGATCCTTCTAATCAAGGCCGAGTGCGTTCACCTCTACTGCAACCCGCTCAATTTGGCCTACCTGCTACCCTACGTGTCCCACTGGAGGAACCTGCACCTCCACTGCATGACCCAAGCCGAGGTTTGAGCATTCAACAAAGATCGGTTGTGTATTCCTTCGGCCTCTCGCTCACCACCCCCCGTGCGCGTGTGCTCCTCACGCAGTATGAAGACGAAGAGGCGGCGGAGGAGTTCAAGATCTCCAGTTTTGTCACCATGGTGCAGGACTGCCATCGTATCGGTGTGCCTTACAGCTCCCTGGGTACGGACGTTTCGCCTGCTCGTCGGCATTTTCCTCAGTCAAATCAAGCTTCCATGACCCCCCCCCCCCTGCCTCCCTCCCACCGCTTTTACGTTCAACTTTCAGGCCACGTGCAAAAGTTTGACATTTTCACGGTGGAAAAGTGGCCCCTCATCCAAGCGTACGCCCTGGAGGGCATTGGCGACGGAAGCTTTTTCACCATGAAGTACAAGGTGAGCCGTGCTTTTCAAAGAATGTCTCATTGGCTCACTCTGCCGCCCCCCCTCCCCCCTTAACTGGCGAATTTCCCCTTTTGCCAGTTGTCGGACATTAGCGAGCGACTGTGGCAGCTTTACAGCAGGCTGGACTCGGTGTCCTTGGACCAACTCTTGACCGAGGTGACGCTTTAGCTTTACTCATGCTGCTGTTGTCTTTCATTCCGAGAAAAACGATTCTATTTGTTGATTCATCCTCTGAGCTAACATTAACGTAAAAATGTCCGCCCCATGTCAGCAAGCTTCCATTCGTGCGGGAGCTTGACCACGATGCGTTTCAAACCGTACCGCAGAAACCTAAAACGATGGATGTGAAGTTCAATCGTTCCGGACTCCTATTCCGTTCCCTCTTTCAGGATTTGAGAAGCTTTGAGAGGCAGTGGAGTGGCTTCTTCTCCCGCATGGAGCTGGAGAGCCACCTGTCCATCCTGGAGCTGTCCGAGGCTGAGGCTGGAGAGGTACGGTATGCTTTTGAAAAAAAAAAAAAACAATAACAAGAAAGGACCGATTCTCTCCCAATGTGCTTTGCTCCTTAAAAATAAAAGTATCGTATCCGTACAGGCCTTCCGCACGTATTCCTCCCACGGGCTGATCGCCAGCGACCTCGCAGATAACGGGTAAGTCGCAAAACAATATTGTTATCGCACAGGTGTCAAAGTCGAGGCCCCGGGTGCCAGATCCGGCCCGGCGCATCGTTTGACGTGGCCCGCCAAAACAATTCATGGGTCTGTGCCGAAATGTCAAAATTGTGAAGGTGTGATTAAATAATGTTGACATTTTGCGCTCATTTTGTTACCCTGTTTACACTCACTTGAACAATAATCCAACAAACAACAAACAAATAGCTGTTTTTTTTTTTGGGAACCTTTCAACATAATTGAACAAACGGATGATTGACTTGAGTCATTATAAAACTAATAATCCATCAATTTGTTTGTGTCCAAGTAATAATGACATGATTCCGTAATCATTTATCCGGTTTCACTGTCGTGACGGCCCCCAGAGGGAAGACGTCGCTCCTAAAGTGGCCTGCGGCAAAAAATGAGTTTGACACGCTTGCGTTATGGTATTTGGTCCTTTAAAAAAAAACCTTCAAAAAAGTGGTTGTGATTCCAGTAAAGATCGTCAGCCCCTGGTGTTGTTTGGTGCACACTCGTCCTCGGAGCACATGGACAGCTACGCGTTCAACTTCGCCTCGGAGAGTCACCAAGTCGGCAACACGGGACCTGGAGGCTCCCGGGCAAGTCACATGGTAGGGAAGCACAGTGAACAAGTGCGCTGCAGCGACGCCCAGTGACGTCCTCGGGAACAGCACCCGAACGTTGCCACTCATTTGGTGCCGGGGTTTGATTTTTGGTCGTTTGTTACCCTCAGATTTTGCAGTGCGCTGCCGCCCGAGGACACTTGGCCTGCTCTCGGACCTATTTCTTTGGAGCCACGCACACCCCCTTCCTTGGTGAGGAAAGGATACAAAATTGTGCTTTTTCAATTTTTTTTCTTAATAATTTATTGCTAAGACTTCAGATTAGCCCAGTTTTCAGGGGGCAGTTGTGTCCCGCGCAAAATCAGCGACTTAAAAATACGGCCGATCCAACCGTGAGTACGGCTTGCCGTTACCGTGACGACTGAGAGCAGATTTAAAGCATCGCGAACAGGCGGACGATCAAATCGCTTTCATTCGGGTCTGTAAATTAGTCCAATTTTGCCAAAACAACTTTCAAAATTCGGAATAGTTTCCTCACAGTAACCAATTTTTTTGGGGGGGGGGGAAACCGCAGCTTGCAAAATATTGACTTGGCTGTTTAATTCCACACTTGACAGTTGGGCCTGCCCAACTCCAGAGACCCCACAACATTGTCGACCAGCACATCAAAAGTCACTTTCACATTCCACGCCCCCCATGGCACGTTTTGAACGCTGTTTTTGGTGTTTTCAAGTCTCGTCATTTCATCCACAGGGAGTCAGCATCCAAAGGCGCACAAACGGGAAGTCTTGTAAGTGTCGTCGTAGACTTTTGTGCGTTTTTGAGCAAAAGGAAGACTCATTTTTTATGCGTCACCGCCCAGGTTCTTGTCTCGCGTGTACTCGGCGGCCGTCCAAGCGGTTCTCGGAGCAATTAAATGCTTCTCCGGCACGTCCAGTGCCACCAAGGTAAGCGATCCCGTGGCCCCCCCCCCCCCCCCCCCCCCCCCCCCCCCCCCCCCCCCCGTTGACGTTTACTCGCTTCAATGCGGCCGTCTTCCCAGGCTAAAGACGTGGCGGAGCACACCTTCCTGGCGTCGTTGGACTCGTTGAATTTAAGCGCGTACCGCAGTATTCTCAGGTAGCTTGTTACTCCGCCCCCAATAAAGTATTTTTTAAAACCCTTTCAAAAATGGCCCATCTTGTGTTTAATTTGTCTTTGTGTGTTTGCTCAGGTCCAAATGTGAATTCAACATTCAAGCAGCTGATAAGCAGGGAAGGTGAGTGTCCGCCACCCAATTAAATTTCGCCTCCATATGACACACGAGCTTGAACGTTGGTTTTTGATGCATTCAGGCTCCTTCCGCTGACCGACACCGCGAGCCGCTTTGTCGTCAAGACAGTAAGTGTTTTGTCTCTGCTCGTTATTCCCCCAACTCATTGATTTCTCCTTTTCGTGAGGCTTCCATGACTGTCCGGGACGTCCCGGATCCGCGGGGTCGCGGGGTCAACCTGGGCTCCGTGGTCTTCTCCGAAGCCTTCCTCGACTCCAGCATTAGCATTCAACACAAAGGTTTGACGTTGCTCCCCCCGCAATTCACCGTTTTCAAACTTGACCTGAGACTTGAGAAATGTGACTTCTCCGGTTTGAACGGATTTTCTGTTTCCGTTTCTCCTGGAGATGGCGCCGTGACAGCGGACAGCTGCTACACCGTCCTGACCGCCGCCGTGCCTCGCTACGCCTGCTGGATGGTACATCATCCATCAGTTTTTTTTGTTTTCTTTAAAAAAATCATTTACCAGCGCAGAAATGTTTGGTGGTTGTTTTTGCCGCAGATGGAATCTGATGTCAAGCAGTCCGAGCTGGCCCAGCAACTCGCAAAGGTGATTTCGCTAAATGCCGCAACGACAACGGAGCAATCATTGGGTGGCGTCTCGATGTCCTCTGTGAACAGAATGAGGACGACTCCCGTCTGGGTCGCGCTCTGACCAACGCCGATGACGCGTACGTGTTATCCGCCAGCCACCTCTCGGCGCCCGAAGATGGTAAGCGCGGCAAGCGGGCGGACGTTTTGTCATCCCGGCCGAGTCGATGTCAAATGTGGATTTCAGGCAAGATGGCCTTCTTCTCCGGGGGGCTTCTGTTTGTCCACTCGCAATACGGAAGCATCGCTCTCGCCCAGGAACACGTCGGCGCACTGGCGTTCTACGATCCGGTACGCCGCCTCGTTCTTCTTCGTCGTTCGGGACCAGCTTAAAATGTTTGTCGTTCGGACAGGACCCCGACGGCGTCGCGTCGCTCTTTGTGGACTACCAGAGCGCACTGCTGCCCCACTTGCCCTTCCCACTCCACAGCCAAGACCATTGCCTGGTCTTCGCCCTGCGGCCCAGGTCCAAAAGCTACCGGGGTTTCTATTCCAAGGTGAGACCCTCACCGGGGATCCTTTACGAGGAATCTGCAATGATGAAAAACTGCATTTGACCCCTGCGCAGGTTTTGCCGCTGTGGCGAAGTGCTGAAAGTGGACTTACTCTGCGCTTGGTGGACCGGGATCAGCTGACGTGGAAACACAAAAACATGTAAGATTTGGAACATGAAATCATTTTTCATTTGCCTGTAAAGATTGTCACCGTTTTTCCGAATGGGTGAGACAATCCTCTGTGCGATTTTCCTGATGAAAGTTTTGTCTTGCTGCAAAAAAAATTTTGGGGATTCAATTTAGAAAATAAAATAAAATTTTTGAGCCATTTAAAAAATATGTATTTCAAAATTGATTTGTCAATGAATGAATGATTTTTTTAGTAAAATTCTTCTGAAAATGCTGCTAGACATTCTTTTAAAAAAAAACTGAAAAATAAAACCAGAAATATTTTTAAAAATGGAAATTTGCAGGTGCCAAACTGCAAATATGCATCGACTGTGGTTTTGCGTTGTAATATCCTCATTCACCACTTGATGGCAGAAACTGCATATTTGCACTTCCACCCAGGCCTAAACCCCAACGCAAGTCGGCCTGATCATTTTTGCGTCGTTGGAATGATGCAGTACCTCGATAATATTCTCATTTTGAGTGAGTTGATTTTTGTGGGGTGATAAAAAAATGAACTCTTGCACTTAATTTTTTTTTTTTTGCTGTTCGGCAGTTTTGTGCCATCCTCGAATGGTCATTTTTACACAAGAATGCGCTTTGCACTGGAAAATAAAGTGGCAGTATCAAGTGATTTTGCTTTTTGAAATGTATCTTGCTTCATGAAATATATTCTGAGCGGGTATTTTGTCCACATGTGAAAATGGTGTTCTTGTCATCCAGGCACAGCAGGCTGCAGCAGCGACACGACGGTCAGGAGCCCCCGGTGGCCAAACGCAGAGGCGCATTGAGCACTTTGCAGTCGCACCTCCCAGAGCAAGACGTGTGAGTACTCACTCACGCCGTATGCGTTCAAATCACCAAACTATTGTTTAGGAATCGATCACGGCCCATTTGATGGTCGCGCTGCGCCTCGGCAGGTTTCTGCAGCATTTTTCCCTGAGTAGCATCGGCGAGGCGCCCATACTGTCCGACCACTTGGGGGCGCTGTTCCCCTCCGCAGAACTGAGCGTGGGCTCGGCCAACCTGGGGGACAAGGTGGGCTCAAACGAGCCGACAATCTGCTGGGGTTTGACGCTGACCTTGTGTTTTTTTTTTTTTTTCACTGCGTCAAAGGTTGTCATCACGGTCATTAGCGGGCTGCCTGGAAGCCACAAGGAGACACTCTGCCACTTCCTGGTGCGCCTCAACAAAGAGTACGGAAGGTGGGAAAACCCCCCCTCGACTGTCCAAAGTTCACCATATAACCTTCTAAGATTTCCCTGAAATGTAAAGTGCATTACCAATCAAATGTATTATGATGATGATTATTATTATTATACATAATTGTTTTTTATACGGCGACATTTTTAGCTTGACGTGTGGTGAGCGACTGGTCGCTTGTTTCGGTGTGCCCCGTAAATGACTGGTGACCCCGCCCCAGAAAAAAAGATGCTTGCCGTTGCCCGCAGATGGTTGGTGTATCCTCCCGCTGCGGACGCCCGCGACGGCGCCTTCTCGGCCTCCCATTTGCAGGATTTTTTGTCAGACGTCTCCGCAAACCAGAAGAGGAGGACGGCAGGGAAGGTGCGCCTCCTGGTCCTGTCACCCGGGTAAGAAAACGACTTCCTTTCCGAAGATTTTCAAACAAACGAGGGTGGTGATTTGAGGATTTTGACTCCTCACAGATACACGGATGTTCTGGACGTTGTCCAGGCCGTGCTTCAACACCCGGACTCTGGTGTCCGGGTCCGCTTCATCATTGGCACCGTCACCGCCTGCGTGGATCCGCTCGCCTCCTGCATGGAGCACAGGTGAGGCTTCTTGCATCGCGGGTAGCCGATATTACACATTGACGGTATCATCGCCATGAGCAAATATAGCACAGCAGTAAAATTCTAACTTAAAAATATGCTTTAAAAAAATTGGGAAAATAAAAACACTTTTTTTGGTGGGTTTTTTTTAATTGAACAATTGGGACATTAAGAATAATCTGTGTAAAATATTAAGTTTATATATAAATGAATGAATGTTCCCATCCGTCCATCCATTTTCTGAACCGCTTAATCCTCACTAGGGTCGCGGGGGCTGCTGGAGTCTATCCCAGCCGTCTTTGGGCAGGAGGCGGGGGACACCCTGAACTGGTTGCCAGCCAATCGCAGGGCACACATAGACGAACAATGCTTTTTAAAAAAAAATGTATTTATTTACTCCCAGTAATTCACATTTATCAAAAGGCATCCATGTGACCGCTCATCCTTCCACATTCGTGTCACGGCTTAACTTGGGTGAGAGGCAGGGACTGGCAAAACCCACCCCCCACCCACCGCACCCACTGTCACACCTGTCACACCATGTTGTGAAATGTTCTGCAAAGGCAATTTTGGAATTTGTGGCGTTTTCAACCCGCGCTTTGAAATTGGGTTCAAGAAGCAAAATGAGCTGGAAAAACCTGCTTGGAAACGAGGATTCCGTGTGTCTTTTGACAAACGTTGGTGGCGAGTTGTCGCGGGGGTTGCAGGAGGAGGTCACGTGACGCTTTTATAGCTATTGAAAGTCGAGGCGGATCAGCCTTACATTTAATCTGCCGCTCTTTGTGTCCTAAGCATGCCGGCTTTAGACGGAGCTGGACTGAGCCGCTCCATACGCGGTCCGCCACTCCGGTTAATAAAGTCATTTCATTTCGGACCCGGCGCGACATCACGGATATTAGCGCGTGTTTTCCCCCCCTTTTTTTTTTTTTCCAGGAACCCAAAGCTGACTATTTGAGGCGTCTTACAATCCTCTGCCGCGCTAAATTTTTCTCCATGCTGATTGGACCGCCAACCGCCAAGTTAATTGGCCTGACCCGCTCGTCACCTCGCTCCACATAGCGCAGCTAATCCACCAGAGCCACTTGTGGATGCGCGCCCCCCACCAAGCTTATCAGTCACGGTGACATCATTTGACCAAAAATGTCTGATTGCGGAGTCGGCGAGCAGCACGTCTTTTTATTCACCATCTGAGCGCGTGTGCCTCTGTTACGTTTGAAAAATTCCGCCTCCTCGTGAGCAGACCCACCAAAAAAATCAAAAATAATCCTTTGAAAGACACAGAAAGTCTGCCTCCCGTTCCAGTCTCTCTCGAGAACATGACTCAAAAGTTTGATGAGGCGTCAACAAACGCAAAACTCAAAGTCGAACCAATTTCATGAACATTTTTCATTGCTCGCAGACCCGTCGGTTGTGTTTTGGCCTGAAAACTTGTCCTGGCTGCTCAGTGCTTCTTCATCTCCTCCCTCAGGTTTGCTTTTCCCAAGCTGCTGGAGCAGTGCAGCCAAGGTAAGTGCTCGGCGTCCCTCAAGTCGATCTGAAGTTGAGCCTCACGTGAGCGAGAAATGGGGGAAAGAAATCGTTCCACCTTGCGTTTCTGAAATAAATGCGAAAGCGGATGCAGAGTGACGGGTCGGCACTTTTTGCTTGCGTTTGTAGGTATCGTCAGCGCGGTGGTGTTCACCGGGGCCGCGGCCGACCTGACGCATCCGCTGGCGCAGCACGTTCAGCAGGCGGTGCGCGCCGCCAACCCCACCGCCGCCTTCATCTCGGCGGCAAGAGGGGCCGTCACGAGGTCTGACGCTCAAGGATGCCTTTTTTTTGTGTGTGTGTGTGTGTTTTTAATGGTAACAATCGTACCGCCACAAAGTTAGGACAATCCGCAGGAAACCCCAGCTAAGTGACTCATTTAAGTTCGGTGTAATTCCACGTTCAACCACCGGATGGCGTCATATTTAGCTTGAAATTGGTGTACATTTGGACAAAGAAGAAGGAAACAGGAAATGCGTGTTACATTTCAACACTGCCGAGTTTTTCTTGAAAGTTTGTTGTTGAGCAAACTCAGACGGGGGGGCTGCAGTGGGCCACAGCTCACAGCCAGACTTTTTCACTTCTGGTTCCGTAAGTCCGCAGCCCGCACGCGTACGCATGTGACATCCACCCCGCCGCACCGCGTACGATACTTTGGATACGTTTTCCATTTTACAATGCAGTGTTTAAACGTTTGTTTTGATGAATGCGATTCCTTTTCACCGACCGTGTGGTGGTCTGGGACGTATCCCCGCACACTAAATGGGGGCTCGACTGATTTGTCATCTTTGGATAGGGATGAAGACGTCAAGCTGATTTTGTCGCCGAGCAGCTTCAGCCGACCTCAGATGCTGCGAGCGCGTTACGTGCTCTACCCTGGCTGGTGAGAGAGAACCTTCCCTCCAAGTGTTACCACTCACGTGCTCCCAATCACTCCCCCCAACCCCCGTGCGGTCAGGCCACCTCTAAAATGTCTCCTTTGTACGTCTTCCAATATGTCCTCCATGACCCCCATGGTGCCAGCCTCCCAATTAGCCTCCTTGACGTTTTCCTGTAAATTCTGCTTTACGGCCGCGCCGATGTCCTCCCGCATGCCGTCCTTGGTGGGTGTCCTGCTTGTCTGTGCACTTGTCTAACTGCAGGGGCATGCATCCTCCTTTCCTCACCTCTCATCACAAAGCCAATATCCTCGGCTCGCACCCGTGACCCCACGCCCTGACCTTTAACCCCAGATTTTTTTTGGGTTTTTTTTTTGGGCGATCGTAGACGACGCTACTGAAGCCAGTCTGTTTTAAACCAAAATGGCAGACTCCTATGGCTGTTTTTTTGTTAGTTTTTTTTCTTTGGGTGGTGTAGGGGGGGCTGAATAGTTTTGCTAAATTCTGCAGGGAGCTAGCTAGGCAAAATGGCTGCTTCAAACCACAATGTACGACTTTATTTTTTCTTTTTGGGTAACTGTGTCTTCTCATAATAGGCATGCCGACCAAATTTCATGTTGCGAAATGAAGCTGCCGATGCTGCAGTTGGTCTCTCGAAGCTTATTGACGCGGGAACGAGGCCAGCGAGGACATTTGAGAAATGCTCAAATGCGAGGATCAACTACTAAAAAGTCAAAGCTTGGGGAGAGGAGGAGTGGGAAGGGGGAGCGGGAGAGGAGGGGGGGGGGGTGGTTTCTGAGCACTGAGGCATGAGGACTGGATGGAACGGGTCCAGGCGGGAAGGCAATCCCTCTATTGGTACATGGCAACTGAGCCGCGTGGCCAAGAAACTTGTTACTGGGCTGCGAGCGGGCAGCTGCTGAGAGAACACAAGATGCCCGCTGGGCTTTACAGCAATCAGCGGGGGCGGGGGGGGGGGGGGGGGGGGCAGGCACAGAATTGGAGTTTAATTAACAACGCGCGTCAAGGTGCTGACGCCATCTAAAATGGAATATTGGACGCATCTCCAGGCCTTGAGATTTGGTCACGCACTCTTGAATTCATTCATTCATTCATTCATCTTCCGTACCGCTTGATCCTCACTAGGGTCGCGGGGGGTGCTGGAGCCCATCCCAGCCGTCTCCGGGCAGTAGGCGGGGGACACCCTGAATCGGTTGCCAGCCAATCGCAGGGCACACATAGACGAACAACCATCCACGCTCACACTCACACCTCGGGACAATTTAGAGTGTTCAATCAGCCTGCCATGCATGTTTTTGGAATGTGGGAGGAAACCGGAGCACCCGGAGAAAACCCACGCAGGCCCGGGGAGAACATGCAAACTCCACACAGGGAGGCCGGAGCTGGAATCGAACCCGGTACCTCTGCACTGTGAAGCCCACGTGCTAACCACTGGACTACCGGGCCACCCCACTCTTGAATTAAAATTTTTTAAAAAACGGCTCTTGAGGCCAGTTTGACTTTGCAATATGATGCGACAATTTGAGTTTTCCTCCGCATAAGACGAGCAAGGCCTTTGTTTCAGGTGCAACGGGCGCTTCCACACCGGTTCGGGCTCTTTGGTCCTCAGCCGGCACCGCCTGGCCCTCAGCCGGCCCCTGGAGAGGCCTCTGTTTGCCGCCCGCTGCGCAGGTAAAACGGAAAGAAAGACGGCCCTCGCCCCCGGCCGCCTTATAATTTGTGCTCATACGCGTGGCGCGGGCTTCGGACGCGAGCTGGCGGCGTGCGCTCTGACTGCATAACGCCGCCTTGACCTAAGTTTGATTGCTTCTGTCTCTTCTTTGCAGCGTTCAAGGCGTCGCTAAGGCCGAGTCCCTTCAGCGGAAATGTTTACAACGTGTGGGGAAAAATCAGGTTTTCTGGTAGGAAAATGATTTTAAATATATTTTTCCTTACTTGCAGATCTAATCAGGTTTTGTTCTTGTTCTTATGCTTCTTCTGATTATTGAAGGTCGTTTTTGGTGTCCTCAATATGGCCAAAAAGTCATTTTTACTTTTTGCCCGCCTGGCGAAAACTTTAGAGCTCCTCCACACAACCCCCCACCCCCCCAAAAAAAAAACTCACTCATGAACTCTCCCTTAGAAAGTTAGAAATCAGCCCGAGACGCCCAACTGGCCGGAAATTGGGTCCCCATATTTATCTTCCCAGTACGCACATAAAAAAACAAACAAAAGAAAGTCTCCATCATCCATGAGCAAAATTGAACAGGAGGTCCACCATTTTGGTTTGAAGTCACCATTTTGAGTCGGTTCCAAGTGTGTGTGTGTGTGTGTGGGTCACTCTAGACTCGCCGCACGTGATGGCGGTGACCTACAGCGCGGTGAGCGGCGACCTCCGCGCCGTCCCGGAACAAACGGCCCAGCCCGAGAGTGACGTTGACGTCTCCTGCTTCCTGGTCTTTGATGGCGTCGGCCTGACCGAGGATGCGCTCCAGGATTGGCTCAGGCTGTGCACCAAGCAGGTCCTGTGCAGAAATAAAGAAATGTGTCACCTCGTTAAATGATTAAATTGGGCGCGATACCAAAACGGGCACCTGCCAAATAAGAGCGACAGTCGTAGCTGCGGTTGTGTTATGCATCCACTAGATGGAGCTACGCTAAAGGGAATACAATACAATACAGCTTTACTTCTATGAAGCTTTACCGACCGCTGCAGCTGTAACCAAAAACATTTAAAATGCTAGGTCCAAGAAGTCCCAAGATTAATTCCTAATATAAGGCGCACCGGATGATAAGGCGCACCGCAATTCATTTGAGTTAAGACGCCGGTTTCAAAACCAATTGATTGTAAGTCAAGGTACAAGGTAAATCTGATGTTGAATTGTTTGTTGCCGTCAACAGGTGCCGACAACGGCCGTCAATACGTGGACGCGTTTGGAGAGAAGTGAGAGCGCCGTCCGAGTATCCTTCACCGATGGCGACGCGTCCTCACAAGTGTGACTGCGGAAATCGGGCTCCCCAACAAAATGATGGGGGGAAAAAAAATCAGTTGAACCACGCTAACATTAGCCACATTCACCTGAACATTGAATTCACTCATTTTGTGCACAGTTGCAATTGGCTTTGTAGGACTTAACTCATTCACTCCCAAAGACGTTTAAAAACGTCTTTTCAGACTTGGTCCAAAATTGGCTGCGACTGAATGAGTTAAAAAGGGGAAGAATTTTATATATATATTTTTTTTCGGAGTGGTAATCGGTGCCAAATTTTTTGAGAATCGATGCGATCGTATCGGATCCTCCGTTGTCCTTCACCCGCCTGTCCCCGCAGACATGCGTCAGTTTGCCGGAGAGGACGCGGCCGAGGCCTACAAACGCATCGAGATGTTCAACCGCCGGCCTCTTTGATCCCTGAAAGTGAGATTTTTTGTTTTTTTCGAGTTGAAGGTGAGCTTGTCGCAGAAGTTCAGTCGGGCTTCGCCGTCCCGCACCCGCCATCTTGGCGGCCTCGCTGGGCTTTCTCGAGAATTTGCCGTCACCCCATCCGCCCCGGCAGGCTGTCCGATGTAAACAACAAACGTTACGGCTGCCGCCACGCCAAGGACAATAGCGCCGCGTTATTTTAAGAGTCCCCTGCCGCCAAGCTAATGAAAGTGCAATTAAGCGCGCGGGTCCCCCCCCCACCCACTGCAGAACAGCTGAGGACCGTCTCACGTGTCGGCCACAATCTTCTGCCTGAATCGGCGGCCCCCCCCTTTTTTTTTTTTCCACTCATGGTTACTAGGAAGGAAGCCAGAGATAGACGCAAGATGAGTGATGAGTGAGTCTTGGACATGTGAACGAACGCATTTCAGCTTTTTGGGGTTGTTGTTTTTTTTATCTTTTGAAGGTTGGAACACGGGTTCTCCAAACGTGTTCCTCCAGGAGCCTAAAAAACGTTAACAATTAAAAATGACATTGGACATGCGCCGCAAGATTAATTCAAAAGGTGAAGGCAAGCAGAGTGAGATTGGAGGTTGTCAGAAAAATGGAATCATCCAATTTGCCAGGCAAAAATGGCTCCGATTGATGAAAACATGGCGTGAATGATCCGTTTGCAAAATGGCCTCTTTCTCCAGCTTGCTCTTTTTGGGACCAGAAACTGAACAGAGAGCTGATGAAATATCAAAAAATGATCAAGCGGCTCTTTCATCCTTCCATTTTTCTGCATGCGGCCCTCAAATGAAAATGTTCTAACCCCCCCCCCACCCCACCCTCACCCCATCTTCTTCTCCATCACTTTTTTACTTCGCCCCACGAGTGATGCAGCGGTGGGTGATTACTTCAAACATTCCAGCGATCTTTTTTTTAATAAAACAGTCAAAACACTCAAATCGAATTCAACTAAACTCAAGCGAGTGAAGCAATTTTTGTTCTCAGAAACGGCGCCGATCTCGAACGGGGTCACCACGCCGCCGCTGCCCGCTCACAAGTCAGGCGAGCTGTCCGTCTAACATCGTCAGGCCACAACCCGGAATCCAATCCCAGCCCCCCCCCCCCCCCCCGCACTGCCCCCGCATCATGACATTCAAACATGAAACTAATTAGATTAAATCAAAAGCATCCAGGTGCACCACTGCGTCGGACGTTGAGAATGAGGCTTGCGCGGTGAAATTCTCCGAAAATTATTTTTCGTGGTCGTGTCGGCCAGCGAGAGGAAAGGAAAACAATAAAAAGTGCTTTCTCCAGGGCCACGGGGGCAAAAGTGATAAAAGCTATTTTCTGCACCCCCCCCACACCCACTCTCCCTCCCGTCCGTTGCTGTCTCTATGCGGATTTATATAATCCCCCCCCACCCCACCCACCCCTGCCCCTCACTTCAGCCCAACCCAAGCCACCGCCGTCCCAGCGTCCCGACTCTGGAGCCACCCGATCCCGTGCCGGTGCATTTGCGCTCCCGCCGTCTTTTTCAATGGCGGAATGCCGAGAATAGCAGCCGGCATAGCAACCCAGTAAGCCTGCCGTGGATTCGGTTTCGCCTGCGGAAGAGGGTCAACGGTCGCCGCCGTCCGTGCGCTCCCTCCTTTGCCGTATCTTAAAGGGGCGGGCGCTATCGAAATCCAAGATTAGGATGATCAATATTACAAGCGAAGTGCGTAACGATGTCATGGCCATGTTTTTTTTAAATAGAAAAACACGTCTCGGTATTTATTCGAATGCAACTGAAGACCGATGTAAAGTCAGGAATTTTTTTTTTTTGGTCCTGATTTTGGATGCTGAACATGATTAGCCTGCGGCCTGAAGTGCGTTAAAAGTGAATTTGGCCACCATGCAAGTCAGCTCTGACCACTCCCACGGCGGCGAGGCTCTCCCTCTGGCAGATCCGCCACGCTACACCCGTCTGCAAAATGAGCGACGTTGGCTCCGACCCGGCATTCCGATCGGCAACCCGAGAACCGAGAGCCACTTTTGTGTCCCAATGACGTTGTTTGTCGTCCGGATTATTTCACACGAGCGCTCGTTTGGTTTGGGAAGCCCAAATCTCCGTAAGATGCGGTTTGGCCAGAGCTTTGCATACGTGACCCGTCCGTCTGCCCAAGCTCGTGTGTGTGTGTGACTAATAGAAGAAGAGGAAGCCGTCTCCAATTGAGTCGGGATGGATTTTTCATGTCACGCCGACACAATTAGATTACGGAAACAAGAGAGAGAAAAAAAAACAAAGGGCTCATTTCTTCTCTCTTGCTATCGAAAGGTGCCAAACATTTCTGTCCCGAGGGGCGTGTCCAATGGTATTTTGCACAAAAATTTGCTGTAACTGTTTTTTTTTTTTCTGTGACTGATGCCTTTTTCCTGACCGTACAGTAATCATCACATGGTGTGAGTATTTACCGCATGAAATGTATATTAAAAAAAAAAAAAGTACACAGTACAAGCGGAAAAGTAAAGCCGTTAGCGTTAGCGCTACAATGCGCTGCACTGAATTGTACTCCAAAGTCTGTGGATGGTTCCAACGGTCTCTGTATTTGATTTGTGGATGGCTTTTTTTTTTAGCTCATATTTTGGTTGAGTTTTTACAACCCAATACTCACTGTCCTGTTTTTTTTAAAATCTTGCTCACAGGAAACACTCAGTTGAAAAAAAAAATCAAATAAAACGAATCCCCAAACTAAAGAAAGCTAAACGTGGAGCATTTTTGCGAATAGCGCGACATCAACAATTCATCAACTGAGATTGCTGACTGTTCAGTGACTGTTTTGCTCATTTCAGAGACCAGAAATGAACTTGCACATTTTGGCTCCTTCTCCTTGATGGTGTTTGATTCTTTCCCACTTGCAAGCGCTAAAGAGCGAAAACGTGCTGAGAATGCCCCCCGATGTTGGCCCCACATGGTGAGTTTTTACCGCTCCCGTTTGCACATGCTGGCCCGTGCGTGCGTGTGTGAGCCAAGGAAATTCAGTGTGCAAGTGTGCCCGCTTATTGTTGCCAGGCAGATGGAGCGGCCCGCATGGCTGACCCCTGACATCAGCCCTTCCCGTTGCCACCGACGAGCCGCCCCCTTTCTCTCTCGCCCTCCGCTGACTTGAAGGCAAGGCCGACGCGCATAAACACACGCGGCATTCGCACATAAACACGCGCGCACCTGGAGGCCCCTCGCTGGGGGCGCCTCACTTCAAATATCCACCGAGGGTCGTCGCGAGCCCAGCCGCCCCCCCCCCTCCCATTGTGTCGGTTTATTTGCGGACCGCCGTGACAGCCTGGTGTAAACACTCGTCACTCTCGACCGGCTTGAGTGGAAATGGGAGCGGGGGCAGGCCTCGCGGGACGCCGGGCCACGCTTGATCGTGACTTGGGCGGACGTGTTGCGGGATATAAAAAGTCGACGCGGCCTTGTTGGAATGGCGCGTTTTTCGGATCAAATGACACCAACATCGGTCACTTTTTAGCTACAATAGGGGCTACGTCGCAACTGAAAGCCCCACAAATATTTTGGAGACAGTGAGATCATGTGTGGATGAGTGGGCGGAGTCTGTGTTAAAAATGAACCAATCAAATTCCAACATACATTGGAAGTTGGAATCAGCGCACACTCGCCAGGATTTACATTGCCTCTGATGAAGCCTAAATAAAGTTCGGATGTTCTTGTCGGCTTTTTTGTTTTGTGCTAAGACTAGTTGCTATTTCCCTCCATCACATTTTCTGATCCGCTTTATCCTAACAAGGGTCGGGGGGAGCCTATTCCAGACGTCTCCGGGCAATAGGCGGGGGACACCCTGAACCGGTTGCCAGCCAATCGCAGGGCACGCAGAGACCAACAACCAGCCGCGCTCACTCACACCGAGGGACAATTTGGAGTTTTCAACCAGATTGCAATGCATGTTTTTTGGAATGTGGGAGGAAACCGGAATACCCGGAGAAAACCCACTCGGGCACATGCAAACTCCGCACAGCAAGGCCAGAATCGAACCCAGCACTGTGAGGTCGACACGCTAAGCATTGGCCCGCCGGGCCGCCGCCCTGCTATTTCAAACGGTTGCTAATTTCGTTGCCGTTGTTCTTTTAGTGATGTTGTGTGGAAAGGAACAAAAAATCAACTCAACAGTGGTCCTAATTGATGATCGTTTTACTTTGTGTTAATGCGTGCTTTTGTTGAAAGACAAGTCATGCTTTTGATTGGGATCAAATTCAAAATGGACTCAATGAGAAGGAGAAAAATTTGCAACAAAGTACTTTTTCGTTTTTTTTTTTTTTTGAGGTGGACGTATCATTTTTTTTCTCATGTGGACATACTTTAGTGCAAAGTTGAAGTGGATGGATGTGGACATGACGGCACAAACGCAATCGGATTTCCTTCAATATTTATTGAAAATTAGACTATTGCTGCTGCAAAAAACCAAGTCTACTCTATGTTGAAGTATTTGATGACAAAGCCCCATTTTCTTGCCGACACACAATACAAATACATACAAATGCAGTCATGACAGCTGAGCACCAGTGAAAATGTTCAAACTATCGTCCTGAAATCTGCCCCAAAAAAACCGCCTCAAACTTTTTGGAGCAACCGACCCGCCAAATTTGAACCTGCGCAAAACTGGGCAGTGTCATGACAATGCCTCGCGATTGTAAGACCTCGGTACAAAAAGCCATTTGAGGTTTTATTCCAGAGTCCCGTCATCCGTCCCGAGTTTCTGCCCAAGCGCCAGGCACCCGACGGACCAGAGTTGTTCGGCTTGAATTCTTTCTTTTTGGCCAGAGAAGTAGTTCGGAACGAAGCGATATATCGACGTGGGTCTGAGGACAACCAGCGTACTAGTACATGGACCGTAAGCCAGATCTGGAGGATAGCGAGTAAACACTCCGAGCGTCTTTACGACGGCTTTTTGACGTCGAAGGTCATCATGACCGCCATGTCTTCAGACTCTCCGGAGTTGGCGGCCAGTTTGAGGACCGCCAACCCCTCCCCGCTGAACACCTCGCCTTCCCAGACCCGGCTCTTGTTCAGTTTCAGGTCGGTCCGCCCGTGAGCCACCACGCACACTCGCCGAGCCCCCGGGATCCTGACCCGGAAGCGGACCCAGGAGGCCGCGTCCAGCAGGCCGGCGCGGGGCTCAAAGAGCACGCAGCCTTTCCTCCAGGCGGCGTAGACGCAAGGGAAAGGAAGCCCCGCTTGCCGGCAGACGTTCTTCAGCACAAAGTCGCACATGGGGTGGAACTCTCCGCCGGGGCCGTTCCTGGCGTACACGCCCAGCCGGTACGTGCCGGCGTCCGGCAGGCCCGCGCTGACCGTCACCTTGCCTTCGGTGTGCGTGCAGAAAAGGTGTCGCGCCAGCGGGAAGGCGGAAGCTTGGGTCTCGTCCGCCCGGCTCAGCGTGGTGTACAGCTCCAGGTCTCGCCGGTTGTGGAAGGTGATGTTGCATTTGCCCTGGGGCGTGCTCACCAGCGCCGCCGTGTGGCTGAATTTGGACAGCCCCGCCTGCGCCGTGCGGGTGCCCGGCCCGCACGCCGAGCTCAGATTGGGCGGGAACAGCTCGTCCCGGCCGGCCACCTTGCCCTTGCAGTGGAGCAGGAAGTTGGCGGCGTTCTGGAACCTCGCCTCGGTTTTCTCATAGTCCCGCACAAAGACGGAGAGGCGGTAGAAGCCGCGCGACGGGCAGACGACGTGGCAGGTCAGAAGCTCCGGTTGGATCTGGGAGGCTAAGCAACGCTTGGCCACCGAGGCCTCCAGGCCCGGATGGACCAGCTCGCAGAGCATCATCAGCGAGCGCGACGTCCTCAGTGTCAGTTTGAAGCTGCCTCCTTCCACCTCCGCCATCTCGCTGCCCTGATTGCTCCCCGCCACCCCCAGGGAAGCCGCCGCCGGCTGCAGCCCCCACGACAGGTGGGGGTTCTCGGGGATCTCCTCGGTGGCCCTCGGTTCCAGGCACTCCACTGTGAAGGAACACACCCAACTCAGCGGGGTGGTCGCCTTCTCGGGCCTGGCGTACAGCCTCAGGTTGTAGGCGCCGCTGGCGGGCGGCAGCAGCTGCAGGTTCATGCTGTGCTGGGACACCGTCAGGAGGCCGAAGGAGGAGTGGCCGCCCTCCTTGTGTTCCGGAGTTCCGCAGTGAAGGAAGTCCTGGTGCGGCGTGATCTCGTAGGTGAAGGTTACGGGCCGCGAGAAGCCCAGCGAAATGTTGGCCTCGCCTTCATCTGAGGAGAAACCAATGGCTAGGAGACCGGATGCGATCTTTTGCCCGAGCAATCAACAATTCCCGGGTAACTTCAGAAAAGGTCTCGGGACGTTCCTGACTTTCGCTACCGTGCGATCCACGGTCGTTCCTGATGTCTAGCGACTTCGTTGGAGACTCCCTACTACTGGAAACTACCGGGTCATTTCAGCCCAACGACGCAAGTGGCCGTCACCGAGCCACTGAACTGAACTTAACGCGCAGCAGCGTCACCCCAAACGTCGAGTACGTCATCGATCAGATCCGAACCATTATGAAATCACTTTGACGACCGAATGTTTCAATGTAGTCCGATCGTGAAAATCGTGGATCTTCGGCCAGCCTAGTAAAGTCCTGGACGGAGAAACTGGATTTGCGGCTGGATTTTGTACAATCTAGCTAAATTCCAAAGAGCCCGTTTCCGGACACCTCAGTTTTCCCCCTTAGGTGGATTATCCGCGACGGTTTGCGCATCAGACTGACCAGTGACAAGGTGGCAGTGATGAGGCTGGATGAGCCTGAGACCCATGCCGAAGAAGGCCGAGGTCTTGAAGACTCGCCGCTCAAACTCCTCCAGGGTGACGGGTGCCTCCAAAAGCTGCCATCGCTCCTCGTCGGGGAAGTGCGAATCGATAAACTCCTCCGGGTCCGTCAGGAAATAGAAGTCATCGAACCTGGTGGAGGGGGTGGGGACGGACAAAGACGGGCTCTTTTTCAGACCCTGGTAGGGTCATCGCCGCTCAAGCAAGCAAAGCGCCGGAGACCTTTTGACGAAGCTCTGGTGTTCCATGTCCACTCGTCCGGCTCCCCAGCAGGCATCCATTAGGAACCACTGTCCCCCCAAGAGCACGGCGTTCCACAGGTGATCCGATTTCACGTTCCTGAGGCTCTGGCCCTGGCGGTAGCCGATGCCCTTACTGTGGCCCGCCACCTCTTGGCACTCGACGCCCACCAGCCTGTCAAAACGAGCAGAGTTGCGCCGCGGAAGACGACACCCTGCGCCCGGCGTGCCGCTTGTGTTTGAAATCTCAAAATTGGCATTGCCCTCCTGAAGAAGAGCAAGATTTTCCACATTGTCGTCCGTCCAGGCCACCCGCTGCTGTCCTCGTCCATCTCTTTCCTCATCCCGCATGAAAAATACTGACCAACAAAGGTCTGGTTGAAGCCTTCAGGTCAGGCGTTACCATGGAGTGACAGAATCGGGTTCCCACGAAAATCTAGGCAAGTCGAGTCTTGGAGTCAAGCCTGGACTTTGGTGACGTTGGTGTTTCCCAACGCATGGTGAGCCAGGACATCTTTCCAAGAGCTCTTCTTCTTTTGTTTGAATGTCACTTGTCGCTTTGGCCCCTCGGGCGAGTGAGGGTCACGTGACTGCTTTTTCTGGCGACCTTCAAATGGACACGGGAAGTCCCCGCGAATGCCGGTTCAACGATGGCAAGGCTCCAACTAAAACTCATCCTGAAATTGTGGACCCTCCAATCTCTTTTAGGATCGTGGAGCATTTTGTTTTTCAAAGGTCAACAGGCAAGACGAGTCAAGTCAACCGCTTCACGTCGAGTCTCCTTTGAGTTCTAGTCTTGAAATTGGTGACTTCAATTTTCGACATGGAAGAACACGGCCGTCGCAAGACGTCCTTACCTGCACATTTGCATGCAGAGACCCGAGTAGCCGCAGCAAACTCCGCGACCGCTCGCGATGACTTCCTCCGGCGAGCACAGCTTCTGCGATTTTCCCAGGTAGCCGCCGATGTCGTACTCTGGAGATGGGGACAGCGGATGAAATGAGATCCGGAACCGAGCTCGGCGGAGATGGGCTTCCCCTCACCGATGTTGTGACAAAGCCAAACCCAGATGGCGCGGATTTTCTCCAGCTCGCTCTTGGCAACGCTGGCGATGTTCTGGACGATGGCCGCCACATCGTGAACGCGCTTATCCCGAAGCTGTAACGCAAACATCAACAAAAGTGGATTATTCCCGGGATTTGAACGCAGCCCCAGACAGTTTTGGGCCACTGCCACTTTTGTCATCGAGCGATTGTCACCTCGGCGCCGGCCCTGATGACATGCGAATCCAGCCGGTGGAAGATGTCGGAATTGGCAAAGAGGTCTTTCCTCCTCCCGCGCCTTTCCCTCGTTGCCACCTCCGCCTTGGCTTTGAGGTTCCTCTGCGGCTCCTCCGCCCGCACGGCGCTCTTCTTCACAACCGCGATGCTCCTGGAGGCGCTCTCGGTCGACAGCTGCCTCTTGGCCGTCGGCCGCTGGTCCTCGGCCTCGGTCGCCAGCTTCTCGAAGACGCTGCGGCGAGAAAGCACGGCGCTCCGCGGGGCTCGGCTCTCGTCCCCGTCGGGAGCGTCCCCCGGCAAAATCCCCACCAGGGCAACGGCGCCCGGCGGCCTCGCAACGGGATTTTCCGGCAGCCCGCGGCGCTCCAGGGCCTTGACCCGGATGCGTCCCGGCTGGCTGGCCTCATCCTGTGGGGCGGAGCAGGAGAAGGGGAAGGAGAACTTCTGGATTCCGACCTCTGCCGACATTATGCGGAAATCATAACGGCCTGGAGGGAGAAAGCGGAACCGTTGACCACCAAACAAAAACCACCACAACGTTGTCGTTCTCACACTCGGCCTGGACAGTGTCTCGGCGGATCCCGTACGACGCTATCTCTGGACGGCAGTGATGAATTGCCAATTCAATCGTTTCTATTCCTGACCGTTAATGACGGCGAAGGTCGGAGTCATTAGTCTTTGTCCAATCTTACAGCAGATTATTACCACGTTACAACTTCTTCCCGCCAGAAGCCTGCATCTCTGCACTGTGAGGTCAACGTGCTAATCATTGGACCGCCATCTTGTTTCCATCTGTCCCGTAAACGTTCTCAAACAGACGTCGGCGCACCGTCTACTCACCCCGAGCCGAAGTGAAATGCCTGCTGCGAGTCTGCCCGAGAGTGCCGCATGGAGTTGTTTCCAAGTGTTGTCGCTGGCCGGCGGTGGGCGGTGGGCACAGTTTATATAGCCTGCCGGGACCGGGCCCCAGAATAACGGGCCTAAAAATACAACAAAGAGCAGCCAATAGGGGTTGAGTCCCCACCATGCACTCATTCGTGCATGTGTGTGTGTGTGTGTGTGTGTGCGCTTGGGATGTATGTTGGCTTTCGCCGACAGCCCGGCCGGCATCCGATAATGTGTCCATCGGTGCTAAACACATCAACGGCTCGAAAAAGAAACTTGAAGCTTTAAAGATTCTTGACGGACAGTCAAAATGCTAACAGACGAGTCGGGTAAGTGTCTCGGGGCTTAGTGGCCGTCGGCTAAGTGGCCACCGAAAAAAGCTCACGTCTTTGGGGAGGTTATTTGCACCCCGCTTGTTTGTCACCAAGGGAACCGAGTTACCCACTGTGCAGTTGTCGTTTTTCTTTTTGTTGTTGTTTTCTTTCTTTTAATACACCACTTAGAAAAAAAGTGCGTGACATTTCAGGATGACACGAAAACCCATGACAACCTTGACAGGTGCACTTCATTTGACCTTCTGTCAACTTTTTGAAGCTTGTGTTGCATGCTAAAAAAAAAAATGGAGCTCCACTGTTGAGCATTCAACTCTTTCCCCACTGCAGGTGTCCACATTTGACACACTTGGTCTTTCTGGCATTCAGAGAAGCCAGCTGCCCGGCCGCTTGCTAGCTGGCTAGCCTGCTAATGTTATGTGGGCTATACACACACACACACACGCACATTCACACACGACACTAAACGAGCGAGGCGGCGACTTCTTGAACGGCATCAGTTGAGTCCACATACCGTGCGCTAAAAGGCTAGTCGGCTAACAGGTAAGCTGGCCTGCCCGTAAACTAGCCGCCATATAACAAAACACATGCTAAAAGGTTAAAACACGACACACAACGGAGCACATATGTTCATTTAGGAGTGTACGAAATTCTAACCAACATCTCACAAGAAGTAAGTCCGCTCAGTTGGTCACGGAGCGAATGAAACTCGCCAAGGTACCACTGTAGTCATCGTCCAGAAACGACGCTGAAGTGATATATCGCAACTGGATGTCAAACGAGAAGCTCACTTTAGCCTTGGTTGGGACTTATAATAAAAATAAAAATATTCTATATAATTTAAATATTAAATTATAAGTTTTTGATGGGGGTCTGCGTGTATAATTTGAAATAAAACGGTAAAGATCCAACAGCTTAGGCTAGGCTATAAATAGCAAAGGCAGTAAATCATTTGTATTTAAAAAAAAAACCATCACCGCCTGCCGCCATAAAATGTTATCGGGTGGACAACGACGGCATGCAGATTGACGGAGTTGCGCCAGGTCCACTTGTTGCTAGGCGGATTTCTCGGAACGCAAACATCTGCTCCTACAGCCCCAATAAAAATGTGTTTGAAAAACTTAGCAGCTGGACAGGAAGACGTCTCCGCCTGCTGCAACACACCTGATTCAAACCATCAGCTCATCGGCGAGCTCTGCAGGAGCCTGGAAACCGTTTTCCGCTGTATTGACAAGTTTGATCATTCAGAAGTTCCCGACTTTTATTCCCCAATAGACGAGACTTGTGTCCAGCTATTGATTAGTTTTTTTTTCTGGCATTTCATGAAAAAAATGAAAAGGGCTCTTATTTTTTCATTCTCGCACCCAATTGCGGATCATAAATGATGAATAGGACCCAGAGGCGGCGTCTCTCATGAAATCGGAATGGCTGAATTCTCGTACATTTGCACATGTCCTGCGAAGGGTCGTCGTCGGCGGTTTGTGGGGAGAAAATGAAGGCCTCGCGCCTCCAGCAAAAGATTTCATCCGACGGGATGTTGAGGCGCGTCCAGCTGCGAGCTTCTCCTGTGATCTCTCGCACACCTGCTGGCCTCATCTTCTTCAAACACCCTGGTGAGGAGGAAGACGATGAGGATGATGGCGCGTCGCCTTCAGGCGCTTCGCACCAGAATCCGACACTCATCCACTGGGATGGCAAAAAAAAAAAAAAAGAAGAGCGAGCCGGACCTTGACATTGGAAGCCTTTGTGTGTCGGTAGTCGTGGCGACGGCAAAATAAGGAAATTGAAAATGATGCGTGCTGTCACATGCCGGCATGTGAATCATGTGACCGGCGAGGCCAGTTCCAGCTGTCGCCGTCAGGTGACTCCTATTCAAAATGGTTTCCGGCAAACGGCCCGGCTCCTTTGGAAAGAATCACTTACACTGTTGTCACATTCATCCCAAAACATACGCTTGGAAAGTGGAAGTTGTTGTTTAAAAAAATATACATATATATATTTAAATATAAAACCTCAAATATTGAAAGTTGCATATTTAATGTATTGTCATGTATTGGGTGCATATATTTGCCGATTTTGGTGCCGTGTCATCACGAACAATAAATACAGTCAATTTCATTCAATCAAATCCCGCTTGGCTAAACCCACTTGATTGAGCACCGAATGAAAAAAAAGTACAAACACACAAAATCAAACGTGGTCCTACTCCAAATGCAAATTAGCTGCATTTTTTTTCCCCTCTCTGGTTTCCTTGAGGGTTGTGAAAGGCGCTTATCAATAAATTGTATTGTTATTGTAATAATAGGCAGTGTGACGTCACGAGACAACAGATTTGAGTTTTCGCTTTACATCTAAAAGTCAACAAATTAAAGTCTCATTGATGACGTGATGACGTCACGCAGCCTACGCATGCACGGCAGGCACCGCCAAGTGCTCGACAGGCTGCCCTTTTTTTATATTTATTATTTTTTTTAGTCTCGTGTTTGGTTCGTGTGTGTGTGAGCGTGTGCGTTTGCGCGCGCGCGCGTGTGTGTGTGTGTGTGTGTGTGTGTCTTTCAACTTTTTGCTCTGTTCCTGTCGCTTACTTCCGGGGTGGTGGACGCTCCAGTGACGTCAGCATGAAGCCTGAGGCGATGGATGATGGCGACGCGACACATGCAGGTAATAAACTTTTTGTTTTTTTAATTGAATCATCGTTGATGCGACTTGATGAACGAATTGAGTGGCTCGCGCGCCTCATTCGGATGCCAGATTGTGACGTGTGCCTTTGTCCTGCTCGCCGTGCTTGCTCGCTGCTCTTGTTTTTGCGGGACTTCAACTCAAACAATTCAAACTCTTGACGTTCAGGAAAGACGTCTGGCTCGCAGTTCAATCGGTGACTGACCACAAATATTCACTTTCATGCCACAAAACGAGGAGGAAATTTTCAGCGCACAAAAGTTCGCCTTGCATATGTGTTTGGAAAAAGTTCGTCCGACTCATTAAATTGATTGGAGCTTGAAATTTGGGTTGAAATAACAAAAAACAAACAAACAAACAAACAAAAAACAGGTTTATTTGTAATCCCTAAATATGACCCCCCCCCCAAAAAAAGTAAACTTTTTTTTTTAAAAGCTCCTCTGACTGATGAAATTTTGAAAGTGTGGATGCAATGACCGGAAACTTGGACTGAACTAAAGGGGTCCAAGCGCTGACCCTTGAGGGATCCCCCACCCCCATGTCAGAGCCGAGATAAATGTCATCTCAATTTATTTCTTTTACTTCTTCCATGGGGCGGCCCGGTAGTCCAGTGGTTAGCACGTGGGCTTCACAGTGCAGAGGTACCGGGTTCGATTCCAGCTCCGGCCTCCCTGTGTGGAGTTTGCATGTTCTCCCCGGGCCTGCGTGGGTTTTCTCCGGGTGCTCCGGTTTCCTCCCACATTCCAAAAACATGCGTAGCAGGCTGATTGAACACTCTAAATTGTCCCTAGGTGTGAGTGTGGGTGTTCGTCTCTGTGTGCCCTGCGATTGGCTGGCAACCGATTCAGGGTGTCCCCCGCCTGCTGCCCGGAGACGGCTGGGATGGGCACCAGCACCCCCCGCGACCCTGGTGAGGATCAAGCGGTACGGAAGACGAACGAACGAACTTCTTCCATGTGAGAGCTGTTCCGAATATTTTGGTAGTCACAGGATGTAGCTAACATTTTTCTTGGATTTGACCTTGGGTTCGACCTTCGGCGCACCTTCGCGTGCACTTTGTGTCACCACGTTGTTGTTTTTCTGTCAGGCCGTCCGCGACCGCCGCCTTTTATTTGCCATTCGGCTGACACGTCCATCCGTGTCAGCCACTCTCGGCGGCGGCGAACGTGTTGCTTGGTTCCGGCGGGAGTTCAAAGAGCAGACGCCGCCGTGGGAATCCTGCCGGGTTAGCGCACGCCAGGATGAACGTAGCCGCGCCACTTTATAGAAGCGAAGGCAACACTTGATTGTCACGTGTAGATTTTGACGGATATTTCAGGTTGCACACTTTTATTTTTACGCCGTAAAAACAAAGCCGGTGTGTCTCAATCGCTGTCGAGCAGTTTGTCAAATTTGTTTGAAGATGGGATGGTTGCAAAATTTGGAAAATCGGAACAGCACAGGAAAAAAAATAATAATCTCAATGCGATGCACTTTGCCATCTGTTTTCGGTGCGCAATGGAAAATAGGACAAATGATTATGAATGAAAATAAAAGATTTACCCCCCCCCCCCCAAAAAAAAAGAAAACCCGCTCCTCATTGCGAATTTTTGCAGGACTTTCTTCTGTCATTATGACTCCAAAACAGCAGTTTACTAAATTCATGACCAAGCATTTGTGCGTGTGTGTGTGCGTGTGCGACAAGAATCCACTCTGACTGTGGTCACCAGCAGGGGGCGGTGTGTACGTGCGGGCAGATTGGTTGGGGGCCGGGGGGGGGGGGGGGTGCCTCCTCTGTGCGGTTTCTTTTCTGTTATTGATTGATTGGTTGATTTTTGAATGAATGTCTTTGTCACACGCGTGTTTGCGATCGGCAAACGTCTGCTGGGGGGGGGGGGGGGTGGGAAGGGAGGAATTGAACATTTTGTTCGTTTTATTGGTAAAATTTGTAAATTGGTGGGATGGAAATCATTTTGGAGATGAAGTGAATGGATTTTTTTTTTTTTGTTATTTGGGAAATTTGCTGAGGTCCAAGTTGCTCTGAATGAGCTGAACAATTTGGAGTGTCTGGGGTGGGGGGGGGGGGGTTGAATTTGTATTCAGTCGGTGAGCATCATCAATTCACAATGTTTTTTTTTTTATAAAAAACTTTTTGTCAATTTGTCAATTTTGTCAATTTTTTTAATTATAAAAAAATCGATTTTATTTTTTTTTACATTCCCAATCCATCAGTCGTTGCTCTTCTGTATTTTTCATTTCAGGACGTTTGTGGATTTACGGCTTTTTATTCATTTCCATTTTTATTTATTTATGAAATGGGAAATTCAATTCGTATTCATTTAAAAAGACTGAACGCAATCTTGAATGATTATTTTGTCAAGACATTCGAATCCGCGTCCTCCTTTTTCATCGATTGAATGCAGTCTTTTATTTTCAAGACCTTCCTGTTGAGTCTTTAGTTTTTTTTTCCTTTCTTCTTGAAATGAGTGAAGGAAGCGCTTTGGAACATTTTTTTTTGGACAAATTTTCATCATTATTTTCCGATGAATATTCATCGTGATGCGTACGCACGCACACGCCCACAATGATGTGGTGTGCGCGGGCAGCTGAGTAACAAGAGCCAGCTGCTCCCCTCATCCTCATCCTCATCCTCATCCTCATCTTCACCCCCCCGCCCCCCCCACCCCCGTCATGCTTTTGCTGCTTCCGAGCTCCCATTTGCAGTCCTCGCGCACCTGCGCTCGCACTCTGCTAATGAAGGTGCTTCCCAGGATTCCCCGTTTTTCTTCGTTCCCACTCTGATTAATGACTCGGTGGGCCCCCGGCCCCCCCCCCCTTTTTCCCGGCACGCAACGCCGGAATTTGCGAGCGGGCGCTGGCATCCCTAAAGAGTGATTCCCCCCCCCCCCCCTTTCTGCGTGCATGTAGCGCAAGGACAAAAAGGACGTCTGGATCTGGACTGCAGATCGATTCCGAGTGGTGCAACGGCGCCCCCTTGAATTACCCGAGCGGTCCGTTTTTAAAATTGGGGGGGGGGGGGTCGAGTGTGTTTAAAATCTCTTCCAGCTCCACCCGAAATGGATTTTATTTTTAGTTTTTGGTAGGCTCTCTCTCAACTCTGTCTGAATGTGATGAAATGCGGTTTTATTACTATTATTATTATTATTATTTTATTTTTTTGGTCGGGGGTGCGCCAACTTTCTCAGGATGTTGAAAATGTTTTCCTTATATGGGCATGGGCAGTTCTTTTTTTTATTTTTATTTTTTTGGTGTTTGTTTCACTGTTGTGAAACAACATTAGCAATTTGTTAAAACATTAGCATTGCTAATGACATTAGCAATGTCATTAGCAATTTTTTGTGTGTGTGTGTGTGTGTGTGTGTGTTTTCGGTGCGCTAGCGGTCCTAATCGGGGTCACGTGGCATCTCTGGAGGCGTGTATCCAAAGGTCTCGCCGCGCACCTTATTGCTTTCCAGCGGCGTCGGTGATTCATCACGGCGGCTAACGCACTCGCCGCCAGCCTCCGGCGTTCCCGCGCGCACCCCGCCGCCGCCGAGCGCACCCCGCCGCCGCCGCCGGCTCCTCCCGACCGAAGTGTTATCAGCACGGGCCCGGGCGCAGGATATGAAGGCGGCGATTTCGATGTGATTTCGGCGTGATAAAAGTGCATTTGAAGGCTCAACTTGCGGTGCGCGCGTTAGCCCTCATGTGACGTTGATGTCAGCGGATGGGAAAAAGATGCGCACGTGACTCCATGTGGCGTCTCGGCTCGTTTGATCACATACCCCCCACCCCCACCCCACGCCCCGCCCCCTCCCCTCAACAACAGTGCGTCGTAACAAACATGTTGATGCGTTACATATCGGATGTGATGGGCCGCTTTGATGTTCTGCTTTCAGGAGAAAATGATTTTTTTCCCCTTTGAATTTTTATTCCTCACCAGTGCGGCGGTTCCGAACTTCATCAACCAGCCCCCCCCCCCCCCCGGGTTGTCTAACAGTTTAAAAACTACTGAGAAAACGACCATTGCTGTCAACATGGGGCCAAAAAAAAAAAAAAAATAGAAATCCTTTACCAGCTCCAGTTAGGAGGCGAGCAGCAGCATTTTGGACCAACTGGAGGCGCTCGATGGAGGATTGGCTGACTCCAAAGTCAAGTGCGTGACCGGCAATTTGGCCGAGATGTGATCAAAATTTCATTTCGTCAACTCCAATTTCTTTTGTTTTTGTTGACCAAAATTGGACTGGCGCTAAATTACAATCGGACAAGCGGACGTCGGACCGAGGCCGACTCCCCGGCTTCCACCCCGTCATCAAATTTGACTTGCCTTGACTTCCATTGTCTAGCGCGCGACGTGCGACCTCCTTCAAAGCTTAGAAATCATCCGCAGGAGCTTCCCCCGCTTGTTGACTGACACTAAGTAGACGGTGAGGGTCCTCACTTAACCGCAGCAGGTCCTGGCAGACGGCGTCGCCCACCCAACGCCGACCGCGCCGACCCGCAAAGGCTTTCATTTGCCCTCCGGGCCGGCCAGCCGACGCGCTTAATGAGAGAGCGTGTCGCCCGCCGCCTTCCCGGCGCTGCCTTGCCATCTGTAATTTGTCGACAAATCTCAAAATATTCCCGAGTAGTTTTGCCGAGTCGTGTTAGCCGCCATGCTAACGTTGCCGCGGGATCAGTCGCCGGGGCAAATGTGCCCATCCGGGGCATTTGCGGCGTCCAATCGGGACCGACACTTTTTCAGCGCTTTTTTTAGCGGCCGGGTAGCGATGGCTAATGTGGCACCGAAGCACAAGATGACATCGCCGAGTTTGTTGACGTGGCCTGCGACGGCTCAGGAAACCCACAAACCACAAGCACACGTGTCGGCGCTCCGATATACTGGCGACGCTCCTCAATCGGAAGCGATTCTTCTCGTTTGTTTCTTTAAATGGCCCGAACGCGCGCGCAGGTAGCGCATGCAGCTAACACGTTCCGACACGCGGGCGGCTAACCGTCGGCGCCAAACGGTCCAAAATGCAAAACGGGGGCCGGCGGCCGTTTTGGATATGCAGACGGATGCAAATGAGCGACCTTTGGCAAGCGAGCGGAGTCACGCGGGAGGCAACCGACGCTCGCTCGGCTGCCGCCGCTTCACAGCCGCGTGCGCATGATGCTACGGAATTTGCAGACGTGGAGCGCCGTTTGTTGGGAAGATAGCAACCGGATCTGATTCGCGGTCATGTCGCAGTACAGTGACAAAAAATTTTATGGCCCAGCCGATTAATCATCCGGACGTTTTAATCAGCCGATATTAATTCTTTTCAAATCGAAAAAAAGGAAAAAAAAAGGCAGATTTATTTTTTTTTCTCTGTCAGAGTCAGTCAAATGTTGTGCCTCAGTATTAAGAGACCCGAAAAATATTTCTGAAATATTATTTTCGAAAAAATTGGAAGTGCACATTGAAGCACAAAAAAAAAAGATCAACATTGACCATCAACATAAACTCAGCTTTATTTTCTAAAATGATGAAATGGTTCACTGCCACACAATCTGACACGAGTAAATAATGAATGTGTGGTCCTTCAAAATAAGATGCTATTCTCGTAAAACTAAAAAAACAAAAAAAGCCACCGATTGATTGAGTGACTCTTTTGATCGACGACACTTTCCGACGGAGCAAATCAGCCACCGAATTATAATCGATGGAAATGGAAGAAAGTTTTTTTCGTTGAATGACTTGGGAAAGTAACAAACCAACGAACAAGCCAACGCGCGAGGCGAGGATCGTAGGAGGGCGGCGCTAGGACCCCGCCAGCGCCGCGGCGGCGGCGGCGGCGTGTGTCTGGGCTGAGTCACTGCGTGCGCGCGCACGCGCGCGCGTCAGTCGGAACTCAGCGAGCGGGAAGGTGATGTCGCGCGCGGAGGGGAACGCCACCATGATGGGTTGACTGTGGGCCTGGGGGGGGGACGGACGGACGGAGGGAGGGAGGCGGTCGGACGCTCCGTCGGAAAGAGGAAGTGTGTGTGTGTGTGTGTGTGTGTGTACACGCGCGTGCGTGCGTGTGTGTATTCCACGCCACGGCCGCCGCCGCCGCCGCCACGCGCGCAGACATGGAGACCAACAAAGTTCTTCATTTCGTGCCGTTGGGTAAGTGAACGCAGCGCCTCCGCCGCCTCATTCGCTGGGGGAGAACCTTGGGGTTCCCTTCCTGGTGAAAACAGGGAGAGCCCCCCCACCCCTTCATTCTTATGAGCCCCCCCCTCCCTTTTTTTCACCCCCCCTACCCTTTTTTAATCCATTTCCACACCAGATGTTTGTTGTTTTCGCTCCGTTTGCAACTGACTCATATTTGACTTTTTCTGCTTGGAGGAGGTCCTCCAGGAAGAGCCCCCCCCCCCCTCCCACACACACGCGTACACATTAAAAAAAAAAAATCCCCCTCTCTTCCCCTTTCGTCTTGTTTATGTCAAGAGGCTGACAAACGTCGTACCTGGCCGGCTGGAGCAGCTGGAATGCGGAGAAAAGGCAATCATGCACTTTGGTTGCGCGTGCGGGTGTGTTGAGGAGTTCTTTAGAGGTGCTGTGTGTGTGTGTGTGTGTGTGTCCTCCGAGAGTGAATTTTGAGGTGCGATGCGCGTGCCAACCCACTTCAATTTTGTCCGGGAAGGGATCGTACTAGCGTACGTGCGCGTGTGCGGGTGCGCGCGCAGAGATCGAGATGTGTGCGCAACAGCGTGTCCCCTGCGGGATAACGCGGGTGTGCGTCGTGGCTCATTTGCATATCAGTTGCAGATGACGAAGGCGAGCCGCCGCCGCCGTCGCCACTCGCTCCGCCGCGTCTCTGACGGTCTCGTTAGCGTTGAGCGCTAGCAAAGGGCCGCAGGTGGTCTTTTGACCTCGAGTCCCCTTGAGGGTGGCCGGTGTGGAGGGACGCCTCGTTAGGCACGCCTGGCAAGTGGGAATGCCAGTCGAAGCGTTTCTCATCTCGCCTCATCGGCGACGATCCACGGCCCCGTAGTTGATCGTGGTGACGATATGGAAAAAAAAAAAAAAGAAACCAAACTGTTCCGACGAAGATGGAAACCCCAGTTATACCGGGGGTGTGCACACTTGTGCAACTACACTTTCGCAGCTGTTTTTTTTTTTTTTTTGGTCTTCTCTCCGTGATTTATTTTGGATGCCACCATCACGGTGGCATTTTTTGGATGTGTCATTCAAACAGCAAGTGGCGCGACACGCGGGCGATCCTAAGGCGGCTCATTCGACGACACCCACGTCACTCACCGGCCCAGGCTCCGTCTTTTAAAGCCACAGACGCTCCAAAGTCACGGATATCACACGCGCCTTACGGTTTGGTTCATGTAGCGAATCCGACTGCTCGATAAATTGAGGGCGTGATTGGCAGAATACTCGACCCCCCCCCCCCAAAAAAATGCCCCCCCCCCCAAAAAAAATCTCAAGAAAAATCCAAACGCACATCCTTTGCGCAGGTGGCCTCCGCTTTCAATGTTGTCGCCGCTCGATCAAGGTCACCGCGAGGAACGCACTCGCGCGCGATCCGTCGTCCGTTGCCTCTGTCACTAAAAATGTGACGGCACCCCCTGCTGGTGAGTCGTGACACAGTGTCACGTTGTCACCTGTCGCGTGAGTGTGACGCGCTTTCATGTCCCGGTTCTTTATTTTTGCGAGTGTATTTGTGTGTGTGCGTGTGTGTCTGCGCACGTGCGTGCGCCGGTATAATAATTTGGGGGGGGGGGGGTGTGCGTGCGTGCCAACGTGACACTGATCCCTGATCAGTATTCACCGCTGGCAACGCATCTGACACACTGCGGCTTGCGAGCAGCCATCTGTGCACGCACGCACGCATCCAAATGATTCTACAGCGCACGGGCACGCACATGCAAATGTACGCGGGAAAAAAATATCGGGAGACGACAAGAGCGGCACGTGCGCACACTCGCGCACACTCGCACGCGGTCGTCAGCCGCGCGCGCGCTAACAGTAGCTCGGATAATTCTACACGCGCTCACACGCGTGTGAAATTGCATCATCAGGAGGGGAAGAAAAACGTGCGCGCGCTCGCACGCTTAAAAAAAAAAAATCCGCCATTGTGAATTTTCCCCTATCCTTTGTTGTTTTTTGTGATTGACAAGTACACGACGTTTCGCGGCGATGATCGGAAGTTACGTTGAATTGGTGCAGCTTGCCAAAATCGTGTGAACAGTTGCTCAACTGCTCGTGAAGCTCAACTTTGCCCTTTGGCATTATATTGTTATGACATTTGACTCTGAACAGTGGTTCGCTTATTTTTACACTTGTATGACAGTGAAAATTGTTGACAATAATGATTCTTGTATTTTACACCGAACGGCGCTAAACTCATTTTTGCACTTGTATGACAGTCAAGAATATAAAAAAAAAAATGTTTGCCTGCAAAGCTAATCCAGGTTTAATGTGACACAACACGAAGGCGCTACGGGCGTGCGCCAGCCAGCTCAAGCCGAGGGAATTCCTGCTAATTGCTCACACATTCTCTTCTTGCCTCGGCTCAATTAAATCCAGGCGCCAACTTAGTGTCTTCTTGCCCCCCCCCTCACCCCCCCCTCTCTTTTTACGCTCTCTTTCTCTCCGCCGCCACCGAGCACAAAACCCTTCCCGCTACCTCGCTTGCCGCTTTTCATTTATGCCGCGCCGCCTTCCTCCCCGTGAGGAAAAAAAAAAAAAAAAAAAACAATGCCGCATGTTGTCAGGTCACACCACGTGAAAAGTCGCGTGTGTGCGTGCGTAAGGGATGTAACCCCCCCCCCCCAAAAAAAAAAAAAAAAAAACAACCAGCAACTCAGAGACGTGAAACCACAGCGAGCCTGCGTGACGTGGAAGTAGGGAAAGAGCCATTTTAAGCTTCGGGTTGCCTCAGCGCAACGGCCATCTGCCGATCGGGACGTACGCTTCAAAAAAAAAAAAAAAAAAAAACGAAAATCCAAGTTGAAAATACGTCAACATATTTTTTTTCCCTACCAAGCAATTTTGCTACGGAAGGATATTTTCCGTTAGAAATTTTAATAAGTTACCGGAACCTGAATAACCCGAATAACCTGAAAAACTCGTACCTCCCATTGGTTGTTGGTTGTGTTGCGTCTCGTGACCTCCACTCAACACACGAGATGACGATGGCGTGCTTTGAGCCCACTTTGCCTTTTCCTGTCACCGTTAACTCCAAAGACGTTTAAAAACGTCTTTGGGAGTGAATGACATACATTTGACTCATGTAAGATTCTAAAACTGCCTTCTGTTTTTTGTTTTTTTTACAGTCAAATGTCATAACAAAGAGGACACTCGGTCACACTTTTGTTGATAAAGTTGAGTAAAGTCACACTCCTGCTTAATGCCTTAAAAAAAAAAATTAACCACCATTTCAGGTCAAATGTAATAACAATAGGACACCCCCGTCACAACTTTGTTGATTAAAGTCTAGAACAAGTTGACTAAGTCACACTTGTCTTGAACGCTCATTTAAATTAAAAAAAAAGAGTTTTATGTTGGCATACTTGAGCTTTAGGAGTCTTAAAAAAAAATTTTTTTTTAACCTTCTCGATGTAAATGTCATCCAAGTGCAAAATGTCGTTTCTCACCGATAATGGTGAAATGCAACAACAATAACAGTCGGTTTTAACTTTTGTTGTGAATAACAGAACAAAAAGGTGATTGTGGTTTTTTAATTTTGTTTGCGGGGCTTTTCAACTCCTTCCTGGCTGGCCACAGCGCCCCCTGTTGCTCTTGCGTGTTTTTAGCCGCTACAATCATTCCAAAACACTCTTTAGCTGCAAGGCTGCATCATTCGATCACAAAAAGATCTTACCCCCCCCCCACCCCACCTCCTCACCCCCCCCCCCCACTCCCCCCTTCCGTTGAAACGCGGCACTCCAAGGTTGTTGGGATGGAAACATTGATGAAATAATGCGGCGTTCACCCCGGCGCTAAAATCTTTGCGCGGCTCCCGGCTCCCTCTTGTCGTCGTCAAGCAAAACAGTCGGTAGCGGCGCTAAAGCTCGTCAAGGCGACGGGAGGGAAAATGTAGACCTCAAAAATCATCCGCATGCGAAACTGGCGAGCGGCGAGGTCTCCCGGCCGCTGCCGTGGCAACCGCGCCATCGTCATTTTCTTCTGCTTGTCGTTTGTTTGCATTAGCGATTAAAGCTACGGCTGGATCTGCTTTTACAAGCGTGGATATTACTATGCGGGTGCGGAGTACGGGTTAAATTGTCACGGCAACAATTTGCAGGGCCGAATGTTTGGTTTTCACTTGGGGAAAAAGTACTCGGAAGAGTTTCGGAATGCACTCTAAATTGGATCTAACAATGCGGCCATCACGTCTCCATTGCACAGGTTAGCAATGCCATTTTCTTCCAAATGAACAAACTCATCTTCGAGTGTTCCATTAACCTGCCGCGCATGTTTTTGGAATGCGGGAGGAAACCGGAGTACCCGGAGAAAACCCACGCGGGCACGGGAAGAACAAGCAAACTCCACACGGGAAGGCTGGCGCGCGCCCGGAATCGAACCTTGCGCCTCGAAACTGCGAGGCGGACGTGCTAACCGGTGCCGCCACGTTTAGTCATCATCGGCAAATATCGAGGCTGATCTGAAGCGCTCTTCTGGCAGTTTGCAATCTTCTTCTCGAGTCAAATTTACCGTGTCAAGCTAGCGGGGCGCCATGTAGTGGCCGAAGCTGGAATTACGCCTAAAAGAACGAAAAGGCGAAACAAAATCGTCGTGAACTGTGCAACGGATGGAGGGCGATTGACCGTCGATGTCATTTCTTTCTTTTCATTTCTCTTTCTTTCAACACCTTCACACCCGACTCAACGCGTCCGCACATTTTCCGACATGTGCCGCTAGCGCGTGTCGTTAGCATGTTAGTGCTCTCACGTCGCCCGAGGCCCAATCGTGGCACCGCGGCTTAAATGTGCAAGAATGCAAGTGCCCTCCGGACAGGGGCGAGTCTCTCTCTTCAAAAGTTCCCCGTGGGCAAAATCAGCCCACAAAGTGCCCCCCCCCGCCCAGACCTCGTAAGACAGCTTAATAAACTCGCAGGGACGCCTGTAAATAGTTGTCCCTCCTAAAGCCGAGGATTTGTGGTCCAAACCTGTTTTAAGTTGACAACGTCTTTTTGATGTTTGTTCAGTCTCCAACCGACGGATGTAAACTCCTCCGGGCTAAGTTGGATGCTGCCATCCAACTTGGTGGTTGCGCTTGCAGTCCGCAACATTGCGCGCGTCAATGTTGTCAGTGTTCCTGCTAAACGTTTTCGGCTCACTCCGCGACGCTTTGTGGAGTTGAAATTAGCAGCCGGTTGCTTCACATTGTTGTGGGCCTACACTTGAGTCATTTCCTGCCGACGCTGTCATGAGGTTGCCTCGCAGTGTTGTGTACATCCAGAGAGGGTCATTTAGCCTGAGTGAATTTCATCATCATCATCAGCAGCAGCAGCAGCAACAGCATCGTACAGTTCGACAGCAGCGACCCTTCATCGAGGTTAAGGGAAAAATTACCGGCTTCATTTTTTCCCCCCACCGGCATTTAGAAAATGTCACCTTCCAGGTCGATGACATTTCAAGCGACGTTAGCGGCCGCGCCGATGTACTGGAAGCTTGGCGAGCGGGTCACTTTCGTCCAGATGAGTGACTTTCGTCCAGATGAGTGACAGGCCATCGCATTAGCCACGCAGCTCCCCATTAGCTATAAAATATTGATGTGCGTGTGGCTAATTCATGGTTATGTTTTGTTAGCATTGTTAGCGCAAGGCAGGTGACCTCGCGGACCTATCTGGTTTTGTTAGCATTTTTAGCTGGTCATCATGTGTCGTTAGCATTGTTTTTGCTAACAGGTCACCTCATTGAAGGCAGAAGGTCGCCTCGTAGACTTCTGTCATGTTTTGCTAGTATCGTTAGCACTACCAGAACAATCTATAATCCTCGTTTGTCAGCGGCCGCGCCGATGTACTGGAAGCTTGGCGAGCGGGTCACTTTCGTCCAGATGAGTGACAGGTCATCGCATGGCAAGGGGGGGGGGGAGTCATCAGCTTTCATGTGAATTTATGATGATGAAATATTCGCGTTCGTGGCTAAAAATGTTGCGATGAATGTTTGCGCTGTCAGATTAAGGCGAATCATACAGCTGTGCTACCTTGAGAAATAAAGTTGTATTCAATTCAACTTGGCAAAGTAACTTGGAAGTCAGCGGTGACTGTTCCATCGCATGTAGCGTTAGCCACGCTGCTCCCTAATAGCTATAAAATATTGATGTCCGTGTGGCTAATTCATGGTTATGTTTTGTTAGCATTGTTAGCGCAAGGCAGGTGACCTCGCGGACCTATCTGGTTTTGTTAGCATTTTTAGCTGTGTCATCATGTGTCGTTAGCATTGTTTTTGCTAACAGGTCACCTCATTGAAGGCAGAAGTTCGCCTCGTAGACTTCTGTCATGTTTTGCTAGTATCGTTAGCACTACCAGAACAATCTGTGATCCTGGCTGCTGTCCTTTAGCCAGTTGAGCTAATGGTCATTATCTTTTTGGATTCGCACAAGTATGGCCCAATTGCTCTCTGGTAATTCGTGTTTCATATTGATTTTGGATTGCCGTTCTATCATATTATTGCAACGTAGCACACCACCCTTTAGGTCGCATGACTGTTGTTGTTCTTTCTTTCTTCCTGGTAGAGGTACCTCCCTGTGGCATGTCCAAGAATGGATACTTCTTTCAGGAAATGGGTGAGTTTGGACCAGAACTTTCTCACATGCGATTTCACCAAGACGCTAAGCCCAACGTAGCGTACACACAGCAAATGTTACGACAGAGAAATGAGAACAGGAACAGATAGCCACAAATAGGAAGAGAAAACGCCAGCGCGCCGATTCAGCCTGGACAACTGACACGTATTTGTGTCGGACATGTTGGTAGGGGCAACGTACCTATCACAGCCAATGCGTGGACATTGAAATTAAGTCACAACTTGCAAATTATTCAACCAATTTTCATGAGGTTCGTGTTTTTTTTTCAATGCCAATATATTGTGCGATCACTGCAGAACATTAAAGGGGGGGAAAAAAAAGAAAAATATTTTTGCCTGTGACGTTCACGCATGGCTTGTAATTGCTCAGCATTGTGAGTAATGCTATGCAGCTCATGCCTCCTCGTTCTTTTCGTTTTCCTGCCGGCACCTTTGCCCCTACGAGCTCGCTGGCACACGGCTCAAAAAGGGGCGTGTCTTATCTGCCTCATCAAGAACTGCCCGCGCATCACTGTGTGTAGGTGTAGAATTAAAGATTAGTGATTTATTTTAAGTTTTATAGTTTTGGAATAGTTTCAAACAACACCATGCCGAGCTGTTGTGTGTCCTGGAATGGGCGTGATTTTTTTTTTTCTCAATTCCAATGGGACAAAACACCAGAAGAGCCTCTGGCTCCAAGCACAAACCCAGACTGGACCAAGGACATAATTGCATTTGCATAATTGCATGTTGACTAAATGGTCAGGAATTGAGGAATATGGGCAAGGCCTTTGCTCGAGATAATTAGTAACTGGTGGCTAACTCATTCAGCTTGTGATGTTTACCGCTTGTATGCTACATCACATCACCAACAAAAGTTGCCCTATCCGGACATGCGGCGCGCGCGCATCCTGATTAGGTCGTCATCGTTTTTGTGCCGTTAGCTCTCTTGTTGCTCTGACAGTCACTGAAAAGCAAGAGCAAGCTACATCCGATACGAGCCCAAATGAGTCTCGTTAGCTTGGCTAAAATGCTAATGGTGTTTCTTGGTGTCCTCAGAGCAGAGGGAGGGCGAGCCGGATGGGGAACAGGAGGGCCCAGAAGAGGTCCAGGACTCGCCCATCACCTCTGCGGATGACGTCCATCTTTACGACAACCAGGTCACCCCTGGATCAGGTCAGCGTTACCCCCTTCAAGATGCTTACAGCAGAACTAGCGCTCACTATATTAGAACTATACATACTAGCGCCACTTGGCATGAGTGTATGTTAACAACAGACTTGGCCGGCCCGCGGAGACGCATGCGCACGGGAGAAGATGGCCATTCAATATGCTAATGCGCAAAAGTAGGCTAACACATACGATGACGCTAACACATTAATCGCTCACCCACACAAAGACTCTTGACTCATTTAGCACTTTAGGGACTAGCGCATTCAACGATGCTAGCTCATTTCAAGTATTGAGGCGAACACATTTAAAGACGCTAACACCACAAGAGATGGCGGCACGCTTAAAGATGCTAATTTGTTGAGCGAAGATGCAAATTCATTGAAAGATGCAAAACACGTTCGCCCACGTTCACTCGCTTCGAGATGCAAACGCGCTCAAAGATGTGGACACGCTCAGTGACGCTAACTCGCTTGTACACCCTCAAAGACGTTAACTGACTTGCTGACGCGCCTTTCGAGAGACTCGCTCACTCAAAGATGCGACCGCGCTCAGCTAGGCCAACTCGTCTCGAGTCAGGAACGTATTTTAGAATGCTGACACGCCTGGCAATAGTAACACCATGAGAGATATTAACACCCTCGGAGATGCTAACATACTTGGAGACGCTCGCGCTCGGTGTGATCCAAGGAGGCGCTTTTGTTGTCTAATCCTGACGCGTCAGAGCCAAATTGGGAGCGTTTGGCCGAGGCGAAAGGCTTTTAAGTTGTTCCGACTCCTTGGTGTCATCTTCTTCTGATTTATGCTAGTAAAATTAGCGGGGCTATTTTTACCACGTTGCGATATCGAACAATGATGTGCGTCTCCGGTGTGTGTATGTGGGTCGTCATTTGAATAAAGTGTGTGTTTGTTCGCAAATAAACCGGAACGGTCACAAAATAAAAAACAGACACGCACGCAAACCGACACCGCACTGACGCTATTAGCAGGCAATGTTAGTGATGCTAAATGCTAACGCTAAACAAGTGTCATCTGTTCTGAGACCCCCCCCCACACACCCCGCCCCTCCACCACCACCATGAAAAAACCCGAAAAACTCATAACGCTAAACAAGACACAGTGTCATATGTTCTGAGAACCCCCCCCTACACCCCGCCCCTCCATCACCACCACCCAAAAACCCGAAAAACTCAACTTTCGCGGTGGTGTGACTGTACCATTTTCACGACGACAAGGCGGCAGGTGCACACCATTTGGACCCGTGTAGCACCCCCACCACCTCCCGTCCCTCCCGGGGTGGGGGGGGGTTCAGCCATTGCCACGGCAACGGTCCCAGGTGCACCAGGAGAACGCCAGATGCCCACCAGCTTCAAAAGTGACGACACGCTGTCAGATAAAATTAGACAAACTGGCACTGAACACCGATCGATGCTGAAAACCAAATCCAAATCAAACCTGTGAGCCGTTTATTTTCAAGGCCAATCCTGTCAGATGTCTTCGTCAAGTGTTTGGGGAATCCGAGTTTGACGTACAAAATTATATGATGCGATCATTTCTGTTTCTGGCAAGAGGTTTGCACATGAAAAAAGAAAAACAAATTGTGGGCGGGGTCATTTGGAGGGCTGAAACGCATGAATGGCATTTTCATTGATTTCGATGATTTGAGATGAGTCATGTGACCTCTGGTGTTTTGTAATGGCTGCCTCCCTGAACCCATGATGGCTGTGACCCCCCCTGTGGATTTTTTGTTAACTTTCCGCTGCCGTTATATCCTCGTTTTTTTTCTTCCTCCAGCCGAAGTCAACCTTTTCGGCACCGGCGCACGTTTTGTCCGCTTAACTGCAGGCGAGCTAACGATACGTCACATGTCCGAGATTGATGGCGGCAAATTAAAGACGGGACGCGAGGACGTTCGACCTCATCGCTGTCAAATATTATTGACTCCTCTTTTTTTTTTGTCAAATATGATTGAGCCGTCACTTTGTCCTGCGCCCTGGAGTAGCAGATTTATTGTTTACCGAAAAGGTCGGCGCGGGAATAAATCTCAAGACTTTTCCTTGCACAGGGGGACAAAGTCGACTTCATGTTCCCGTCGGCCATTCAAAATGTCCGCCGGAATATGACGTGAATGCTTTACATCTCCATGTCAAGCGTGTTTACATAGCCCGTTCATACATCTGACATAGATTTCGTGTTTTGTCAATATTTGGTTCGAGTCATTGGCTACTTGGAAGTAAACGGAAGCGTTTTATGCCACTTGCTAATTCTCAGATAGAATCGGAAGATGCTCTTGACTCAGTAGCTAGCTAGCTAGCTAGCTATTATTTCATTTCAGGAAAGGCAAACACGCCTTTCTTAGATAAAGTTGGATTGATCTTATGTTTGTAGTCAGTACTTGGAACGACTCGGTCGCAGCGATTCGCAATGTGGGACGTCATTAGTTAGGTTCCTCATTTGACGAGCGCGCTTCATTGTCGCGATTTGTTAAAAAGGAGCATGACTTCACATCTGTCGAGGCGCTAATGTCGCTAATCTTCTTTTATGGATGCAAAAATGATCTTCTTAGCACGCCCGCCCGCCCGATAGCAATTAGAGCGCGGCGTCGGCCAGCTAGGCCACGTGCAGCCCCTCACACCCCCCTGCCCCCCTCCCCCAAAGATCCCAGTCACGCAGCAGAGACGACGTCTTCCTTAAGCTCCCATTGATTCCCCCGACAGGCCACGGAGGAAAGCCCGCGCCGAAGCTAATCATATTGTTCCCGCGCGTTACATAACGGCGGCCAGCATAAAAGGTTTAGCCGCAGTTTTTTTGGGGGGGGGGGGGTGGTCTTCTTCTCTCGCCTCAGAGCTCGGAATCGTGTGCAGATTAATAGCGTTATCGCAGAAGCAGACTCGCTTCTCAACGATCCTTCCTCGCCTTCTTCTTGTTCGTCTGCTTTTTCGGAGGGGAAAGATCTCGCGCTTGTCTTCACTTTCACTTCACCGCCTCATTTGGTTGGGCCTGCTTGCTGAGCAACGCGTTCTTGACGGCGAGTCTTGACCCGTCTGCCCCAGCCGCTTCGCTTTTTTGCCTAATTTTTCATTTGCCTTTGGAAATTGTAGACAATCCCAGGGTATGATGTGACAGAGGTACAGAAGTGAAAAAAGAAAGAAGAATAAGTATCGGAGTTAAAAAAAAAACATTTCTAAATATTTTCGTACATGATCAAAATATTGTTTTGAAGAATGTCATTTTTTTTATTTACAAAAAATCTCATTTGTGTATCAATGTTTTTTCATATCCAGTTAGGAAAAAATGTCCAAAGCATTTTTCTCAAGTGTTTGAATTATTCCACACATTCAAAAAAACTTTTCCATACATTTAAAAAATATTTTCAAAGAAACTCGAATATTCTTTGGTTTAAATTATGTCCTGATTTTAGAAATAAATTTTGCTTCAACATCCACACCCCCCCTTTTCAAAAATATGACTGGCCTATTGTTTCAATAGACCAGTAAATGCGTTTTTAATTTTTTTTTATTTTTTAAACAAAAACTTTCCATTCATTTGACTTCTCTGGCCTTGATTTGGATTTTCTTTGAATTCAAACGTGCTTATAATTGCATCATCGGAATCACCGAATCGACTTAATTCACGTTCAGATGTTACCTATTTACTTTTACTGATCACATAAAACCACAGATTCAATGGCAGGTGAGGCACACAGAACTTTGCCTCACAAAGGCAAAAAAAAAAAAAAATTGGAATTGCTTGCCCTGGATTTCAACCAATTATTATCCACCGATTTAAGCTCTGCTTCAAATATCAGCTCAGAAAATACACTTTACCTCTCAAGTTGCCTCCTTTGGCTTTTCAACTTGTTCTTTTTTACGACACGACAACGTAGCCTAAAAAAACTTGTGCGATGGCTAAGCCTCCTCTCTAATTGTGTTTTGTTTTGCTTCCGCGCAGAGAGCGACGACTCCGGCTGCGTGCTGCTCAACACGTCCAGGAGGGTGAGCCTCAAATGACTTCGCTCATAAAGAGAGCTTGAACCAGCTCGCCGGGTTAGCGGCATGCCGCTCGAGATGCTAACGCGCATGTCCGTTGGAAGGGCATCCTCATCCGATTTTGCAAAAAAGAAAAAAAATGTTAAATCATAACAATAATCATAAAATGGCCGACGCGACAATTTGTGAGTGATCCTGCCAACCCCGATGCTCTGCTTGGTATGCTCTGCGTGTCGTCCATTTTGTTCTGTCGACCCGGCGCATCATTAGCGTAGCATCTTTAGTGAGGTCTTTTTTTTTTTTTTTTACACAACAGTAGATTATGACTTTCCGTTAGCACTCGCTGTAATATTTACTGACTTACTGTATTTTCATTCTATTGCCAAGAACTAACGAATGCGCCGTATATTTTCTACGAATTGCATGCTGTCGTCAAATTCTTGATTGATTGTCTGCATATCCTCACTGCGGCGGCTCCGTGTGTTCTACGCGCGGCTTTTGATCCGAAGACATTGTTATTTAAAGAAAAGAAAAGGAAAAAAAAAAAAACAGGCGCACTCGACGAGAGCCCAAAATAGTTCGCCCACCCGCGGCTCCAGACACGCAAACAAACACAGTGTGCCAATTTCGGTGTGTCACTATGTCTTCCATCAAGACGTCCTTTCATGTTTTGCAAAGAGCAGCGGGGGCTTCCACTCGTCTTTGGGATTTTTGTCAATCTCTTCGATCGATACTCCGGGACGAGGAGTGATGATTGGGGGTGGCGGGCGACGGGAGGGCTGGTTGGATGTCGACGCGCCGTATTGAACCGTAATCATCTGACCGTCCACTCGAGCGTCTCATGAAAGAATCTCAGGCTGTGTTTTGAGTTTTGGGCGGCAAAGTACTGAGTAAAATGGGGGGGTGGGGGGCATGAAAAAAATGAATTATAATCTAGTTATAGTGTGTGTGTGTGTGTCTCTGGATATGTAGAATGCTACCGTGTAGCAATGCAGCTTAGCTAACAATGCTCACGCGGTTTGTGCGGTGATTGCTAACATGCTAGCCGTTGTTCAAAACGCCGACGTGTGTGTGTGTGTGTGTGGGGCGCAGTACGTGAAGCTGATGAACTTCGAGGAGGAAATCCGCGCCCACCGAGACCTTGACGGCTTCCTGGCTCGGGCCAGCATCCTATTGGACGAGACGGCGGCGTCGCTGGACGACGTCCTCAAGAGAATGCTGAGACACGTCGGACAGGACGACAACGCCCCGGAGCCGGGGTGCAACTTTGAGGAGATCATGAGCTTGCTCTTCACCGACGCCGGCGCACAGGAAGTCAACGGTGAGTACCTGTCGACTACTGCTCAGACCCGAAACGGTCTGAGGCGATCTATCGTGTGTCCCTGGAGGGATTGGGAACATTTTAACGGTTTTATGAAGTGGATTTCAACTCAAACGCTGCCCTGTTGACAAGAAGCAGATTTGATGATTGGCGCTTCCGGCGAAAGTTCGCCGAGGTGACCGCCGCCTGTCATGTTGCGGCCCGCTCGGCGTCTAGTGGGGACCGCCGGGCGGGCGACGCCGCGGCCCCGCGCCTACGCCGTTGACACCTGGGCCAGGTGATAATTGAGTGGTGTCTTCTGTCTCCAACATGGCAGCCGGCAGCCACTCCTGGGAGGAGGGCGGAGACAATAGAAATTGACGTTTTAGTTAGCCGCTGTCGTGACATCTTTTGGTTTTTTTTTGCTAATCACTTGTCGCTAGGCAGAATTCGCGGAGCACAGTTGCAGCTTATACGTTGTTAAATTTCTAAATAGCGACAATGAACAAGAGCTCAGATGTTCCGCCTTAGCCCCGTGATCACTTGTTGCTAGGCAGAATTCGTAGAGCACCATCCTCACTCATTGTTGCTGTTAAATGACTAAAAAGCAACGAAAAGAAGGTGGCTTTTTTTCACATAGCGCCATCTGCAGTGTGCTATTACGCAAGAATCACCAGTGCACTCAATGTAATGTACTCGAGAGTCCGGGGGGGGGGGGGGGGGAGAAGATTTACAGAACTACCGAATTAATGTGACGCATTGTAACATTTATGAGGATGAGATATTCAAGCAGGACTTTGCTTTGCTCGACTTTGTAATTGGGGAGGAGACGCACTGGAATAACCCTCTCGTTAGCTCCGAGTTGGCGGGGGATACTTTTTAATTCGGCCCAAAAACTCGAGCAGCCTTTTCCCTCCCGAGGTTACATCTTAGCAGCGGCAACAACAATCATGGCCGACACGAGCCAGCCAGGAGCTAATTAGCGGCGGCGGCGGCTCTGCAGATGTGATGTAACGCTTTTTCAGTTATGCAAGCAAACATGCCACGGATTGGCATGCCGGGAGAATCGCACGACACATTCGAGACGTTTCTCGCGTGAAAATACGGCCAATTAGCAACAAAATTGCTTGTTGCCGGGCAGAATTTGCAGTGGCCTGGGATGTTTTTTTTAATTTTTTTTTTCTTGGTCATGTGGTTACTTGTTGCTCGGTGGGTGGGGCACCAATTGTTTGTTTTACTGGTCACCTAATACGAACATAATTTTGCGGATTTTTTTTTGCATGGTCATTTGACCACATTTTGCAAATCAGAATTCAAATTTGGAGAATTGTTGTTTGCGAAAACGTTTGTTGAAAACGAAACGACCCACAAAAGAGCAAATGTTTTGTTGGTTTGGTAGGTTTTTTTGACTTGTGTCTTCCCCCCCACCCCTCTTTCTTCCTTCCTCCTTTGTTTTGCACGCAGACATGTCTCACAGTTTTGTTTTCTTTGATGACGGTAAGCTATCACGGGGAGCAAAAATGTCCAAATGTCTCCAGCGTCATTTCTTGGCCCGTGTCCCCCATCACCATCTCCATCCACGGCTCCGCCGTTCCACCCGCCTGGATCCGTGTCCCCCTTCCCGTTTAGCGGCTAGCGTACCCGTTAGCCAAAAGGATCCTTTCATCTCAAGTCGTTGTTGAAAAGAAAACGTTTATGTAGACAAAAATAAGTCAGTAAATCAGAGGTTTGTTTCTATGGTTGGTTGAATGCTACTTCCTGTTTTTTTTGGGGGGGGGGGAGATTAACGTAAAATGTAGACATTAGAGAATATTTCATTATTGTGAGTTAGCATGACGTATTAGCGTATCATCATTTGTGTCTTATGCGGTTTTTCACGCTACTTCCTGGTTTACGGAGACTAACAATGCGGACGGTTTTTGTCGGAGAATTTCTTCATAATGGCGAGTTAGCGTAACTCGTTAGCCTCCTTTTGATTTTTTTTTTTGTTTTTTGTTTTTTTTTTTTGGTCGTACTGTATGCTAGTCTGCAAGCTGTTTGCTAGTTCTTGGAGAGTCAGGTAAAAGGTGAATATCGCCGTTTTCTTTTTGTAGGAAAACATTTTTACAATTGTGAGCGCGCACAACACATTAGCGTCCTACTTCTAATTTCCATCGTCGTGTGTGCTTTTCCGAGCGCGCCCACGTTATCTAACTGCAATTTAGCCTAGCGTGTCAGCACAACTCGACCTCGCTGCCATCCTACGATTGGCGTCCTGGAGGAGGTGCACGGCTCTCAACCAACACCCCCCCCTTTCCTCCCTCCCCTCCACATTCCGACCGGCGTGCCGTGACATCATCAGCATGCTGCGTGCTGATTGGCTCGTGATCTATGCCTCCATATAGGATAAGTGTTTCATCTACCACCTCGTCTCTCGTTTAATCACCTCCTTCACCGAGCCATGAGGGAAACCAATCATTCCTCGGTGTGTGTGTGTGTCTGTGTGTGTGTGTGCGTGTGTGTGTGTGTGAGAGAGAGACAGACAGCTAATCTCTGAGGCTGCATAAGATTGTGGGATATTATTGAGGTCACCTCCAAAGATGCTCCTCAACCTCCAGCCAATACAAAGCATATTAGAAGCCGCGTTTGGGTTATTAGAAGGCCCGTCTGTAATATCGGCCGCATTTGGGACATCCTCACGGGAATTTTTTTTTTCCGCGAGGGTTTCAAGAAAGCCTTGGGGTTTCAAATCACGGTCTCAAAACGGTGTCGGGGTTTCAAACAAGAATGAGGGTTACTCGATGGGGGCTTGTGTATCTAGCTTAGATTGAGCTGTCAAAAGTGCAATTTCAAGACAGGATTTCTGATAAGGATTAGATGACAAGTGAAGAGTTCAAGACAGAGTTTGAGTTTTCGAACAAGGATTAGCTCCGAAATTAGCGTCGTATCGCTACCGGGCCAACAGCGGCATTATTTGAACGTCGTCATTCTCCTCAGCACTATTTGGCGCCCTACTTCAAAGTCCTCGCGCGCAGTCGGTTAGTCATCAAAGTGAATACTCGGTCCGCAACAAAAGCGCCATCCGACAATCTCTTTTGCGGCGTTGTTGCCGCGCGCTCGGGGCGGCCCGACCTCGGCGAAGGCGTCGACCGCCAAAGTGAGAGCAAATCTCACCGCCTCCGCCTCTGTCACGTTGCAAAGCGGTGGTGGTCCCCAAAAAGCAGGAAGGAGGGAACAGCGGGGTGTATCTGAAGAGTTGTATTAAAAACAAAGAAAACTAAATCCAAAACAAAGTCCAAAGTATCAAACAAAAACCATGACTAAATCTTAAACATATAACAGCTTGGAAGCTACGGTTTGGCTTTCAGATTAGAGTCCCGAACCTTGGTCACGGTTTCTAATTAGGGTGTCAAGCGTGCAGGCGTGCTCCCCGACTGAGGTTTTGGTGAAATTGAAAATGTTCTCCTTCTGCTTTTTTTTTCTTTTTTTTTTTCTTGTCTTTCTCTCCGCGCATGCCCGGGCGCCTGGTTGCGCCGGTTGCCATGGCAACGGCCGTCACACACCGCCGTGAACGCGAGAGCCTCACCGGGTCGGCCAAGACGGCGGAGAACAAAACGCGTGTCCGATCGAAGGTCTCGTACAAGAATGTGTGTTTGTCGCAAGACCGAGTTCGGGTTTCAAGCTCAACTTTCCAGGAAGGGTTAGGGTTTCAAGACGAGTCCGTTCGATTTAAACGAGTCTTTCAAGTCTAGGTTTTTGACTGAGGGTCTCCGATTTACGCTTTCCATCATGACAGAGGCTAGATTTCAAATTAGGGTCTTACGTCCAGGTTCGGGTTTTTATGAAGATTCCAAACAAGGAGGCGGCTTTGAAATTGGATCTTCAAATTTTTGAGGAAGGGATGGTGGGGGTTTTAAATCAGGATGGGGTTTCGCGATCAAATCGGGTTTCCAAATTGGGTTTGCAGCCACGGTTAGGTCTCCAGAAAAGGTATCAACACGAGACTTGGGGTTCCAAAATGAAGCTTCTAGACATGGATTGGAGATTCAATTGGAGGTGTTGCGAACCAGCGGGATAAGGTTCCAAATCTGGGGGGGGTCAGGTTCCAAATTAACGTTGCAATCTGAGGGTCGGCGTTTGTTTGAAATGAGTGTTGTGGAGTGTGCGCGTGCGTGCTGATGTGTCCGACCTTGACGCCCCCCTCCACCCCACGCCCCCCCCCCACCCCCCTTTGTCCTCCTCTCACATGTCGCGTGCGCTTGTCACGCATTTTTCTTTTCCCGCCTAGTTCACCTTCTGTCCGAGACCATCCAGGGCGTGACGGCCACGGACACGGGAGTTCACTACCAGCAGTCGTGGCTCTGCATACTGTGAGTGCCCCCCCCCCCCCAACTCCCCTTTTTATTGATACCGTGATATATATTTGAACCACTTGAAAACTAAAAAAGAGTTGAAAAGATGATTTTACTTGACTTTTGACTTGAAGTTCATCTGATTTTCCTTTTTTGAGGGTGGGGGTAAGTGGGGGGGGGGGGGATTCCTTGTCTTGTGAAGTTGACCGTTGACGCAAATTGCCGGCCTTGAGCTTCTCGTGCGGGCGCGCAGGTGCAACCTGAAGAACCTGCAGCGCCGCCACGTGTGCATCTCGCGGCTGGAGAGGCCTCAGAACTGGGGGGAGAACTGCTGCGAGGTCCGTTACGTCATCCTGGTCCTGGCGCCGCTCAAGATGGTAAGATTTACGATATCCGATATCCGATTTCCGATTTATACGCTACGCTATCGCCGATGTCTCATCGGGACGCTCGGCGACCGTTGTGTCCCGCAGAAGAGCACCAAGACGGCGATGGAATTGGGCAGGACCTTCGCCACGCTCTTCTCGGACATCTCCTTCCGCCAGAAGCTTCTGGAGACCAAAACGCAGGAGGAGTTCAAGGAGGCTCTGGTGTTCCAGCGCCACCAGCTGACGGCGGCCAACCAGCAGCCCACCGCCCTGGGCAAGGAGGAGACCGACCCCCGCAGACACAAGCCCCTCAAGGTCAGCACGCCTCTCCCCCATTGCACCCCCCCCTCACGCACATTTTGGAATCCCAACTTGGTATTCCACACACATTCCATCCATTGTAATGCAGCAAACATTCGTAAAAGGGCACCTGGCGCGCTGGGCGCACCCCCTTTTTCGCCGGTGACATTTCCGAAACTTTTTAAGCTATGCGTCCTGGACAACTTTCCAACACTTGACACCTTTGGCGCACCGACCTTCACACTCCCAAAAAAAAATTCCCAAACTCACATCTTGAACAAATTTGGTGCACCCCCTCCCCACTTCTTCACACACCTAAAAAGTCAAAAAAAGTCCATATTTTTGCAGCAATTTTGTAGCCTACCTGCGCGAAAGGGGCTCCTGAAAAACGGTGCGGGCTTCTTTGACTCTTCCTCTGCGCACCATCGATCAAGTTCCGTTCCAAAGAAGCTTAGCGTACATCCCCTCACAGGCCTGCCACGCGCACCCGCGCATCCCCGCGCACACACGCACGCCCTTCTGACAGTTGAGGGCTTGCAGACATTTTTTCCGCTCGCGTGTTTCCTCCACTCAAGCATGTCGGGTGTCCTTCCTCGGGCCCCAAAAACAATGAACACAAAAGAAAGGAAGGAAGGAAGGAAGGAAGATGAAGAGGAGGGCGCGTTAAAAAAAAAAAATTAAAAACTGCCAAAAGTCAATTAAATGAAAAGAATGAGGATACATTTTATTTGACTTATTTTTCAATTCCCATCAACATTTTTTTTTCCATGTTTGGAATATATTTCGTTCTAATTGGCTACAGTCATTTAATTAAAACCTTATTATCTGTGTCGAGAAGACGCCAAATTCATTTTGATTTTTCAAAGTCATCCGAAGTCATTAAAAAGTAAAAAAAAAAAAAAAAGCACGGAGAGCGCATCCGCGATTGCAAATGACAATTCCTTGAAAAATGTCATTCAAAATGCGCCTCCATTGATTTCATTTGAACTGGAAATCGTTGTTCTCCCGAAACTCTTGCAGTTTTTTAAACGTGATCCTTGTTTAAAAAACAAAAAAACAAAACAAAACCGTCAACCGCCACCCGCCAGATGTAATTATTCCAAACAATGATACACTCGAAAACACCGCGCGTCCAACTCCAAGAAAACTGCGGGTGTCCTCGGTTCCCTCGCTTGCTAGTTGCCATGTCGACGGCGCCGAGCCGCTCGGGTCGTCCTGCACCGTCGGGTCGCGACGACCTCGTTAACAACAAGCCCCCCCCCCCCTTATGTGTTCCTAGTGTACAGACTTCTTCCTCGCCGGCCGTGGGATTTACGAGGACCTGCGTCGCCGCCTTCCTCTCTACGCCTCCGACTTCACAGATGGTACGATTCACCCGCCGCCTGTTTTTTGCTCAAGCCGAGCTCAGTTTCACTGGGCTAAGCTAAGCTTCGCATCTGCGCGACGGACAACGCGTTAGCCTGTCGCTAATAGCGGCACGTCAAGGCCGATCCGTGTCCGTGTGCAACCTGTGCCGCCCCGGCGCGCGAATATGCCACGGGATGCTCATAGTAGCCGCTTCCGGCGCGTTGGCGAGGGCTCGCCAGCCACCTGATGTCACGTCGGCCAAATAATCCGCCCAAATGTGATGCTAACCCACCTCCGCTGCCTTTGCGGGTGTTTGTTAGCCGCATTATCTCGTGATCTCCGAATAATAATCCGTCCCAAATGGACGCTCACTCAAATGGCTAAGCTGCTGTGCGTTAGCAGCGTTAGCTGTTGTTAGCCAAATTATCCGCTCAAACGCAATGCTAACCCATGGTGGCTATCCTGTTTCCTGCGCCCGTTAGCTACATTAGTTTGTGCTCCTCGGATAATCATTCAACATCGCTACAGATTGACGAGTCGCTAGCTAACTAGCTACAGACACGATTCTAAACGATTCGTATGATGGGAAATTTGATCCGAACTTCATTAGCTGATGCCTGCTAGCTACGTCGACGTGTGATTTTGTGCGCGGCTGTCTGCGTGTGCTTGTCTCCCTCCCCCTACAGGCATCGTGGGTAACAACAAGACCCTGTTGAAGTACATGACCACGGCCATCTTCCTGTACATCGCCATCCTGCTGCCCGCCATTGCGCTCGGCTCGCTCAACGACGAGAGCACGCGCGGCGAGATCGGTACCCACCGCGCCTTTACCTAGCACCGCTGACGGGCCTGATAAGCATCTTCGTGTTCTTGAGCCGGAAAACGGCAACGGCCGACTGCACGGTCGGGCGCGGCGTGACGGCAACGCGAATGTACTCGAGTCGCCAATACGTCACTGACCGGCTGCATAGTCGGGCCTGATGACGTCGCTAATCATCGATTTTTCAGTGCTGATGAGTGTGTTTGTGTTTTCCGCGCTAGTGTGAAATTAGCGAGCGTTCGGGAGACAGCCCGGAAACGTGCAAACTCTGGCGCGAGCACACACACACACACACACACAGTTGCGATGAAAAATGGTTTTAATTTTACAACCAATATTTTGCCACTGTGAATATTCCAAATCTGACCGTGCGCGTTTTGTCTCCGCACACGCGTTTGCAGACGTGAGGAAGGCCATCATCGGGCAGTCCATCGGTGGCGTCATCTACTCGCTGTTTGCCGGTTCGCCTCTGGTCATCCCGCTCACCACCGCCCCCCTGGCCATCTTCATAAGCGGTACGTCCGTCCAAAAGCGCCGCGCCTCAAATGTTGTTGACGACGATGTCGATTGCCGAGCGCATACCGTTCGCCGTTAACGCCCAGCCGTCAATCTGAATCCCTTTTTGGGCCGCGGTGGTTTTCCCTGGAATTTAAAGCATCCTGGCAGCAGCCAGGCTGACGACTGACGACTGTAAAAAAAAAAAAAACAAGTGGAAAGTCTGATCACAACCCCTCACCGTGTACTTATCGCGCTAACTGTACTCATCATTACAAGAAAGTTTTCCAATGAGCCACTAAACACCACAGACTGCATAGTCGGGCCTGATAACTGCAAGGATCCTCGTGTACTTGTGGGCAGTCATCCGCGGTATCTGTGATGACTACCAGCTGGACTTCCCAGCCTTCTACGCCTGCATCGGGCTGTGGAACTGCCTCTTCCTCATCCTGGGGGGGGTCTTCAATCTCAGTCTGGTCATGAAACTCTTCAAAAGGTGTGTGCAACAAAAAAAAACCACAAAAAAAAAAAACGTTTTCCTGGCTGATGTTTGTTTGTTTTTTGCAGGTCGACGGAGGAGGTGATCGCTCTGTTCATCTCGATCGCCTTTGTCGTGGACGCCGTCAAAGGAACGGTGAAAAGTGAGTCACGAGCGCCGGACGAACTGGTCGCCGGCCAATCGCGGGGCACATATCGACAAACAGTTGAACCGTGGACCACTTCCTCGTCACTAGAAAGGCCTGATGGACTTCGACCTTCTCTTGAACACCTTTGGCACACTCACAATGAATACGTCGGGGGGGAAAAAAAAACAAACCCAAAACGGAGCCCTGAGGCGCTGCGGTTCGGGTAACCTAAAATGTTGCGCTACCCATCGGAGCGGCTCATAAATAATTGTCGCCATTTTAATTTCCTCAAATGGAAGCCTCGCTAGCCGGTCTCTCGTTAGCATAACATTAACCTCTCACGCCGCTAATGCTAATGCGTTCGGCATTTTGATACGTTTGGAACGTTGATGAACGAAAAAACAAACCCAAAACGGAGCCCTGAGGCGCTGCGGTTCGGGTAACCTAAAATGTTGCGCTACCCATCGGAGCGGCTCATAAATAATTGTCGTCCATTTTAATTTCCTCAAATGGAAGCCTCGCTAGCCGGTCTCTCGTTAGCATAACATTAACCTCTCACGCCGCTAACGCTAATGCGTTCGGCATTTTGATACGTTTGGAACGTTGATGAACGAAAAAACAAACCCAAAACGGAGCCTTGAGGCGCTGCGGTTCGGGTAACCTAAAATGTTGCGCTACCCATCGGAGCGGCTCATAAATAATTGTCGTCCATTTTAATTTCCTCAAATGGAAGCCTCGCTAGCCGGTCTCTCGTTAGCATAACATTAACCTCTCACGGCGCTAACGCTAATGCGTTCGGCATTTTGATACGTTTGGAACGTTGATGAACGAGCACCGACTTTTCATTAATCAGACCCGACAGAGCGACATCCATTTTGTTGATGGATCGGAGACATTAGGACGCCAATATGAGAGGACATTACTCATCATCGCAACAATTAAAGCTCGGATCCGTTGTCCTTCCAGTCTTCCAAAGGTACTACCACCCGCCCACGCTGGGCAACGCCAGTGCGGCGGACGTGTCGCACCGCGTCGCCGGGGCGGGGGTCAACGGGAGCGACTCGGGCGTGGCCTCGGTGCTGCAGGCCCTGCCCGACTCGCTGATCGACTGCACGCGCGAACGGCCCGTCCTCTGCCTGCTGCTCATGATGGGAACGCTGTGGATGGGCTACACGCTCTACCAGTTCAAGAGGAGGTACGCCAGGCGCCCGCTGACCCGTGACTCGTCGGGCCTGACGGATACGGTGTCTTGACGTGCGCGTTTGTGTGTGTCGCCAGTCCGTTCCTGCACGCCAAAGTGAGGGAGGTGTTGTCCGACTGCGCGCTGCCCATCTCGGTTCTTCTCTTCTCCTTCATCGGATCGTACCTGTTTAGCGACATTGAGCGTCAGTCCCGCTTTTCTTGTCTCATTGCATAAACACTTCCATGAAGGGTTGGCCGGAAAATTGATGAGGGGGGGTTGTTTTCTCCAGACAAAATTTGCATCCTTTTTTTTTCCCTTGAGTAAACATGACTTGATTTTAAATTTCAGTTTAAAATAATTTAAATGTTAACTTGTTTTGTGCCATTGACAGAGAATTTGATTTCACCCCCCCACCCCCACCAAACCACCCCCAAAATCGTACAACTAAAGAAAATCTCATTTAAAAGTTGGAAAATTACCTTTTTATCGTGGAAAATTTGGCCTTTTAGCTGACAAAAACTTTTTGGGATTTCAACAAAAAAACAAAAAAAATACGGATCATTCTTCTTTCTAAAAGAAAAAAAAAATCAGGACTTGATTGCCAGATTGACTTTTTTCTTACAAATAAATCTTTATCCAGAAAGTAATAAGTATCTTGAAAAATATGACGACTGACAGATTTTCTTTGAAATTGTGTTTTCTCCTCAAAAAGTACCATTTTATTGTTGGGAAATTGTTCAATTCATGAAAAAAAAGGAATTTTTGGTCTTGAAAACTTTGACAATTAGATTTTTAATCAAGGATTTATTAATTTTTTTCTTCTTGGGAAAAACATTTACAAAACGATTTTTCAAAGATGACAAACAACATCAAAACAATTATTCACATGACAATTTTTCTTTCTTAAATAGCAAAGTTTATCGCAAAAAAACTGACAAATTATTTTTGCAACATTAAACTTTATTGTGGCACACACACAAAAAAACATTGATTTGGTGCCCCTGTTGTGTTTTGACACACTCAGGTGCACGCAACAAACGTTTAACGGAGAACAAAGTGAGGAGGCGCGCGCGCGCAAAGTGGGGCACGGCAGGCCGAGGGAATTGAACGCCGATATCCGCAGCCTCGCTGATTATTCATGTTTGTTTTGGCAATGTTTGTTATGTTTATTTCATGGACGCAAAGCGTGAGCGTCTGCTGCTGCGCGTCCTTCGGGAAACACCTCAAGGCCTTGCTGTTCTAAAAACGCCTTCTTCCAGTTGACTTCTTGGAGAAGAAGAAAAAAAAAAATACATGTGAAAAACACGTTTTTTTATTTTTTACTGGCCCACTCCAAGGTCTTTCGTCAGCCTTTTTGGGGCAGCGTATCAAATAAAATGATTTGGTCCCTCGAGTAAACACTGCTTGAGAAAAAAAATACAAGAATAAAAGTTAAAAATATAATTCCCATTTGTGTTAAAAAGCTTACCGTGCAAATGTGTATTGTTGAAAAGAAAAAAAAAGTATATATTTTTTAATTTAGTTTTTTTTGGTCTTAAAAAAAATTCTAGAGCTCTAAATTTATTATTTTTTAATCTAAAAAAAAGTTCTTTAAAAAATAATAATAAAATCTTGAATAATTACGATTATCAAAAGATCACTGAGAGATTTTCATGGCCAAAACATTGACCTTGATCTGAAAAAAAAAAAATTATTGCAGAAAAATGTAGTAACAAAAAAGCCTTTTCAACTCAATAGGAAAGCATTTAATAAGCAAAATGTTTTTTTTTCCACAAACATGAACATCTGATTTATCTGAAAACATTCTTTTTAATTGGGGACAAAAAATTTATTTTGGAAAAAATCCATAATTTTGTGGAAATGAATGACAAGTGCTTTTCTTTGTGGTTTTTGTTGGGGTGTGAACAGTTCCGGTGTTTAAAGTCCACAACAAGCCAACGTTCAGCGTGGCGCCATTGGAGCGTCTGACGGCCTTGAACGTGCTGAGCGCCATGGGCCTCGGCTTCCTGCTGGCTCTGCTCATCTTCATCGACCAGAACATCGTCGTCTCGCTCACCAACGCGCCCGAGAACAGGTGGGAGAAGACAAAAAGCCCCTTCTCTTGCAAAAACTTGCTTCGCGTGCCGGTTCGGACTCCCGGCAAGATAGCGGAATTGCAACCAAAAAAGGAAGTAGAAAAATTGGCCAAAATAAAAGCCACAATGAAGTCACCTGATGCTCACGCCATTTGCGGAAAATGCGAGTCATCCAAAAACAGGAAGTAGAAACCTGCCAAACCCAATCGGCTACCGGCACTAAATACAACCCAAATTTCCGTTTTTGCCGCATCCATATTTCTTCGGATTTTTCTTGAATAATAATACTTGTAACGTGGTTGCCTTTGCCTGCTTCAAAAGCCACAAACAACCTTTGGGGGATTTGCGGCGACAAGTGAGCCACAAAAGTTGACATCTGAGTCAAGAAGCCCCCGCGGCCAAAACGGGGATTCTAACCTTTTCCGCTGCGCCGTCTGCCCACACGCCCCGACGTCCGTCCGTCCGTCCGTCCGTCACGATAAGAGCGGCGCTGCCTTATCTGTTCCCGTTTGTCGCTTAATTTGATGCCATGACCCACCCAAAAAATTTCGCGCAGGCATGGCCGCAGCGAGTGAGTTTGCCGACCGGAGGGGACAAAATTATTCACGCCGCGCCGTAAAAGCTAAAAGGCAGGCGACGTCGCGCTCCGCTTCCTGCTGCCGACGTTGATGAATGCCGCGCGCGAGCCGACGCCTTGCCGACCTTTCTTTTACTTAACGGAGAAGTCCGTCAAGCGTACGGACGAGCGTACACGTCGTTTCGATACGTTCCAAGGTCAGCGGCGCTCTCGTGTTAATGCTCTGCGTGAAAGGGTATGGCGGCCGGCGGGTCAAAATTAAGCTCTGTGGTACTTTTGCGCGGTCCGAGAACCTTTTGAGGCTACGCTGCTAAACACAACGGATTGAAACCGTTTTAGTAGCGCAAGCTAACATGTTGCAAAAAAATAAATAAAGTTGTCCGGGCAAGCTTTCAGAAGCCATCTGAGTGCGTTTGTTGATGTTGTTTTTGTTGTTGTTGTCGTCGGCGGCTAGGCTGCTGAAGGGCACGGCGTACCACTGGGACCTGATGCTGTCAGGCCTGATCAACATCCTGATGTCGGTTCTGGGGCTGCCCTGGATGCACGCCGCCTTCCCGCACTCCACGCTGCACGTGCGCCAGCTTGCCTTCGTGGAGCAACGCGTGGAGGGGGGACACCTCTACGAGACGTGAGCGGAAGAACGCCTCGGCCGCCGAGAGGGCCGCCCCGCATCATCGCCAGTGCGTGATTGCGTTTGCGTTCAGTATCGTGCAGGTGAAGGAGACGCGCGTGACGTCGCTGGCCGCCAACGTTTTCATCGGCGCTTCGGTCTTCCTGCTGCCGCTGCCGCTGCAGTGGATCCCCAAGCCGGTCCTCTACGGCCTCTTCCTCTACATGGCGCTCACCTCCATCGACGGCAACCAGATGTGCGACCGCATGGCCCTGCTGCTCAAGGAGCAGGTAGAGGAGAGCACAATTTGAACACCCCCACCCCACCCCCCCCAACTGCTTTTAGCGAAGCTGCCGTTTATTAGCCTCTCCACAGCAAGGAAATTTGCCCGGCTTTCCTTTGTACCCCACAATCTGCTTTGGACCCTTTGTGACACGTGGGGGGGGGGTTATTGGCAGCGTGAAAGGGGACTTTTGACCCTTTTTCAGGCCGTTCGCTATTCCCTCTGACAAAACTGCCACTGAGCGGCTCAAACTGGAACGTTTGCAGGTTGCCTTTATCGCTCGCAATCTGCGTCGGACCCTTTCACGCAGTCCAGCGACATGGGGGAAAATGTTTAACAGCGTGAAAAGGGACTTTTTGACCCTTTTTCCCGTCTGACAAAGCTGCCGTTGAGCCTCTCAAGCAGGTTGCCTTGACCTGACTCCTTGTCTTGGACGCTTTCACACAGTCCAGCAACATGGGGAAAATATTTAACAGCGTGAAAGGGTACACTTTTTTTTAGGCATTAGGCTCTTCCCTTTTTGGGACTTTTTGACCCTTTTTCCCCTCTGACAAAGCTGCCGTTGAGCCTCTCAAGCAGGTTGCCTTGACCTGACCCGTTCTCTTGGAAGCTTTCACACAGTCCGGCAACATGGGGAAAATATTTAACAGCGTGAAAGGGTACACTTTTTTTTTAGGCATTAGGCTCTTCCCTTTTTGGGACTTTTTGACCCTTTTTCCACTCTGACAAAGCTACCGTTGATCCTCTCAAGCAAGATGCCTTTATCTGCCCCATTCCGTCAGACCCTTTCACGCCATTCGGCAGCTTGAGAAAAACGGTTTGGCTGGGCCGCGTGAAAGAGGACTTCAGACTTCTATATCGGCTTCTTCCTTCCACGCGGCGGCCGTCAAACCTCAGGGAACGGTCGAAGCCATGACGTTTGCGGGCCGCCTTCCCCCGTCGGTTTTGCGTCGCTGCCTTTCACGCAGACAGTGGGAAAACAACGGTGAAGTGTAAAAGTCCCGGTCCTGAACTTTGGTTTTCGTGTTGATTCAAAACGTCATTTCCTCGAGTTGTTCCTTTCGCGACAGCTGGAGGAAGACAAGCGTAGGGAATTGAGTTTTCCGGCCCGTTCCCGACGCTCTTTCTCCCCCTTCCTTTACCGCAGACGTCGTACCCGCCCACCCACTACATCCGCAAAGTGCCCCAGAGGAAGATCCACTACTTCACCTTCCTGCAGATGATGCAGCTGCTGGTGCTGTGCACGTTTGGCATGTACCCCGTCCCCTACATGAAGATGATCTTCCCCTTGGTTATGATCCTGCTCATCCCCATCAGGTGACGGCCTCGCACCGCCGCAAAACCTCATCCCACCTTTTTGACGCGCATTAATACTTTGGCACGTCAAAGAAATACTACAAAAGAAACGAGTCCAGCTGCGCTTTTCCAATCGCTTTGGTCACCCGACCTTTGGTTGTTTCGTTTCTGGGGAAACTTTGTTGCCATTTTGTTTGGGCTCCTCGCGTGGAGACCACATGAAAGCGAGCAGATGTTTCCTCTGCATTATATATGATGATCCATACAGTACGCTAGGCGTCATTGTACATGCACAGAGAGGAGTCTCTCCAGTGAACCTTGCTTTCAATAAGACATGAGCATTTGCACTTCAAAGTTGCGCGCACACAAACTCTCACACTCGCCACTTTCAAGGAGGTTACACCTGTACGTTATCAACAAATACAAAAAAGTTTTTGAAAAAGTCATGAAAAAGTATGTATCTGTGACGTCAAACAGCCAAATTTTATTTTTTTAAAATGCTCCTTTCAAACTACCGATAAGTAGAAAGACATGAACATTGCGTGTTTCTTATTATTTTTAAAAATAATTACAAAATACAAAGTCATCCTCAATCAAAATGTTGCCAAAACAACAATTAATCGTCAGCGTCGGGCAAACATTTTGTTTGGCGTCCCTCAAGGAAATGTACACGGCCCTATTATCTTTTGAATAGGTTATGTTATTCATTCATTCATTCATCTTCCGTACCGCTTGATCCTCACTAGGGTCGCGGGGGGTGCTGGAGCCCATCCCAGCCGTCTCCGGGCAGTAGGCGGGGGACACCCTGAATCGGTTGCCAGCCAATCGCAGAGCACACATAGACGAACAACCATCCACGCTCACACTCACACCTCGGGACAATTTAGAGCGTCCAATCAGCCTGCCACGCATGTTTTTGGAATGTGGGAGGAAACCGGAGCACCCGGAGAAAACCCACGCAGGCCCAGGGAGAACATGCAAACTCCACACAGGGAGGCCGGAGCTGGAATCGAACCCGGTACCTCTGCACTGTGAAGCCGACGTGCTAGCCACTGGACTACCGGGCCGCCAGGTTATGTTATATTTTTTAAAATAATTACAAAATACAAAGTCATCCTCAATCAAAATGTGCCAAAACAACAATTAATCATCAGCGTCGGGCAAACATTTTGTTTGGCGTCCCTCAAGGAAATGTACACGGCCCTATTATCTTTTGAATAGGTTATGTTATATTTTTTCAAATAATTACAAAATACAAAGTCATCCTAAATCAAAATGTGCCAAAACAACAATTAATCATCAGCGTCGGGCAAACATTTTGTTTGGCGTCCCTCACGGAAATGTATGCGGCCCTATTATCTTTTGAATAGGTTATGTCACATCCATGTTTCTTTTTGTTGTGTGTGTAGGAACAGGGTGCTTCCGCACATCATTGAGGCCAAATACTTGGACATCATGGATGCCCAACATATGTAGCTGCAGAGGGCGCAAACGGCGCCAGATGCAACCCAAGAGACCTGCCGCAAAAGGGCGAGGAAAAAGTGATCTTTGATTTTTTTTATTTTTTTTTAAACGCCAATCTGTGCAAAGGCGAAAAAGGAAGTCCAGCAGCGACTGTTGCCAAAGTGGGAACATTCCAACAGGGCGGCAAAGTCGCCCGAGGAGCAATTCCAGAACTCCTCCATTTTACCGCAGTTGTCGTCCTTGTGTTTGCCTCCAGTACTCGGAACTATGGCGCAACGGCACAGCCCCCTTTTTTCCCCCCCACACCTGCGTGTTTTTCCACCGTGCTGGTGCTGGTGGTGTTTGGTCCACGTGACGTATACTTACACTCTGTTGATGAGTAGTTGAAGACTAGATCCAAAAGGTAGCATGGCGTTTTTGGGGGGGGTTACTTTTTCTCCTCTTTCAGGCATTCCCATTCGTGTACCATGCAGGAGGCGGGGCTTGTCTGGCCATGATGATGTCCTTGCCACGCCCACACCTTTGTCCCTAATAGTACAAAGACGGTCCCACCTTCCTCAAAAGCTGCAGTTGCAATCGCCAATACTTGACGAGACTCTCGTGACAGGCAAACCTATGATGACATTTGACAGCATTTTCTGAACCGCTTCATCCCCAGGAGGGTCGCACGTGCCAGAGCTTAATCCAGCTGTCATTCGTTCCATTTGAAACAAAACAAAACTGGTAGAAAATGTCTTCCTGGCCCACCGTTAACCACAATCCTAAGCCCTCCCCCGTCCTGTCTCCATCCCCTGACCCAGGGGTCTCAAAGTCGGATCCTGGGTCCAGCCTGTTTTCGATGTCTCTCTTCTCCAACGTAGCTGATTCAAATGATCAGCAAGTTCTGATTGGGCCTGATCCCGTTCCTGATCATTTCAATCAAGTGTGTTGCAGGGGAAACCTCTAAAACAGGGGTGTCAAACACTTTCTTTGTCACGGCCCACATTGTAGTTACTGTTTCCCTTGGAGGGCCGCCATGACTGGGAATCACATAAAGAAGTCAAGAAGCTTCTTTTTTTTCTCCCCAAATATTTAAGTTACTGTCATGAGGGTTTTGGTAACCAAAAAGTGCTTCCAATGTCTCTGTTATTTATGACATATGAGAATTCGACGGATTTTAGGAAGCGTCATGGAAGGTATTTGGCTTAAGCGGGCCAGATAAATTGATGTGGCGGGCCCGGTTTGGCCCCCGGGCCTCGAGTTTGACACCTGTGCTATAAAACATGCAGGAAAGTGGCCGTCGAGGGCCAGAGTTTGCGACCCCATCTTCTCCTGTCCTGAATCCATGAGCCTAACTGCTAACCCCTCCTCCTCCCTGTCCTGTTGCCCCAATAACCTGTCCTGTCCCTGACACACAACACTCCCCCTAAAGCCCCGCTATGCCACTGCCACAATCCTTCTGGTACGACCCCTAACCTGTCCCAAAGCCCTATCCAGAACGTTTCCTATTTCTGTCCTATGATTAACCAGAATCCTTAAAACTGTCCTGTCCCTTATTGCTCAGCCTAACCCCCGGCAGCAACCCTTCCAGTACTCCTACCCCAAACACTTTTAGTCCCCAACTCTCCTTGTTGTGTCCTGTCCCAAATCTTATCCTGGTCCGCGGCCCCAAAATTCCGAAAGCCAACCTCATCCCAACGCTTGTAATGACAACCCTAATTGGACTCCCAAGCCCCCCCTAGTCCTGTCCCTGAGCCAAACACTCACCGGACGTTTCATGGGTAATGGAAATCAAAACAAATATAGACGATAGGATATATAAATTGTCAGATTATTTAGAATGGCAGCACAAACCAAAATGACAATTCTCAAGATATTTTTACATTGGAAAAAAAAAATAGCTTTGAATATTTATTTATCTTATCATTACTTTGAAGGAAATGCCTACGTTGCGTGCTTTGCGTCACTTTCTCATTTCTTGTGTTGGGAATGTTTGTCTAGCGCTTTTGGCTTCATATGTTTACATGTAGGAAAACATGGGCACCATCCCGAGCCCACTGTCGTTCTGGAAAGTGACATGAAAAGCATTCGAATGCATCCCTGCAAGGTATAACGTCACGTAATAGCCCTCAATTTTGGATTCGACACGTTGTTTGCTAGCTAGAGTTTCAGATTTTTTGTACGCAGCTTAATTTTTCCCACAACCCGTTGCCAATTCACAGACGGTCCTCGAATGCAACACGTGACGATTCAGCAATACTGTGTATAAAAAAAGAGAAAAAAAGCTCAGCGAGCTCTATTTTTGAAGATGAAGAGAGAAAAAAAAAAGCTCCCCTCGTGCAGTCGGTTCCGTCGGACCACGCGGAGGAAAGGCGTAAGCCCACGTGGAGACATTTGCATAACGATCCTCGCAGGAAAAAGAGAGAAAAACCAGGAGTCACATGTACTCGTACAAACTTTTCATCATCCCAAGTCTTGTGCATTCTTGACTTCCACTCGAAAGTGTTTTCTTGGGTGTTCGTTGTTTTCTCTTTGCCCGACCTTTGTTTTTCCCGACCTTGAAACCTTTTTTTTTCTTTTCTTACATATACAGTAGTCTACTTTTCTAACCATGAATGTAAGATTATATATATATATACAGTATATATACTGTATATATACAGGGTGTCATGGAGTCTTTTTTGGGGGGGGGAAGATCAGCTATATTTGTAAGCTGGAATATGGTGTAAAAAATATCTTAAGAGAATGTGTTAAGTTTTATTACATAGTATATATATATACATCTATATATATATAGATATATATGTATATATATACTGACACTGAAAAAAGAGACTATCTCAAGCTGTTTGCCAAATAAAAAAAGTAGTCATGTTGGGGGGCATATTTTTCTTTGTTGCCTTGCAAATGGCTAACGAGCGCCATGCTAAGCTGTCGATGCCTCACCTCGTATGCGAGTGGCCTTCGCTCCCTTTGACTCTTGTGCTCCAATCAATAGCCGTCCACAAATAAATACCGCACCTTAAATCGCAGCTTCCGCTTTAATCAAAGGTCCGCCGCGCCCCGCCTTCCTCAGCAGATAAACATCTCACTTCAGATACGAGAGACCTCCATTCCAATCGGCACCTCGCATCAATGAATCCACGTCTTTTTGAACAAATCAACACCTTGCCTCAAACGGTTGCATCCCCTCTGCGACGCCACCCCCCCCCCCCCCCCAACTATTCAGCATCACTTCACCTCAACTAATCGCCTTCCCCAGGTCCCAATCAATATCCATCCACTTGAGCAAATAATAAACGCCTCGCGTCAAAGACTTGTTCTAAGAGGCCGTGCTCCAATTAACTGTCCACGAGTGAACCCCGCCCTCAATGCAGTCTATAAAACATGCCTCGACTCCGCTGGAGCAAATCAACACTTCAACTCAAACAGCGGCCTCTGCTTTAATAGAGGCCATGCCCCACTTCATCATCATCTACTTGAACAAATAAACACTTCACCACAAATAGTAGCCTCGACTCGAATACATGCCGCGCCCTAATAATTGTCGAGCCGCTGAGTGGAGCCCTGCCCAAATGAATCTTCATACCCTTACACAAATAAATGTCGTGCTCCAATTAATCAACATACACTTGAAACAAATGAGTCGCTTCCATTTAATATATGTATGCCTCAATGAATCACCCACTTGGACAAATAAACACCTCACCTCAAGTCATGGCCTCGGCTCTGATCGAGGACTTGCCCTAATTGATCCTCTCTCAGGGAAAAAAATTAACACCTCAACCCAGTTAGTGGCAATCTAATACTTGCCCCCTATTAATCGCTGCACTCTCCGCTGAAATACTGCTTATTGACGTTAGCATTAATTACTAAAAGTAATCATTTGATGACAAAATGCCCAACATGGACAACAAGCTCAACTCTAATAACTTTGACGACGACTTATTGAGGACCCTCGAGTTGTGCTCACTGCCCAACACTTCAAACTGTCCTCTTGCGCCATCCTCAGGCCATTACGTTCACCTCACTAGCTTGAAAACGAATCGTTTGAGAAACATTCGCCGCTTTGCTGGAGTTCATATTAAAGTATGAATAATGTATCATACGTGCAGGTGAAAACGAGAATAGTCACTATTTGTGGATTTTTTTTAAATTGCCAAGTAAGCAAGTGAGTCGACATCAGGTAGAGCATCTGCGCATGCGCATTCAGCTGTACGACTACTTCGGGCAGGTCCTGGTTTGGAGCGGAACGAAACTTTTGACACCTTTAATATACTATGATTTTCATTTAGTGATACAACTCGTTATTACTAGTTTAATAGTAATTTAGCGAAGTTCTAGTCTGACAAATACAGATTCCAGAGAGATCAGTTCATGTTTTTCCTCCAGATGGCGTCCCAAGTAAATGAAACCGGAAACTGGTGCGTAGTCCAAATTTGTACCGGAAATGTGTTACAAAGCAGACTGTCCTACGTCATTTACGCTGGCTTGACATCATGCCAAAATGTCTGTCGCTAGCTTCGCGTTAACCAGCGACCGGAAGGAAGCACGTCACCGGACCACAAACGCGGAAACGCGGGAACGCACGCATCGCACATTCGGAGGGCGACTTCGTGTTTGTGGGCCGGGCCCATGAACTTTCGGGGTTGGGTCGCCTTTGTTAAACTCCCGCCTGCCTCCCTCCTCCTGTTGTCTTCTGGGTCTTCCCGTCGTCCGTTTGTTCACGCCACCGGTCCCGAGACAAGCACGTGTGTTGTTAACATGGCGGAGGAGGCGAAGAAACAAGCCGCCTACACGGCGGTGGACAACCACGTACAGGTATGCAAGTATTTGTACTCGTTTTTACATTCTGATCATTGTCCACGGGTGAATGGTTTGAAATAGACGGAGCTCTTACTAGCTCCGCGTTCTGGTGACGCAAAGTTAGCCAGTAAGACAAAAAAAATATGTTTTCAGAATCAGAATATTTTTTATTGGCCAAGAATGTCGAACACACAAGGAATTTGTCCAATCAGATTTCAGACTCTTTTTAGTTGCCATGCCAATGTAATCTGCCACACGATCCATCTGAGACGCATGCAAGACGTCTCCACAGCCCCTTTCTTTCAATTATTTTCAAAACACATTTGGGCTGTACATTAATTCCAAAAGTTCCGTTTGTCACAAACACAACACCGCCTCACCGCCAAAAGAAAACCCTTCTGAAGTCCACACTCGTGTAATCAATGCCATTTATTTCGATTTTTCTTTGCTGTCCAACAGAACAATCAGGTGGTCGGAATCGGCAGTGGTTCGACCATCGTCTATGCAGTGGACAGACTCGGTGAGTCAATCGTCATCATACTAAAAAATGATGAACATTACATCTGAAAGAAGCAATTTCACCCAAAATGGACCCATGTCCACCTAATATTGTGTTGAGTGGTGTAATTGGCATTTTTTAAATTTTATTTTGATTTTTAACTTTCCAGGGACCTTCGATTCCCAAATTGAGGATTTGATGCCAAGCTCCACTTGTATTAAATGGCATAGGCAAAAAAAAAAGTTTTTTTTTTTTAAGGACCCATTTTAAGGTCGCCCGTCTCTCCAGAGTTCTCGTCGGGCCAATTCCCCAGGAGGACTTCGGTGTGGCCCCGGAGTCACACAAAATGCCTTTAAACCAAAACGACCGACCTCACGGTCAATTCTGGACTTGGGTCCTTGAGACCTTTTTTTGTGCGTCTTGCACAAGAGAACACGCTCAATACAGTATCTGATTGAGTGTGTTAAGGGGGCATGTATCCGGCATGTTGAGACCCCCCCCCCCTGCCCCCAAAAGGCGACTCCTTGATCAGAATGATTATTATTATGAATGAATCTTATTTATTTTGGGACTAGCGGAGCGGGTGCGTCAGGAGAAGCTGAACATCATCTGTGTGCCCACCTCCTTCCAGGTTAGTTTGGCTTTTGTCCGTTGCTGTCGTAATGCCATACTTATTTATTATTATTATTTTTTTAATTCCCAAAATAAAGTTTCAATGTTTGTCCTCCCTCAGGCCCGCCAGCTAATTCTGAAGCACGGACTGATGCTGTCGGATCTGGACAGGAACCCTGAGGTATTTTATTGACTCCACTTTGGAACCCCCCCCCCCCCCCCCCAGCCCAAGTTTACAAGCCATTTTTTTTCTTCTTCAAAACTTGATTCATAGCGGTATAATTTTTGATACATTATTGATTCTCATATTTATTAGCGGGAGACCAAGTCTACAACCGTTCCAAAACTTTCACAACAAGCCTGGTTAACGGCAGAAAATGGCTGCAAACGCTTGAGCCGCCAGTCATGTTTTTTTTTACCACAAGGTGGCGTTAATGGTTTCTCTCGTATTTCGCTCAGCTGGACGTTGCCATCGACGGGGCGGACGAGGTGGATGCAGATCTGACTCTGATCAAAGGCGGAGGGTGAGTCCCGCGTCGCAGCTGCGCTTTCCCACGTATTTAGTTGATGATCTTCGCTGACACTTTTTTTTTTTTGTATGTCAGCGGCTGCCTGACTCAGGAGAAGATCGTCGCCGGCTGCGCCCGCCATTTTGTCGTCATCGCGGACTACAGGTTTGGATTCAAAGATATCCCCCATTCGTGTTTCCAGAAAGAAGAGAAGACGATTGAGTTTTCCCAAATGTCCGCCGTCTCTTCTGTCAGGAAGGACTCCAAAGTGATGGGCGAGCAATGGAAGAAAGGCGTTCCCATCGAGGTCGTGCCCATGGCCCACGTGCCCGTCTCCAGGAAGATCGTCCAGCTTTTCGGAGGGGGGGTCAACTTGCGGATGGGTGTCAGTAAAGCTGTAAGTATTCAAAGAAAAGAAAAAATGGTCTCGAATGGGGGGCAGCTCAGCAAGGCACAATATGATTGGCCACTTGCACAATTGAGTAACCGGGCCGCCTCAGAGGGGAGGGCTGAGCAGTTACGCGAATAGATGAGGAGGGCGGGAGCGAGACGGAGACTGTGCCAACGCGGATGCGGTTATCTATTTGTGGCTGCGTCAGGGTCCCGTGGTGACGGATAACGGCAACTTCATCCTGGACTGGAAGTTTGAGCGCGTTCACCGCTGGAAGGACGTCCACCAAGCCATCAAGATGATTCCGGGTAAGCTCCGCTGAATGTCGGGGAAAAAGGCCGCCGATACATCTGGACTGGAGTTGCAGTTCATCGGAGACCTTTTCAATGGTGGTCCCATTTTTTGAACCCGCGGGGATTGGTAGCGAGGGGGTGTGCGCACTTGTGCAACCACGTCATGCCATTTACTTAATCGTACCCTCCGGTGTGGTCCTCAGGGGTGGTGGAGACGGGGCTGTTTGTGGGCATGGCGGAGCGCGCCTACTTTGGCACGGAGGACGGGCGCGTGGAGGTACGCCAGGCGTCCGTCCACTGACGGCCCCCGCCGGGGCTCATCTTGCCACTTTCCTTCCGGAACACCGTTTTATCATCCCGATTTTACAAGGAAACTGTCCGATGTGCACAACTGACACGTCTTTTAACTCCGTGGGGAATTCCAGGCAAGTTTTTCATCATCTCATATCGACAAAGCGGCGTGGAGGGGAGGAGGTAGAAATATTTTGACGCTCCTCGATCTCTTTTCGTGGACACGGCGACCTGTCGTTGCTGTGCTAAGCTTCCTGTTTCAAGTGGGATTCAATTCAAGTGTAATTTTAAAACCACACCGTTCCTAAAACGTCACGGACGTTTGTCAGCAATCCAGTATTTGGCTTTTGAATGTCAGCCCAAAAAGTGGCGCACAGGAGAACATACCCCGATGTGCCTTGATGTAGTAGCTGCTGTTGTATTTAGAAGGAAGTCAAATAAAAACACTGAGATGTCATAATATGAAAACCGTGTATGCACACAGGGCGCTTCCTGTGTCTCCACTTCACGCAAAAAAAAAAAATCCCCCTTGCCTTTTCTCGGTGTTGTTTTAAGTGTCATTGCAACATGTTCCGCTACACCAAAGTCTGTTTTGCACCAGCTTTTTAAAAATCATTCCAATGTGACTGTAAATGATTTTATTTTTTTTAACGGTACTCCCCCCCCCCCCCCCCAATAATACAACACCAAAGTCATGCATGTGCCTGTTTCTAACTTTTCAAATAAACTTGATCATGATATAAATTTGAGTTTGGACTGCATCTCGAACAACAACAATCCGGAACACAGTTTGATTTTTAGGGAGTGGTCAAACGAATAAAAAGGTGTTTGTTGAGGCGTGAATGCTATGTCGTGCCACATGGTGGCGCTGTGAAGCTTCCCAGAACGCTGCAGTCAACGTTAAATACAGTACTGTATCAGCTGTTTGTTGTTAAAAGACATTTAGTTGTGGCAAGAATTGTTTTTTTTTTGTATTGAAGGAAAATATAGGTCGATTATGTTTTTTTATTATATTACTAATTAGTGGACTAATTCCAGTGTGGTCTGTGGTACGTTTCAGCCTCCCGTATTTCTTTATATAAGCGCAAGTTGAATCAGTACTTGTAGTCTTTACCCGTTTTTAATCAAGTGTTCGATTATGGACATGACGTCTTTAAAAAAAAAAAAGTTTCGACTTGATAGTTGAAACACAACCCGTGACCAGGAAGAGGGAATCTCGCAACCACTGTCGACTGGAGGAGCCACGTTGGTGTTTTTGCGTCGGGCGACTCAACAACGGCCGATGATTGACGACTGGACTATCCTATGGAGTTTTCGCTTCTAGTAAACAGGGCAACGTGTTGAGCCAATCGCGTCGACGTTTACCAGGATCATCTCACCGATTGGAAATACCCATCCAATCACAAACTTGTGGATCTGCGCACGCGTCGCCTCGAGCGGCAGGCGACTCGGCCAATGAAATGCACTGTTATTGAAGCTGGCCGTTTCCGCGGGCTTCGCCGTGAGTGACGGGTAGGCGGTCCAACTACCTTGTGCTAAGTATACCGCTATAGTGATTGACAGTTTGGCGACCAATGAAAAGTAGGTTTACGAACGCGTGCTTTTCATCGTCCAATCGCGGTATGGAAATAAGGCGGGTCTTTGAGTCGTAACCACGGCAAGTCTTGCATCAAGTATAAAGACGAAAACACGGAGTTCCCTTCCCGTGGCTGTGTTTACATTAATTCAAAGAATAAAGGGCACTTGAGGGCAAACCGCGACATTACTTTTATTGACACTCATAGCAGGAAATATTTTTTTTTAGCATGTAAAGATTTACACGGCCGACTAGTGGCATGTGAATCTCCTGCTTCACTAATGTGCCAGCCTTCCAAATGGAAAGGGGGCTTCGCTTTGGCAGCGTGAGCGTTTCTCTGTCGTTCCTGCTCCTCAACGTGGTCATCGGCCTCGGGACCCTGCACACTTTGGGCTACGTCGTCGCCGGCAGAGAGCCCCAGCTAGCCTCAAGGGGCTCGGGCAATGGACAAGCGGTCAGGCTGCCCCCGGGGGTGGCGGATGTGACCGTGGAGGACGTGGAGAACGGGCCGACTGCCGCCGAGGACGACGGGTCCTGCGGGGGAGAACGCCACGGAAGTGTCCCAATGAGGAGGTAGGCGAGGCGGATATGACTCGGAACACGACAACGACGACGACGCCGCCGCCGCCGAGCTGCCTAACATCATCACACGATCACCCCTTTTCCCCACGAAGCGGTTATATAAATCAGCTTTCAAAGCTTTCGTTTGGATTCGATGACCGAAATAACTTGTACGTCACATTAATGCGACCAAATCAAATCAAACCAACAACAACAACAAAAAGAACAGCCAGCAAGTTAGCGACAGTTTTTTTTAACTTCCGTTATTCCTAAAATTCAAACTTTTCTTGCATCAATTAAATTCTTTAAATGGAAATCGGGGCCAGTCAAAGTGTCCACGAACGCGAATCAAGCGGAGAAATTGCCACGTTCCTTAAGGTGGTGGAAAATTGGTAATACTGCAATCGAACTTTTGAAGCGTGTACTTTGCTTCTTTTAGCGCACGTTGTGGTCAACGATTGTGGGCGGGGGTGATGTAGCAGCTCCGCTCGGGCGACGGCACAACACGCTCCACAAGCAAACTTTTTTTTTCTTCCTCCATTTCGTATCCAAAGCAGACCCCTTAAAGCGCAGCATAATACTTCTTTTTTTATTGTTAAGTTTACCCAGCGCGTTTTTTTAATGTTTTAATGTAGCCTGTTTGCTCCGTGGCTAAAAATCGCCACCCCGGGTCACGTCATGAGGCACATCGGAACGGACTGCTGCATTAGCGGCCGGATTCGTGTCGCAAAAGCCGCATTTTTTGGGTGCTATAAGCCGCATTTTCAGAGCTTGCTCGTCGAACCGAGGGTTGATATGTGTGTCGGAATGTGGTTATGATTGACATTGTAGCTCGCGGGTGCGCACAACTGTGCTGGGAGCTCTTTTGAGTCTTTCCTGTCAGGTTACCATCATGAAAAAGCTCTCTTGCACTGCTGCTGTACATCAAGAGCCTTATTGTTATGAAAACTGAGCATTATTTATTGGATTGATTTAATTCTGGCATGTGTCGAGATGCAGCTGGCATTGTTTCATGAAACATGAAAAAGTCTTTAGAAGTGACATCATCGCAATCGGACTTGTGTTTACATCGTACTCGCTTGGTCCGGTTTTGTGAAGTTGTCGCTGGGAGCGCTTCAAAGACTGCTAGTCAAAGTTAAAACTTTTAATTCAACCCTAAACATTTATGGATAATAATCTGATATTGTAGTTGCGATTTGTTTATTTTTTTGTGTTGGTATTAAATGACAATATTAGGGGTCGAATGTTGCTATTTCTGTTGGCAAGACAGAATTTGTAAGAATCATTTTTTTTACATGAAGGACATGAGGCTGAAGAGTTCAAGTTTGGTCTGCAAAGTTGTGCAAATGTGTCAACGTGAGAGAGATGCGGCACGCACACATTGATTGAACCCCGACCCCCGCTTTGAATGCGTCTGCCGCAGTGTGTTTTTCACGCCGCCGCCTCGGCTCATTCACCCTAAGCGTTAAATTATTCTCTGTGTGGTATTTTTAAACACGCTCGCCCGTGTCTTTTTGCAAGCCGCGGTTCAGGATTAATAAAAAAAAAAAAAAAAGAGTGAAACGGATCAAAAGCTTTTGAATGCGCACGGCCTTATGGAACTTGCGTACATTTTCCCCGTCCAACTTTTTTATTGATGAGGCTCGCCCTCGTAACGAAAGAAAACAAGCCCCGGGTGCCGCGCCGTTGTCTGCTCCACTAACACAGTTGGCCGCTGCCCTACCTGCGCTTCCTGGCGGTGCGCAACAAGCAAGACACTTGAGAGATGATTCTTCAAGTTGTTTCAGGGCCGGTCAACGTTTGAAACAAAAACGACTTCACATTTGTGCATTTTAAACAACGAGAGAGCGGACGCGAAGAGCGCGCAGACAAAAGTCCACTTGTAATTGGCGGCCATTGGAATGCATTGCAAAAAAAACCCCAAAACGTTCTTTAAAGGCCCTGAATTCTTAGAAAAAAAACCCTCCACTGGTAAATGTTCGGTCTGCATTTTTGATTAAAAAAAAAAGACCCCCCAAAATTCAAGCAATATAAGAAAAAAGAAAAATCCACGAAAATGTGAATGTATGTAGGTCCATTTAGCTCAATGCTAACAATCAATACAAAACGCCATGGACGGGCTAACGGATAGCATCTCCCTTGTGGCATCACAAACCTTTCATGCGGTGGATATGTGAACACAAACGGTGGAGCATGTAGACAGGCAATGTAACAATACTCTCCCCGCGTGTCCGTCACGTTTTCACAAGTGGAAATTGTGACGCATCGTTTCAGCTGGGGTTTTTTTTTTCGGCTGGATGTTTGTATTTTTGAGGGGGGGGGGTGGGAACGGACGGTCTGTTTCATGTTTGATTAATGGGCACTAAAACAACTTGTTCAAAACAGAAAGGCGGCACACAGTTAATGAGAAATAGGATCACGTCAACCTGAGAATCGGGACACCAAAACGCTGCCAAAAGTGCAAAGTCGTCGGGGGGGCGGGGGTTGAGTCGCTCACTTCACCCGCTGGGGAACCTCACTGGATTAATTGTCCACCAGGTCATATTGCACTCGTGCGGGATGTTGTGGCATTTAAAGAAAAAAATTCAAACTAATATGAAGTTTTTGGGGGGTTTCAAATGATTTGTTTTTGAAATCATGCAAATGTCAGGACATGCTAAATTAGCTAGCTTGGGGAACAGCACTCCATGTTTTTGGGGGCGGGAAGCGTCAAGGCCCCCAAATGGGCTTTCTATTTCCATTAGCGTGACCGCCAAATATTCCCGGCGTTGTCGACCGTCTCTCCTGCGAATGCGTCGATCGAGAGTCAGTGCAAAAAAAACAAACAAAACCAAAAAAAACGGAATGATCTGAAATTTGTCATTCATTTATCAGGCCCGGCCTTGGAAGACTAGAAAGGGTGGGGGGGCGAGGGGGGCTTTTTGAAGTGCGAGCCACAATGTATGCGTCATGTACATAAAAGTCATAAAGGATGACCAACAAAAAAAGATAAAATACGATAAATAAACGCGCCGCTCCTTTATGGGGATCAAACCAAATGGAGGACGCGTGTGAATTCTTTACAAAAGACATGGAAGGCCATAGAACTAAAGAGCGTCCTTCTTTATGATGACAACGGATCATCGGGGGATGTCTCGGTTGCGCTCGGTGCGGCTTCAAGAACACCGACAAGACGGTGTGTGTGTGTGTGTGTGTGTGTGACGCCCTTTGTTATCGAAATTCCCACCTGCCCCCATCCCCTCCCCGCTCACCTTGTTCACAGGAGAAGCATGTTGCTGCCTCATGCCAGATCCTTGGAGGTTTGCGTGGCTGCTTACCATCCGTCTGTCAGGAGGATCGCCACCTACTGGCTATGTAAAAAAAAAAAATCTTAATCAGATGTGGTTCATATTTGCCCGCGGGAGTTTTTGGGCCTTCAGGATGAAAACGTGCACAAAAACGCCAGGCCTGGCAAGAATCAGCAATAGTTTATTGTTGAATAATTAAAAAGGGCTCACTAGTGCCCCCTAGGATGTTTTAACAAAGCAGCCAACGGTTATACCTTTCACCAAGACCAAAAAAAATTTGGTGGTAGATGTAACAGACCAAGACCTTAAAAAAAAGTATCTTGGAGCCATATGTGAAATCTAACAGCAAGTCGGCCAAATTGAGTTCACTTGAAAAAAGTGGGCGTGGCCTTCACTTGACAAAGCCGCTGCAACTTGCCCGCGCAATTAAACTTTTTTTTTTTTAACAGTAGCGGTAGTGCCACCTACTGGCTACAGGGGGATTTTTTTTTCCCTCTAGCGGCTTAAATGGAGTCACCCCGCATTTTTTCAGAGTGTTCGGGCCTTCGCAATGTTGCAGCACAAAGTTTTGGAATTGTTCTGCGAAAAACGCTGTTGGCCAAGAAAACAACGCTCATTTTGAGGGTCCAAACGTGCACAAAAAAAAACTCATGAAAATTAAAATGTCGTACACAAAAAACGTCAAGTGGGAAAAACTACGCACCGAAATCACATTTTAAAAAAACCAAACTGCTAGAATTGAATGAACTGTGTTGAGCTTCAAAGTTAAATACAACTGAAATGTACATTGTACTCCAAAGTCGAAATGTTCCATAGCGTACATCCTTGTGCTTTTTCTGCAATTTAGGACCCGAAAACAAAAATCACATTGGGGCTTGTTAAACTTTGCTACCACCGTATTACAATTTCTGTTGTTGTTGTGGAATTTAGTGTCTTTCGTTGACCCGCATATTCCAAAATCTTGACCCCCAAAAAAGTTAACTACGACTGAACTGTACTTGTGTTGCCGTTAGCCACAAAACCAAAAAGTTGAATTCGAGTCCCGTCGGCTGCCGCGTCTCACAGGTGCGAGGATGGCGGCGTGGCTTGAACCTGCTCCCCCACCTTCCTTTGTACCGCCGCCCCCCCATTACCCCCCGAGGCTCTGACACCTCCGCCGTGCGGCAGTCCTACTCGCTTAGCAACAACAGCCAATGCGCCGGGCCGACCGTCCCGGCGGCCAATGGCGTTGCGGAGACGGGCCGCGACTCCCGATTTGAGCGCCGGGGCCACACGGGTCTGCCTAGAATTAGTTTGCGGAGGAGGAGCAGCTGCAAGAGTTGATGTTTTCATCCATTTTTTTTTTTTTGTCCTGCTGACTTAGTTTGAGTCCTTGCGTGGCGGTAACTGGGGAGATTTTATAAATAGAAGCTGTCCTGAAAACGAAAGGCCACTTTGAGGCTGTGATTGAAAGCCAGAGGGAAAGTTTTCGAGCGCGCCTGCCGCCGCTTTGCTTTATTTTCCTATGACGTCATCTTATCTTATCTCATCCGGTGCGTTCTCGTTATCGTTTTATAGTTCACCCAGCTTGAAATTGTTTTGTCTCTTTGTCGTCGTTGTTCTGAGGACAAACAAATTCTCGATTCCGTCATGTGTCGTTGCACCCCCCCGCCCCCCCCCCCCAAAAGTCCTGTAAATACGCAGTGAGCAACCATTTGACGCAACGGGGCGGTTTGACCTGAAAAACAAACCAGTTTGACTTATCACCATTGTCATTCGGTAAACACGTCGATCATGAGTAGACTCACCCACAAAACATTTCTCCAAACGACATCGCCGAAGAGATGCGGGAAGTCGGCCAATGCGTGTTGCCGCTACAATTGATCGGATTCAATTTGGTCCTCAGAAAGAGTTTCATTTGAGCGTCGAAATTTGGTAGGTATGACTAGACCCACAAAAACAGGAGGAAGTCTGCCATTTTTGCCTTGTAAGCGCCGTCTCCATTTTAGTCCGTTTGACCTATAAAAATTTGATTTTGTAGTATTATTCTTTGTGTAGACAACCCCCCCCGCCCCCGCCAAAAAAAAATGTCTCAAGAAGCCATGCCCAAAAAGATTCAAGAAGTCTGCCATTTTGGGCTTTAACGCCCCTCAAAAGCAGGTTCATTTAGCAACTTGAAATGTGGAAGGCATCTCTATCATAAGTGGAAGCATGATTATTTAAAAAAAGTTTCTTGAATTGAAAATCTGTGCCGGAAAATACGGGTTTGTCACCATAGGACCCACCAAAGGGTCTCAAGAAGCCACGCTTATAAGATTCACAGCTCATTGCCGTTTTGGTCTGACGCAGGCATTCGTGCAGGCCTTAAAACGAGGTTTGACTGAGCGATGTGGAATTCAGTCACAGACTCACAAAAAGGCGGCCGCCAGGTCTGGAAACAGATAGGAAGTCCGCATTTGGGACCCAAGCGGCCATGTGGTGGTGACGTTTTTTTTTCTTTTGAAAGGTGAACATGTGGCGTTTTGGTCATACTGCAACCAAATTCGCACCGCCAGGCGCAGCTCGATTGCCGCAAACTTGAGTTGTCAAGCTCGTCTTGTACGCGCGCATAGTTTTCAAACGGGCTAATTGTTGTTGTTTGCTTGATTTGGGAAAAGTTGCCCCCAGCCCCATGCGGCAGATTGGATTTACGAGGTCAGCGGCGACTTTGACAACTCGGCAGCAGGACACATCCTGCAGCACTGCAGCACTTTGGGTGGGGCAAAAGCGCAGAACCCCCCCCCCCCCAAAAAAATAGGTGGGACTCGGAGAAAGAGAGCGAGCGAGCAAAGAGGAAAAACAAGGCAGGAGCCGGTAGCCGCCCGGACCACGCTGTCTTGTTTTCGCCGCGTTCACTGCTTGGCAACAACCAATGGGGCGGCGAGCGCGCGGCCAATCAGCGGCCGTCGGCGCCGCGCGGCGCCACACACTTTTGGATTCGAGCGCGTGTGAGCCGACGTGGGATGAGAAAGAGAAGGAGAGCGCTGCGCTTCTGCATTGCGAGGAAGTGGTCTGCTTGCTTGCTCGCTGTATTTTTATTTTTTAAACCTGCCTAAAAACCACACCCTTGCCTCTGCGGTTGCCCCGGCGAAGACGGAGAGATGTTCTCTAAATGTCTCTTAAATTGAGCTGGGTGGATTGAAAAGACATTCGGGAGACGCTTAATTGAAAGACCGTCCATCCGATTACCTTCCAGCATGACATGGCATCCATTTTGGCTCGCATAAGTTGCCAAATAAAGTTCCTGGAAGTATAATTACTGAATTGATCGGTCTAACGTTAACTTTTTTTTTGTTTTTTTTGCCTGGGCCGACGTACAAACATGTTCCAAAATCCTTCAAACGTACAAACATGTTCCAAAATCCTTCAAACGAGCCGGTAAAGTCGTTGGATTGTTATTGCGCAAGTCAACCCTCTCCCCCTCCATGACATGATATGTGGTTAGCATGTAGCTTACCTTTCGCCAGTTATCTAATAGCGAATTGATCAAATGGACTCCGGCGACTTTGCAGTACATTGAACGACATAAATGTCCAAAAAAAGTTGTCATTTTATTGAAGCGTTTGAGTTATTTTCGCTCCTGATCCCTTTTTCTTCCCCCTTGAATACCTTTTTTTGGGGCCACTTTTATGACGTCAAAATAATGCGACAGTTGTTTACTTTCATTGTCGGAATCGAATTTGTCACGCGTGTCCTTGTCCTAAATTCCTTTCATGTGTGTGTGTGTGTGTGTGAAAGACATCGCGTGCTTCTGCCGACGCTTACGGGAGGGAGACCCGAAAAGCTTGCGCGTTTCCTTTTTCGCAGCCTACGAAAAGCGCGGCAGCCAGCCTGCGCGACGAACAAGTGCCGAAAACGCATTTTGGTGCAACAAGAAGGAAGGGCTCGGCGTTTTTCCCGTTGGGCGCGGCCGCCCGAGCCGAGCGCCGCATTCATAACTTTTCTCCCCACCACGTGTTCCCCACGCGCTCGTATTTTGGTTGCTCCTCGGCGCTCTTCCCGTCGCATGGTGACAGGCGGCGCGGCGCTGCCATTGGCCGGCCCGGCGCCCGGCCGCTTGCCCATTGGGCCGCGCGGCGGGGAAACAACGCGGGCCCGATTGGCTGGCGGCCGCAGCCTGCGCGCTGCCGATTGGCCGCGGCGGCTCTCCTCGGAGACCGGCCGTATGTCAACACGCCGCTTGTTTCTTTCAATGGAGTGCGTGCTTACAGCTGATTTGGGCGACTCCCGCGAGTGCGAGCTTGTCTCCGAGGGGGGGGGGGAGGAGCCGTGGGAGCGAGCCTAATTGGCTCCCCGTCGCCGTGGAAGAAGCGCTCGGCGCTACGACGCCGCGTTGACGGCGCCGCGCGAACAAAAGACCCGAACACTACTTTCGTCCTAATCACAGGTGTCAAAGTCAAGGCCCAGGGGCCAGTTGTGGCCCGCCACATCACTTTATGTGGCCCGATAAAGCAAATCAAGCAGGTCAAGTTTCATGACGCTTGCTAACAAAAATTCCAAATTGTCATATGTAATCCACAATAACAGGCATTATTCTTGATTTCTTTATTTATTGATTGGAAACGAGTCATCGGGTTTGACAAGGCCATGAAGCAATTCCTGACGCGCAGGATGCCCTTTCAAGACCACCCCAAAAATGCTCTATATGTGATTCAAGTCGACTCGTCCGTGCTGTCCTGAGAAGGCGGTTTGAAAAGTTCCAAAGTTGGCTCCCAAAATGTGGACTTGGCCATGCCCGTTTTCAAGAAAAAAAAAGTCGGAATGGAGCAATAACAAATTCATTTTTTTTAGGGAAGACTCGTTTCATTCATTCATCGTCATTTCTTCTGCATTTTTTTTCCTCCCTCCCCCGGATAATCTTCCAAGAATAGGTTCATCCAAATAATACCGTTTCCCCTCAAAGCGGAACCAGCAAAGACATGTCGACAACCCAATCGAATTCCCGCTCGTACCATCATCGCACCTTTTTGTTCTAAAAAAAAATAAATAGCGCCACCACCGCTTCCTGTCGCGACGCATCCTTTGCGCGCAAACAAACGTCGCCGTTTTTGATGTCAGATTGATGTGACGATAAATTCCAATCGGTTGGCGTAAAGCTAGCATGGGGGGGCGGCATTGATTTTTGACGGGCATGTCGGCTTCCGTATCATATTTATTTATTTATTAACGGTGATTTATTGTGTGTGTGTGTGTGAGTGCCAAGATGCCGTTCACGGTTCCCCGGTCGGCTTTGACAGCCACCATTGTCAATAAGCCGCCCCCAGTTGTAAAGACTGCGTGGGGCTGCCTCCCCCCCACCCCCCTCCCGTTCCCTCTTGGCTTTGAGAAACCACTTTTTTATACGCGGCCTTTTATTTGTCTGGGCCGGCGCTCATTTAGTCCATTATTAGCATCATGCTACTTAGCCCTCGCTCCTTCTTTCTCAGCAGTCCACCAAAGCCTTCTCGACTCGTTCTAGTCCGTGTCGACTTGTTGTTTGTCTTCCTCGGCAGCGCTTGGGTAGGGGGCGGGTCCCCGTGCCGCTGCTTAGCAACAGCCAATCAGCTTGACATTTGAAAGGCCCGACAGCCAATCGGGAGGGTGACTGGATTCTTCTTTTTTTTTCCCCCCCATTGGCGGTCCGGAGAGGAACAAACTTGTTTTTTTTTTTCTTCGCACGTCTGATAATGCCTGGAGCGGTTTTTTTTTGTTTTGTTTTGGGGGTTTTTTTGTTTTTTTGTGATAGTCTTTGATGGCTTGTGACAATGTTTGCGTTTTTAGCGTTCACTGGTGAGCCTCACTCGGCTTAATTTGATGGCGGGAAAGTGACCCCGATATGTCTGCGCCTTGGTCAGATGTTAAAAAAAAAAAAAAAATCAAGAACTAGACCACCCGCCCCAAGCCCTCTTTTGATGTCTTCCTCAGCCCCCGACTGTGATATGTGAATTAGTCTGTAGCGCGGCAAAGGGTAGTTGCAGATGTTAGCCCTCCAAACCAGAGGAAACATCCTCCCATCGATTGAGTTTAATCCTCGTTTTAGTCGTCTGCGGTCCGACGCCACCCCCGGCACGCGGGCGCCCCTTGATGCATGAGGGCTGTTCAATAAACGCCATCGATCGCAGATTAGGTGTGATCAGTAGCGGCTGCTTGGGGGCGAGCGATGCCGGCCGGCGTCATCTTTTTACCGACTGTAGGGGGCGACGGGTGGCTCCTCCGAGGGGGGCAGTTTCATCACATGCGATTATTGATCAATCGTGAGGGGTTGACTTGAATAACATTAGAGGTTCAGGTTTTAGCATTAAATGTCACTGCCATGCATTTTTTTTTGGGGGGGGGGGGGTTGGAGGTCCTAACCCCAGCACAGGATGCCGCTGGCCAACTCTCCACTCCCGCAGCAGCGCCCCGTCCGCCCCTGCAGCCTGGCACTTGATTGACAGCCGTTGCGGCGCGCAGGGCGGGGCCGACATTTCAGGCAATGTCGGCCATCTTTTATGTCGCCAAAACGTCGTCCTGCACACAACAGGGCGCCGCTCGCCATGAAACCTCAGCAAAATGCTCCGCCCGAGCATCTTGAGACAACGGCGGAGTAAAAAGAGCCCAAAAACAAAGAACTGTCACGTCGGGGTTTCAAGCTAACGTTTGGGGGTTGCGCAAAGTTTGCTCGTTCTAATTTGAGTTTGAAGTCAGGTTTTGGGGGGTGGGGGGGGTTGACGTTTGCCTTTCAGGCCAGGTTTAAGGTTTACAACTGAAGTGGGAGGGCGATTGGATTTCGAACCTGGACTGACCTTGGACTTGGAAAAGTGTGAGCGCCCAAATGATGTTTTGCTTGATGGTTGGATTTCTTTGCGCAGGTCTTTGGTGATCATCAGCACCCTGGACGGCCGCATCTCAGCGTTGGATCCGCACAATCAAGGGCGCAAGCAGTGGGACATGGACGTCGGCTCCGGGTGCCTGGTGTCCTCCAGTCTCAGCAAACCTGAGGTACGCACCCCCCCACCCGGTTGTTTCTAACACAGTTGTTGTTATATTGTCTGTCTGCGTGTGTTGCTGCAACATTTGTGTTCCAATAGCCACACAGTTGAAAGACTGCTTAAAAGTGCCACATTGGCGTCGTTTGTTAGCATTAAGACGTGATTCTTTAACTTTTCGTTCGAATCTGACAGGAAGCGGCGTGAGGCCGCTTCACCCCCCCCCCCCCGTAAGCCAGTAGTGTTGTCGGGGCGCCGGCGCCCTGGTGTCAGAAGGCCCCACGGCGAGCTCTGATGTGACGCAGAGACGGAACGCCGGGCAGGCGCGCCAGACGCATGACGGCACGATTGTAAAAGAGGAAAGAAAAAAAAATATATGCCTCCGTCTTCCATTCGGAGGTCAAGGATACATTTTTCCTCTTAACGAGATCTCCAGGGGCGCCCCCCCCCCCCCATTCCCCACCCCCTTCTGTAAGAGCAGCCGCTGAACTCGCTGCACATTGAACAGTCGGGCAGGCGTGGGCGTTGCCTACATTTGGAACATGTAAACACGATGACACCCCGCCCCCCCCCCTCCCGCCCCCCACCTGTTTTCCCTCCACTCGGAGGAGCGCTTTTTGCCTGGAGGATGATCCGCTTTTGTTGAGCCGCTGAGGTTTACACACGCGCAAACGCTGTCGGAGCTCGTGTTGGAACAACGCGCGCATGCCGGCTTCAACCGGCCACAAGGGGGCGGCATCGCGGCGACCGCTCCGGACGCCGCTCGACTCTCGCGCGAAGCGTCGTTCAAACGAGGATTTGAAAAAGTGGCCTTAGTTGTTCAAGCCCAGGTTGGGGATTCAGATGACGGCTTTGGCTTGACGATTTCGAGCCCGAGTTTGTGATTAAAGTTTCGATTGCAAGAAAAGATTCGGGGTTTCAAGAAAAGGTTTTCAAATCATGGGTAGAGGTTCAAACAAGGTTAAGTGTGTGTGTGTGTGTGTTTATTTTTTAAACTTAGAAAAGAACCTTTGATATTGTCTTGCGCAACTGTCCATTGGCTGTCCACCAATCGGCTTTCGGCACGCTGTCTAGCCACGCCCCCTTCGCCTCCCAAACCATTGCGGTGAGCAAAAGGCAGCCTGCCTGCCATTGTTTGGATCAGGTACTTTGTTCCAACTTCACACTTCACACTTGACTCAGGGGGGCGGCGGGGGGGGGGGGCGAAATATGTGCACGGGTCTCTTCAAGTCTGCCATTCTAAATTTAGACGTAAAGCTCTCACTTCAGACACAGTGGGTTTTTGTGGGGTTTTGTTGGGGGGGTCTCTCTCCTCCGAGGTTCCAAAGTGTCAAACTCCCCCCGAAGGAAGCTTGCAGCGCAGACTCGCATTTCCATCTCCACAACAATGTCACCTTGACAATGGCAACTTTTGTCGGCGGTATCACAACGACGGCAATACGCTCGCTGATCGACATCGAAATGTCGCCATTTTCTATTTGTATTGACTTTTTTAACTCCTCCATTGCCGCGGATGCTTGACAAGGTTTTCAATGTGGATGTGTGGGAAGAGGGTCTCAACCGGGAAAAGATATGAGTGAGTACCGAACGCCTTGCAAAAAAAAAAAAGCCAGCGTGGTTCAAGAGCAGGCTCCGCCCCCCCCCCCAAAAAAAACATTCTCCTTTTGAAATTCTCGTTCAAAACAAAACAAAGAAATGAGAGGCGTGCGTGTGTGTGAGCAAGCTTTTTCAGGTTTCACCTGTTAGCTTTGACATATGCCAGAGCAGAAGTAAGTCTGCCCCCCCCCACCCCACCCCCAGCTCCGAATTTGCTCGCTTGGCCGTGACGTCATGTGTTATGATTTTTTTTTTTTTGCCGGGGGGTGCGGGGGGGTTGTGAATTTGTCTTCCTCCTCGTTTTGTGAATGCGCGGCCCCCCCCTCCCCCGACCCGCGCTAACGTCGTTGCGTCTTCCGTGTGCAGAAGACAGTCTGCTCGGTGATTAGGGTCCCGTTGGGGAGGGCTCTGCCGCCGCGCCATTGGCTGGCCCCCCGACACGCCGTGGGAAGAGGCAACCAGTCACCTGCTGCGCCCCCCCCCACCCCCCAATCCCCCGCAGTGCACCGATCTGCGCCGTTTTTTTTTATTGCTCTTTTTTTAGATCGACAAACACAAAACTGCTTTGTCTGCACAAAAAGAAACGTGTGTGTGTGTGTGTGTGTGTGTGTCGAAAGGTCAGAACAAGGTTGTCAATCAAAGTGGAATGAGTCATGCTGGCGATGAAGGGAGGGGGGGGCCGGGTGCGGGGGGGGGGCAGTGTGCACGCGTGTGTGATTAGGAGACTGAGGTAATGCTTTGGGCCCACAGATGATGTCATTACATAGTAGAAAACACACACACACACACACACACACGTGTTCTACGGACTGGTCGCGAAAGGGAAATGGAGTGGAGGTGCGGCAGGCCCCAAGAAATGGAGCGCCTCAGTCACCTTTTTGTCTGTCCCTCGATGTCTTTCTCGACGAGGCGTCAAAACGCGGAGCCTCGGACGTTAAAAGTGACAAACGATAGGTCGCTGCGTCGCGCTCATTTGGATGCTAGCAAAAAAATGCATCCATTTACAGGCGTTAACTTGCGTCGGATCACAGGCGAGGACGAAAGCATCGGCGGCCAGATGACTCACCTGCACACAAAGCTTTTCATCCAGCGCCCCCCCCCCCCACTCCCACCCCCACCCCACACACACCCGCATCGTTAAAACCTTCTTCATTAGCTCGCTAAATCTCATCAACTTGAAGAGATGACATCAACTCTGCCCGCCGGCCGCCACATCAGCCCTCTGGCACTTTTGAAGCCACCATCGATCTTCCACTCCGGCAGCTGTCCGAAACGAGGGCGCCCCCACCCCAAAAAAAAAAAAAGCCCAACAACTCTAGAATGAATAGAAATCGTGAGATTGTGTGACAAAATTAGTCTTGTATGTCCAATCCTTTATAAGCTGTTGATCTGGCAGGATTGGGGTCAGGTTTTTTTTTTTTGCAATGATGTCATCCTGTCTGGCCTACCATGCACCCCCCCCCCCACACACACACACACCTGTATAATATCCACTCTTGCGAAACAAAAACAAAAAATTGCTAAAATGCATGGAAAAAACAAAACATGCTAACTAAATGAACATTAAAAGTTTTTTTTTTTTTATGAGTTTCTTTTCACAAGCGGCTACCACCAAAACAAAAATTTCATGCTAGCAAGATCCCAAAATGCCTCACAACAAAACAACCCGACACAAAGTTGCGCACGAAGAGAGCAAAAGCGGCCATTGGTCGATCACGACAACAATTAGCCGCTTGGTTTAGCGGCCGTGATGCGCAAGCTACTGTAATAGCCGTGTGAGCTTGAAAAGCTTTTGATTAGCTTTGTTAGCAAAGAAGACGCTAGCATGCTAAACCGAAGACAAATCACAATTCCAAGCAAAGTGGAAGCAAATCTACAAGACCTCTCTTCATTCTGTTAGCCTCCAACGCTATCGCTAATGACGCACTCGGCCCCGGAATACAAAGAGGAGCCGGCTTTCGGAGATTCACGGGATTCTGAGTCTGGACTTTTGTGTACGTGAATGATTTGATTGTATTTTATTTTGAAGGGCCGATTTAGATTCTACACGCAACCGTTTTTGTTGAATGACCAAATTAGTATTGCGTAATCACTCGGTGGAGTAACTTGAATTCTGTCTCGAAATATGAATGCCTTGGTCCAGAATGTTCTATGTCCGGTCTCTGTCGTAGGTATTTGGCAGCAAGATGGTGATCCCGTCTCTGGACGGCGCCTTGTTCCAGTGGAACCGCGACCGCGAGAGTATGGAGGCGGTGCCTTTCAGCGTGGAGTCCCTGCTGGAGTCGTCCCACCGCATCGGAGAAGACACCGTGCTGGTCGGCGGCAAGTCGCTCACCACCTACGGCCTGGGCGCCTACAGCGGCAAGGTCAGATCGGATGCGGGCTACGCACGGAACGATTGTTTGTAAACGATTGAGTAGAGTTTGAGTTGAATAAGCTAGCTCACGCCACGGAATCGTCTCTGCGGATCATTTCCTACAGATGTCCCGTCACCGGGACTTTGCTGTCTTCAATTCAGCTCAGTTTAGCGCAACGCGTAGCACCGTGTCAAACCCTAATTTGGTCGTCGTCGTCCTCATCTTTAGCTGCGCTATATCTGCTCGGCGATGGGCTGCAGCCGCTGGAGGCCCGAGGAAACGGAGGAGAGCGAAGATGTGCTCCTGCTTCAGAGGACCCAGAAGACGGTCCGAGCCATCAGGCCCCGTTCGGGACTGGAAAAGTGCGTAGTCATAAGTGCCATGCTCGGTCACGGTATCGATTTCAAGGGATCGGGTCCTCGGCGTCCCGCCGATATTAACCACCTGATATTTGAAGTCGGGCCAATGAGACCGTCGCTTATTTTTTCGTCCTCAGGTGGAACTTCAGCGTGGGAAACTTTGAGCTGAAACTCCTGCCGGAGGCGCAGTCGGCCATCAACTTCCTGGAGGCGGAGATGGCCGGCGGCGACCCCTGGCGGCGGGCGAAGCGTCAGAGGATTATCACGGAGGAGTCCAAAGAACAGGCGGCCAACAAGAAGAACCACAACCTGGACCTGGTCATCAAAGTGTCCGTCCCCGATTGGAAGGTGATGGCCTTCAGCACCGAGCCCGATGGACAGCTGGTCTGGGAACATCAGGTGAGTCGCCGGACGGGAAAAGTCTGGCTTCTCCGGGCTCAAATTGAGGCCCGGCCGGTGGTCCCGGTACCAAATGGACTCCTCTTGTCGCAGTTCTGCACTCCCATCGCCTCTGCCTGGCTGGTGGGCGGAGGCCAAGTCACCCCCATCAGCCTGTTTGACGACACGGCCTACAGCAACCAGTCGGAAACGGACGAGGAGGACGATGACGGCGACAATCCAGATGCCTCCAAAGATGCTTCGGCGTCCAGCGTTTACCTGGGTATGTGTTCACCTGCGCCCCCGTGTGGCCACAAAAAAAATAGAACAAAATGAATTTGTTTTATAGCGAGTACTTTTGAGGTTCACCGTTGCATCCTGTGCCTCCCCCTCCGACGTAAGGGATGTTCCAGGGTCAACTCTACCTCCAATCCTCGGTGAGGATCACCGAAAAGTTCCCGTCAAAAGCCATCGGGTCCGAGAAGGACATCATCGCGTTACCGACCGTCAAATGGAAGCCTCTTATCCGTGAGTCGAGCGGCTCGCTTGCACGCGCGCAACGCCAGGGTGACGACGACACGCGACAACCCCCGGCCGACGCCGTTTCCCCACAGATTCCCCGTCTCGGACTCCGGCCTTGGTCGGCTTTGACGAGTTCGACAAGTGTCTGAACAACGACAAGTTCTCCCATGACGAGTACAGCAACGGAGCTCTGTCCATCCTGCAGTATCCTTACGGTGAGACTCCGGACCCCGGAAGCCGGTCCGAGCGACCGTCTTGACCCCGCCTCTCTTCCTTCCGTAGACAACGGCTACCACTTCCCCTACAGCAAGCGCTACCGGGAGAAGCGGGACAGCGCGGTGAGCGTGATCAAAAGAAGCGGGGCGCAGCCCGACAGCGGCAGGAACAAAGACCCCGTGTTGCTCCTGCCCTGGTGGAAGGAGATCCTGGGCACCATCGTCTTCTGCATCACCGCCACCACATACATCGTACGCAAGTTCTTCCACCCGCCGGCCTCCGTTGGCGTCAGGGTAAGACCCACCTCGACTCCATCAGCGTTTGGCAAGAGAAGTGGGCACTGGAGCCTTTCCTAATTGACATTAGGCCATAAAAGTGGTGTATCATCTGGACTGGAGCCTGTCCCGGTTGATTTAAAGTGAGAAAAGAGGCGTGCACCATGGACTGGAATCGATCCCGGTTTATTTTGGCAAGAGAAGCGCTATGCACCCTGGACGGTAGCCAGATTCAGGGTATAATGTGGACTACAGCCTCTTACTTGTTGACTTTAGGTGAAAAAAAGTGGGCTAGACCTTGGGCTGGTTGCCGGTCTGTTGTTCGGGCAAACTAAACGATCATCGACTTTCCTAGCAAAGAAACCGTCATACCAAGAAGCTTAAGGACTTGAGATGGTCATAATGGATTCACTTAGTTGATGCCCATGTGCTTCCCTTTTTTGGTGTGTGTTTTGAAGCAACGTAAAGAGTCCGAGACGCAGTGCCAGACCGACAAGACTGACCTCGAGGTCGTGGAACCCAAAGAGCCCGACGCCGAGGAAACGCGCTGCAGCAAATACGTGTCCAGGTAGGTCATTGGCGTAAAGCGCCATTTTCACTACCAAACGAGTTCCAGACAGAGAAGCGGGTATGCTCATGGGTACGTACGCGCCTCTCTTCAGGTACCTGACGGACTTTGAGCCCGTGCAGTGCCTCGGCCGCGGGGGCTTCGGCGTGGTCTTCGAGGCGCGCAACAAAGTGGACGACTGCAACTACGCCATCAAGAGGATCCGACTGCCCAACAGGTGGCGGCGGTGTCGTCGCGGCCCCCGACGTCGAGGCGGTTTCGACGGCGATGTTCAAAGGCGGTCTCTGGCTCCCGCAGGGAGGTGGCGCGCGAGAAGGTGATGCGGGAGGTGAAGGCCTTGGCCAAGCTGGAGCATCCCGGCATCATTCGATACTTCAACGCCTGGCAGGAGAGCCCTCCCGAGGGCTGGCAGGAGAGGATGGACCACAGGTGGCTGCAAGACGCCAGGTAAGACCCCGTAAAGTCTTACTCACTCGCTCGTGAAACCGAAAACGCCGTCAAAGTCGCTTAGACCGAGTTGACATATTTCTGTCTCGTAGTGTCACCGAGTCGCCATTGAGCTTCGTGGAGCACATGGAGCCGCTCTCCGTCAAAGTGCCGGTGTCCCATTTGTCGCCACCGGGCGGCGGGTCGGGCGCCGGCGCCGCTGCTCCATTGGTGAACGGGCACCTGTCGCAGGTCACCACCGCGGGCACCAACAGCAACGCGTCCCCGAACCCTCTTCTGGGCCACGATAGTCTCGGGTCCGAACAGGACAGCCAGGCCGAGCCGGACCGCCCGGACACACCCGACTCGTTCGATCTCTGCCTGCCGCACCGGCCCAGCGACTGCACCTCGTCCTCCTTCGACATTGTCTTTGAGGACTCGGGATGCGACCGCGACGCCGAGGTGGAAGCGGATGCGGAGGAGGACTCGGCCTCCGCCGCCACCCATCGGGACCCGCTCAGCGTGAGGGGGTCCGCTTCGTCCTCGCCGCACACTCCGCGGCCCGAGGACGGCCGGCCCTCCACTTCGACGCCTCCTCGGCCCAACTCGCTGGCCCTGGCTCTGCCCGTGACTCTGGCCGGCCAACAAGCGCAACCGTCTCCCAAGGTTCGCCATTTTGTTGCCGCTTGTATATGTTGGTTTCCAGACTCCAAACTTGGTTCAGGATTAAAGTCGGGGGGGGGGGGGGGCGGGGTTTCTTGGTTTTTATTTCATCTTGACTGAAATTTATAATTTCATAGTTAACTCAGAATCAGTTAATTAATTACGATTAAATTAGTGATTAATTAAATTAATCACAGATTTTGATCTATTGAAAATTTCCTTTGATTTCTTTTTCTCCTATTTCTCCCATTTTAATGCTCTCGTCAACATGGAATCGTGGATCAGTTTTACTGAAACAACAATTTCGATTTTCAATTTGACATGAACATTTTTCACTGGGAGCAGTTATTCAAACTTGGAGCACATTTGATTATTTTAGAGCAACGTAACATCCGCTGTGATGTGGTGCCACATTAATCTAGTTAATTAATTATTAATCAAATTAATCGAGTTAAAATTGTTTTAAATTAATACCGATAATATGTCGAACTGACGGCACGAGTTTTTATCAATTCCGAGTTGTGAAAGCAAGTTTGGTTTTTAGTTTACTAGCTGTAATATTAGTCGTTTTAATCTTTTTTTTTTTTTGTGGGGTCCAAGATAAGTACAAATTCAACGTATTGGGTCCACATCAATTCTGGAGTCAACAACGGCTCGCTGCCGAATTTGAACGACGCTCGCGTGTCTCCGTTTTGTCCGCAGGTGTACCTGTACATCCAAATGCAACTGTGCCGCAAGGAGAACCTGAAGGACTGGATGGCCCGGCGCTGCCTCCCCGAGCAGAGGGAGCACAACCAGTGTCTGGACATTTTCCTGCAGATTGCCGAAGCCGTCGACTTCTTGCACAGCAAGGGCCTCATGCACAGGGACCTCAAGGTAAACGACGCCGAGCACGGACGGGGACTGGAACGATAGCCGTAAAAGTAATGGAACCCCAAGCTCAGGGCTCACCGTTTCAACTTAAATGCGCAAATAAAAGTACAGATTCCTGTTGACAAAGTCCAACATACAAAAGCCAATTTCAATTCTTACCGGGCCAAGTAGCCTCACTTGCAAGAGTTTTTGCAGTCTGGATGAAAACATCCACCGCAAAGGTAACAAAATGGATGCGAGTCTCTAACTGGAGAGTGATTTGAAGCCAGTCCTCCATGAAGCATGTCCAGTTGGTCCCAAATGCCGCTGCTCGCCTCTTGACTGGTACTCATTAGAGGGCGGACAAAACTCCGACTCTGGCGTCCCTGAACTGGATCCCGAAACATGACACACCATTAATCAGTTTTAACATAGCGTCCGCTCGCTAGCTTCAAAATTGGCGCTGAAAGTGCTAACTCGACTGTTAAAGTAGCCAAATTGCACCAAGCAACCTTGACCTTCCGTATGCCTTTATCCGTAAATACCTTTTGAAATATCAAAACTAAATATTTTTTTTTTGAAAATACAAAACAGGTGCCCAAAGGGTCATGCTAACTCATGCTAAATTTCTCATCAAGTGTTTTCGTATGGAAGACGGAAACATTCCGAAGATCACAATTGACAGGATTTTTCAGGTGTGGTGCTGCGCTAACTTCAGCCGCTCCTCCGTTCACTCTTTTAGAATACTCAGAAAATAGAAACATTGAAAATCAAGAGGACATTTTTTTTCATGTATAGTAAGCAAAATGGCGATCAAACGCGTCGACCTCCCAGTGCAGTGGTGTACCGGGTTGGATTCCGGCTCCGGCTTTCCTGCGGTGGCTAGATGCCCGCCCATTCACTTGCCGGCACGTTGTGCTTCCTCAGCCGTCCAACATCTTCTTCACGATGGACGACGTGGTGAAGGTGGGCGACCTCGGCCTGGTGACGGCCATGGAGCACGAGGAAGACGAGTGCGAGCAGTGCGCCCTGACGCCGGCCCCGCTCCTCACGCGCCACACGGGCCAGGTGGGAACCAAACTCTACATGAGCCCAGAGCAGGTGAGTCGTTCAGGCAAGAACATTTGCGCTTCCACCGTGGCTGGGTCCCTCCTCTAATTCGTTTTTTTGTTGTTGTTTTAACCTCGGCAGCTCTCCGGGCAGTCGTACTCGCACAAAGTGGACATTTACTCTCTGGGCCTGATCCTGTTTGAGCTGCTCTACCCGTTTCGGACGCAGATGGAAAGAGTGAGGGTGAGTCCATCAAATGTGCTGCGCTAACTTTGGCCTGCCCGAGGAAATTCACATGCGTTTGTTGTCTTCCCTTCTTACAGACGTTGATGGAGGTTCGCTCGCTGCGCTTCCCAGAATCCTTCTCCAAAAACAACTTCCACGAGGTCAGTGGCCCTCTGCTGACCCCTGTTGGCAGCAAAATGCAACTACTTTTTGAATGCATTTTAACACACACGCACTAAAGTTTGATTGAAACCGATAAAGAATTGTTCTTTTTTTGGCCGGGACGTTAACGTGGAGGTCAACCCAAAACTTTCTTGACAATCATAAGTTGTGATGCGCCTCCGCTAGTTTAAACACGGCATTTTGATTCATATTGTGTTTGAGGAATACGTGTAAAATAATGACATAATTCTGAGCATATTGTGACTTCTTTTTCCTCTTTACGCGACTTCCCCCCCCCCCCTGTCAAATGACAACTTGAGAGTCTTGATGCGACTCAATTTTTATGATTGTGTTTTTAATAGCGGCGTTAGCGCTGGCAGTAGCATTCGAGTTAGCGTAGCTCCTGTTTGCGTGTAGCTTGCGTTTCTTTTAGCTGATCAACTTTTTTCCCTTTAAAACGACAACTTGTTTGTTTGTTGAACATAAAACATATACCGTAATAATTTGACAGAAAATAAGGTAGATAAAAAAGTAAAAAGGAAGAAATCAGTCTACAACTTCTATTTACTGTTCTATTTTACTCACTAGCGTTAGCGTAGCACCTGTTCACATGCTGTTGGTTTGGTTTTGTCTTAGCTGAGCATATTGCGACCTGCCCCCCCCCCCCATAAGATTCCAACATCACCCTCTTATTATTACAATATATTTCCCATTCTATTTATGAGTGTCTTTTTGTGACCAGCATATTTGTTTTTTTTTTCTGCACGTGTTAGCTAAGCATGGTGCTTAGCATGCTGTCGCTCATCCCTGCCGAGCGTCCGGAGGCAGCGGACATCACCTGTCTGCCGCTCTTTGCGGATTTGGAGCTTCCGTGCCGGCAGGCGGCCGTGCGACAGCGCTCGCGTACCTACAGCACCTCATCGACGGGCGGCGGCGGCGGCGGAGGACGCTCCCCGCGACAGCCCTGCGCAACCTGACGGAACCCCCACCCCCCTCCCTCTCTTCCCCAAGGAAACAACATTTTCTACACGACTGCTACTGAATTCAGCCAAGTGCTTCTCTGAACTTTCCCCCCACCCCTCTCCTCCGGTCATGCTTCAGTCCCGACGCCATGGTTACACGCGCACGCACGCCACACCTCAGGTAGGACAACCACGAGGAGATGCCTTCAGTCTCATGCCTGATTTGGAAGACCAAAAAACAAAAAAAAAAACAAGGAAGACCGTCTTTTTTTCATATTTCGTTAGAACTGTGAGAGGATCTGAATTGCCTTTCGACTAAATGAATGGCCCAAGCCAGTGCTTTTGATTACTCCTACTCTACATCTGTTCCGACCCCTTTCACACTGAGCGATTGAACATCCACCACGCCATTTTTAGCAAACACATTGCTATTTTGTATTTTTTTTTATTTAACCCTCATGTGTACCGATTGTGACAGGCAGGCTCTGACATGAGAAGAGCCACTTTTTTTCCTCTTTGTAAATACAGCTAGAAATGACGCTGTTCTGCGTGAAACTCCCAAAAATTCAATCCCCCCCCCCCCCCCCATTTTTGTCGCAAAATTTTGACAGCGAGCGGCTCGGTGTGAAAGGCTTCCTTCAGTCTTGGTGGTTGTTGGGTGGACGTCGGGCGAAGGATGATGGCAGTCAGCAGGACATGCACTTCGGGGAAGGTTTCAGCGCAACCTCGGAAGTGTGACAACCACTCGCTTATCGTAGCGACCGCTCGCTTCTCACTGCAGTTTTGTGGTTCGTGTTCCCAAGATGGTTGTTGTCTCCTCCACCCCACAACATTTTTTCGCTCTTGGTTTTGTTCTTCTCCAATCGCAAAATGGCCTCACAGTTAGCCTGTACAGTGCCCCCTAGTGCTTGGGCATGTACATGACAACCTGCAATACCTTTTTTTATATTGGAATTAATTTCTTTTGTAAACTCCTCCAAGTGCCATTATTATTATTATTATTATTATTATTATTAATTCAATCCAGCCTTGTGCATGTGGGCATGCCCCAAGTATGAGGAACCACGCTGAAAAGAAGAGTCGTGGGAAAATGAAGTCAAAAAAATCTTTGGACGGTTAATGCCAAATTCTCATGTTGCGACAATTCTCGCATAATTATGACATTTTTCCGTTAAACTATGACTTTATTCTGGGAAAATTTCAACTCTTCTCAGAAAAGTTCCTATTTTTGGAGGGCCCTGAAAATAGCGACTTTTGTAAGTGAACTTTTTTTTTTTCCCCCCCACGAAATATGATTAGAATTTTATTCCTGGAAAAATACATTTTCTTTTTTCTTTTTGTAGGATCATATTATAACTTTGTTGTAGCAAAATTACAGCTGACAAAACGTGCACTTTTTTTCTCTGACAGTTACAACTTTTTTTTTTCTGGTCGTTTTTCTCCAAATGATGACTTCACTCTCTGAAATGGATAGACTTCCAGGGAAACAATTACGTTTTATTTTTTCATTTCCAGAAAATTACAACTTCTTTTTCACAATTTATGTTTCATTTTCATAAAATGACTTTTTTTTCAACATTATTGTTGGAAAAGTAGGGCTTTTACGATTTAACTGTCAGAAAATTCAGACTCAATTTTTCTGTCAAAATGTCATTCTCTATGCTTGCAAAAGTACAACTTTTTTCCCCCCGCTCATAAAATTTAATTCTGACTTTTTTTCCTTGGATGAATTATTTTTTTTCTCACGAATTAAGTCTTAGGAGGGAAAATACTTTTTTTTTTCCCCCCTTCTGAATATTCCAAAGTTTTTTCTGCTAATTGTATGACTTGATTTTGTAATTCTGATTGTAATGTTTGTGGTGTTGAGCGTGGGCTGAAGAAGCCGCTGCCGAATTTTGCCACGTGAGCCGGCGAAATCCTGGACCTGATGGCGGTCACGTGACCTGCTCGCCAAGTGCTGAGAGTCACACGAACCGTCGTGTGCTCCCAAGATGGTTGTTTTCTAACGTTTTGGGGCTAAGAGCAATTTTGATTGTTTTTGTTATTATTATTATTGTTGTTCCAATTGTTATATGGCGTTTTTGGAAGCCAAGTGATGTTCACACACTGGGCCTTCCGCGCCATTTTTCTAAAGTGAGTCAGGCACGCACACAATGTTGCGGACAATCACCAACTCATCATCTTCATTGTCCAAGTCAAATCGTCATTGATTGTTCCTCTTTGTTCCTCTCCTGATTGCGGAGGTTTCGCTGCCTTTTGTTTGGCTCTGACAGAGAAGGAGGGGATGAGGGGGGAGAAAATATCATGGGACAAGTAGCTTGGTCCTACTCTGCAAAAACTAACAAAACAAAAAAAAAATTCCTCGGGGTGAAAAGGCACACATTTTTTTCTGTTCATACAGAAATGTAAATATGTTGATTTAGCTTTTTATTTATGTTCCATGCTGTTGATCAATCCGTTTGGGGTTGGCGTTTATTCGCAAGAGAATATGACTTCTTACAAGTCTGACTTTAATAAATCTGTTGGAAAAAAAAATATATATATATTGTAATGTGTTGTCCTTTGACCATGAATCACATTTAGATTTGATAGCATTTCAGTATGTGTGTGTGCGTGTGTGTATTTCTAGCATAATTACAACTTTGTAGTTTTCTCTGATGATTATGATTACATTATTGTCAATTGCAACATCGTCGCTTCTAATATGACTAATTAGGTCTTGGATAATTCCAAATGATGGTATTCTATTTTTTTTTCTGTTGACCATGATTACATTCTTGTGAATTGGACCTTTTTCTCTTCTGACGTAATTCTTTGAAAATTACACAATTTGCGTTGCTGTGAAAATGACAGCTTTTTCAGACAATGCGTTTTATTTCTCGTGATTCCCATTTTCTCGTAAAATTGCAATCTCTGAAGGGAGGTGTTCTTGGAAGATGGTATTTTCGTGATCACATTCCAACTTCTTCGTCCTAAAACGGATCCTATCGTGTTATGAGTCGCTTGGAAGTTCTCAGGTGTGCGCGCGTCGCATCGCCCCTCCCCCTCACTCCGCCCTCCCACTCCAAGTCTTTCGAACTTCCGCTATCGTGACGTCACTTCTGGACGTCAAGATGCGGCTCGGTGAGGCGAGATGGCCAACACAAACAGTCCCAACATGTAATATGGAGCCCGCGATGGAAGCTTGAACCCGGCCTCGTCATCTCCACGACCGACGCGTTCCCGCTCCGCTAACCCGACGGGGGCGTTCGAACGGCGCCTGACGGCGCCCACCGCGAAGCTAGCGGAGCGTCTGGGGGCTCGAGCAGCCATCTTTTAACGAGACAAATGTTCGGGACGACGCGGCTTCGGCGGCGGCCCTGCTCGCTGGCCGGCCCCGGAGGCCGGAGCCTGGCGGCCGGGGTGCTTGTGGTGCTCGTGGCGGCGGCGGAGCTCCTCGGAGGCTCGGCGGCGGACAAGGAGTGCGACAAGCCGTGCGTGAACGGCAAGTGCAACGCCGCGACGGGCGGCTGCGTGTGTTCCCCCGGCTGGGTCGGGGACCAGTGCCAGCACTGCGGAGGAAGATTCAGGTACGGAGCTCCGCACGCGACTGGCACCGGCGGAACGCCAGTTCGACGACTGCGGTGCCGCTCGGGTGACAGACAGGCGACTTGGCGCCCGTCGACACGTCGAAGAGATTTCGCGGGGTCGTTTTACCTGAGCAACATGGCGGTGCCTCCTTAACACCTGAATCACGTAAACGTGACATTTGCTGCATTCTTATCGTAGTTCAATAGTATTTTATTTTTAAAGCCTCGCAAAAGATACGACTCGACTCTCTTAAGGGAAAACTTCAGCTTCGTTCTTGAAAAAGACGACTTTATTCGTGTAGATTGTTGTTTTTTGTGGAGTGGGGGTGACTTAATTAAAGAGCCTTCCGACTTTTCAAAAAACTTAAAACATTTTTTTTTAGACGAGATTGATGGTGACATTTTCACATCATAATTACAATGAATTTACTCGGATCAACTCTATTTAGGGAGCACTTTCATCAAGTAAAAAAACATACAAAAACAGTAAACACAATAAACACTCGAACAATGCCTCATGCTGGCTTGAAAGCCAAAGAATATAAATGGCTTTTTAAGATGATGGACAGTTATTAATTTTTTTTTTGGACTTGTCTTTCATTTCACGCAGGAGTGTCCAGCCAGTCGATTGTTGTCGACCAGTAGTCTGCAGACTGGTTCCATGTAGACTGCGAAGGGTGTAGGGGGAAATGGAAAAAGTGTGTGTGTGTGTGTGTGTGTGTGTGTGCATTATATATTTAGTGTTAGTGTGCACTGCAGCCAAAGCATCAGTTTGACGTCCACAAGAGTAGTTAATCAAATAAAACGTAGGTCACCTTTAACCTACAGTGGCGCATGACCTCCATCACAGGAGGTTTTTAGCGGTCAGCAGTCTGCAATTGCAGCTCGTGATCAGAGCCATTGAGATAAATCTATTTGTGTTTATCCTCATTGTAAGTTTGTTTGATCTGCGATTCACTGATGGCATTGTCAAAGAAAGGAAACGGGAGCAGCATTTTCAAATTGTACAAACTAGAGATGTTTTTGCACTTAACACGCAACTAAATTTCATCCCTGTCTGCCTGTGTCGTTTTTTTTTTTTAATTTAAGGAGCTCAGTCTTGCGTCTTAGTTAATTTTGTTTCGTTCAGGTTCGGGTCCGTTGCGGATGTCGGCTGATGTGCGTTCTAAAATGTTTTTTTCGGCGACCGTGTTTCGATGGAACCATCCGGTTTGGCCATGGATGAAAAAAACCTTTGTCCATAAATGTTCTCCCAACAATCCTTGTATCTTTTGGCTTCCAGGTTGACGGCGCCCTCCGGCTTCCTATCGGATGGACCCGGCAACTACAAGCACAAGAACAAATGCACTTGGCTCATTGAAGGACGGTGAGTGCGGTCGCATCTGCGCGTCGCTCGTACGATTTCTCCAGTGGAGTTGTACGGGTAAATACAAAAACTAATGGCTGTCAAAAAAAATTGAAATGATTTGTCTCTGTCTTGTTTCTTGTATCACAAAAGTCTGTCATTTGAATAGGGCTGTATAGATGTTTTTTTTTTTTTTTAATGACCGTTTTTTTTAGCTATGACAAGACAACTATGTTACAGTGATACTTTGATAGTCTAATAATTGACAAAGGTATACAGGGGCAGCCGGTGAAGTGTTTCTGCGAATGGAAAACACTTGGACCAGAAGTCGGTTAATCATCAACCTGCAGCGCGTTTAAAATACAACAAACTCTACGGACACATTTTCAAACTCTCATGGCTGTCTTCACTTTTTGTTAAATTAAAAAAAAAAAAAAGGCAACGTCATTGTCCTGGCAGCTAAAGTTTTTTTGCCGGGGAGCTAATGAAAATGACAACAAATGACAGATTCTAGTATGTTTTCAAAGCTTGTCTTGTTAAGATTTGAAAAATCCTTGCGTGTCCAACGGGATTTAGGCCACTCTGCCAGGGAGATAACGGAAAGCTAACACAGGCTGAAAGTTAGCTAGCGGGCAGCTAGCATACCTCTCTGGGGATTTAGCGGAAAGCTAACCAAATTTTCCATGGAGCTAAAGGGAAGCTGCTCCTGTTTCTCAGGGAGCTAACCAAATGGAAAAGTAACCGACTGTTTGAACTAACATGTCATATGCTGCCAAGATGCTAACAGGAAGCTAAGATACCCAACCAGGAAGCTAGGTGGAAGCTAACAGTGAGCTAATATTTCCTATGGAGCTCAAGTTATTTGCTGGAGATGAGCACACAGGAAGCTAACATACTCGTCAAGGAAACTAACACAACATACACCACGCCAGGGAGCTAATGGTAAGCTAACACGTTCATCCGGGCTACCAGCCGGATGCTAGCATTGGTCCTCCCTTTCTTTTTCCAGACCAAATTCCGTCCTTCGTTTACGCTTCGAACATTTTGCCACCGAGTGCAGCTGGGACCACCTTTACGTCTATGATGGCGACTCCATCTACGCCCCCCTGCTGGCCGCTTTCAGGTACTCCCACCGCCGTTCTCGCTAGGCGGCGGCCCAACGGAGGTTTTCCCGCTAAACGATTTTGTTTGTTTTTAAGCGGTCTGATCATTCCCGAGAGTTACGGCAACGAGACGGTTCCAGAGGTGGCGTCGCAGTCGGGCTTCGCCTTGCTGCACTTCTTTAGCGACGCCGCCTACAACCTGACCGGATTCAACATCTCGTACAGGTGAGAAAACCCGAGGACGCTGTCGGGACGCCGTTTTGATTGTGCCGAACGGTGCGTCAACCTGGAAGCCAAAAGATGCATGTTCTCCCCGGGCCCGCGTGGGTTTTTCACTGATGAAAAGTGGGGCAAAAAAAGGTGCGTGAAGGGTTTGGTAAAGTTGTGTGTGAAGCACACGCGCTGTTAATCATCGACCTGAATGGATGAGATTTGTTTTCATGCTGGAGGTCAAATTCGAGTTTTATTTTGAGCACATAAATCCTCTCAATTCCCTCGCGTTTTTTTTTTTTTTTTTTTTGGCTTTTGCCACGTGCTCCACTCTTTAAAGAGCACAGGCGTGTGATTCCGCAAGAGCAGATGTGAGCGTCAATAATTCATCAGGCGCCCTGTGATGTTTTATTTAGAATTTGCTTTTCAGCAATGTGTGTGGTTCTGGCCTCCCCTCGTAGGGTGAACACGTGTCCCAACAACTGCTCGGGTCGGGGCGAGTGCCGCCTCGCCGACGCCACGGGGGCGCCGCGGTGCCAGTGCCGAGACGGCTGGAAGGGCGACGCCTGCGACGTGCCCTACTGCCCCGACGACTGCGGGTTCCCCGAGCGAGGTCGCTGCCGGGACAAGACGTGCGACTGCTTGCGGGGTTGGCAAGGTGAGCCTGCCGCTCCGTTGCGCCCGCCCGCGCGCACGCAGAAAAAAATGGCCGCCGCATACGCAACGACCCACCGCTTTGGAACAAAAATCTGAATTCAACAAATCATTTATCACACGCCAGCCACAAAATATTCAATATAAAGTGCTTGTGGATGTGGAGAGAAAATGGGAAGTGGGAAGCTTTCAAAATAAAAGCTGTTCGATAGGATAGGATATACATAGCTGAATAGAACCAACTTTGTTGCCGAAAAGCAGTCGCAAACGAGCAGAGTCATATCAAGCAATCCGGAATGTGTTCAGAACAGGAAGTAGAAACCTACCAAAGCATAAGCACGCTTGGAATGAAAGAAAAACAGGAAGTAGTAACCCACCATTAAATTTGTAGCAGTCATTTAAAAAAAGGCTATTGAAGCAGCACGACTCGCAAAGATCCCGAATCAAAATGCTTTTGTTCCCAAAAAGCCGAAACAGGAATTAGAAACCCGCTTACGAAAAATGCGCGACGAGAACCACAGCCAACATTTGCTTCACACCAGCCACAAAAGATCCAAATTGTAGTCACGTGTTCACAAAAAGCTGCTGGCAAAGTCCTGTCAAGGCAATGGCGATGCAACACAAACAGGAAGTAGCAAACTTCCAAAATTAAGTCTGACAATTATGCAAAAAATGGCTCAACCAAAAGTACAAAGAAAAAAAAAAGCGTCTGGACAAAGCTGCGTAAAACCGTCTGAGAGTGAAATCGGACAAATAAAAATGGGACAGAAACAACAAGAATAGACCTACCAAAATAAAAGGGGTCACCACAACCAACAATTCAACTCACACACAGTATGTGAGAAGTACTAACATAGCTTAACAGAGCCTTAAACTTCTTCTCGTCTTTTCTTCCCCCCCCCCCCCAGGCCCCGGCTGCTCCGTGTCCGTCCCGGCTGACTCGGGTTTCTGGAGCCGGGAAGCCTTTGTCTCTGAGCCGGGCCTGGCCAGGGCCTCGCACAAGGCGGTGGTGGAGCAGGGCGTCATGTGGGTCATCGGGGGATACGTCTTCAACGCCTCCGACTATCACATGGTCAAAGCGTGAGTCCGAAGACCTCGCCGCGTTTGGGAAATCGCGGCCGTGAGAAGGAGAAGAAGGCGTTTGGTTTTTTTTTTTTTTCTCGCCATCGCAGGTTTAATTTAAGCAGCAAGTCGTGGCTGACGTTGGACCCGTCCGTCAACAGCGTCCCACCTCGATACGGACACTCGGTGGCGCTTCACGAGGTAAATCCAAGTTCGAGAAGATGACAAGTCCTGTAGATTGTTGAAATTTGTAAGGGGTGGGGCGTGGGGGGGGGGGTGCACCAAATTGTCAACGGCCTTCTTGGGGGTGGTGACTGGAAAAAAAAAATAGTTTCCCGTTCCACAGGGCAAAGTGTACATGTACGGCGGTAAGATGGATTCCACTGGGAACGTGTCCAGCCAGCTGTGGGTGTTCCACGTCCAGAACCAGACCTGGGTTCTCCTGAGCCCGCGCATCAAGGAGCAGTACGCCGTGGTGGGACATTCGGCCCACGTGGTACCCCCCCTGCAGGAGGGGGACGCCCCCGTCATGCTGGTGCTCTTCGGACACTGTCCTCTCTACGGATACATGAGCCTGGTGCAGGAGTACAACATTCGTAAGTTAGACGAGGTGGCCCGCCGTAGCGTTTTGAAACGTCATCATGGGGTCTCAAAAACCTTTTTTTGCGCTTGATGGCAGACCGCAACCAGTGGAGCGTGGCGCCCACCGACGGGGCCCTGATCCAGGGCGGCTACGGCCACAGCAGCGTGTTCGATGACGCCACCCGGGCCATCTACGCGCACGGCGGCTACAAGGCGTTCAGCGCCAACAAGTGCGGCCTGGCCGGAGACCTCTACCGGCTGGACGTGGACACCAGGAAGTGGTGAGCGGTCGGACGGACGGTCGGGCGGGCGGTCGGGGATCGAGCCCGGCCGGCCGTTAACGCCGGCTGTTTCTGCGGCAGGACCATTTTGAAGGACAGCGGCTCCTTCCGCTATCTCCACACGGCCGTGATAGTGAGCGGCACCATGCTGGTTTTCGGTGGAAACACGCACAACGACACCTCCATGAGTCACGGCGCCAAGTGCTTCTCCTCGGACTTTATGGCCTACAGCCTGGGTTGGTACAATCATCGTTTGTTTGTTTTTTTAAAAATATTATTTATTTGTGGCTATTTGTTTTCCCATAGTCAACCTAGCCCCAAAAATGTGTTTGGACCACAGGAACTACTGTCCAAATTTTATTCCCCCGGCGATTTATCCGGTTGAAAAGAACACCCTTCGAAGATTTGTTGGACGTCTGAATGTGTCTAAATTGGAGCGTTTAGCCAAAGCTAAAAGTTCATGGATCATTACGGCTCGTCCCTGCGATCTGAGTGCCCGCTCATCACTCCCCTTGCTTGACATTGCAGCAATGACGTCATTGGATTCACATTGCCTGTTATGGGTTTTCGACACCAGGGGGCACTGTTCACCTTTTACAGTTCAGCGATAGCTTTCAGACGCTGACCCTTTTTAAAAAAAAATCTTATCACTTTCTTATATCTTTCTTATTTCCAGCATGCGACGAGTGGACGCCACTGCCGCGGCCTGAGCTCTTCCACGACCTAAACCGCTTCGGCCACTCTGCGGTCGCCAGTGACGGGTGAATCTCTTAATACGTAGAATATGCAATGTCTTGTCTTCCTGCTGTGACTTTTCAAATGCGAAATGAGGTTGGAAATGTGTGAATAATGCATGTCTGGCATTTTGTGACATACGAACATGTGATGCAAACATGGAGATTTTTTTCCATGTCCACATGAATCTTTTACACCACGAGACTTGACGCTGGGCCCCAGCCACGTCCGTGCCGCGGTCTTCTGGGTGAACAATTTAAAAGGCGACTTAAAACGTCAGACTGGCTTGAAAATTCATCACACATTCTTGGAATTGTGAAAATGTTCCAGTTTCGACACGGGCTCGTCTCGAATAAAGACAAAACTAACATGAAGCATTTGCGGGGGAAAAAAAAAAAAGACAAACCCATTCCAAAAAAGATTCCAAAAAATTTCCAAGCTGTTATAACCCTGCTTGAAAGTTCTTCACACTGATGTAAGGACTTCAAGTCTTTAAACTTTGCTTCTTTTTTTTTTTGTACTCAATCACGTGCAATGCGAGTCATGTCACATTTTAATGAGATGAATTTGTCTTGTGTGCGACTGCACATTTTCTCAACATTAGCTCTTGGCTAATTAGCACCGGGCCGGTTGCGACGACCCAAGGTCGTTTGCGTCCCATCACTTAGACATCCTTGCAGCTGCAAAATGTGCCAGCGAGAAGCCAGATGGCGCGCAATGAGTCGGCAGTCCAGACGCCGACCGGCAAGGACGAGTCAAATCAATGAATTCCATATGCACTTGTCATTTATTAAAAAATGAATCACATTGATTGATTTTAAAATGGCGCGCTTAAAAAAAATGGCGATGGTGTAAATGATTTTACATACACATTGCATTATATATATATATATATTTTTTTTAATTTTTTTAGTGCGCATAAAGAACAAATCAAAATGAGATTGAGATGATATCGTCTTGATTTTTTTAAAAATTAATTATGAATCGGTTGATTTGTTTAGCAAATGTCAAATGTCATAATTTTACATGCAACGACGTTGTCTAGCCTTTCGTGGAGATTTAGTTCATGGCATGATTGAATAAAATATGATTAAGAATGATTGCATTTTTTGTGAAAATGTTCTCTTTAAATTGTTTATTCAAAATGAAAACACACTTGAAATTCATTTTCATTAGTGATTATTTTTGGACAATTTCCAATTGCCGTTTTATCAGCAAAACGTGAATAAAGTTCAAATAGCAAATCTAGTTCTCTAAAGTAATTGTAATGTCTTATCTCCTGTTTCTTTAAGTTAATTTTATTTTTTTTGCTGCTTGCAGGGTGATGTACGTGCTGGGCGGTTTCAACAGCCTTCTTCTGAGCGACATTTTGGCGTACACGTCCCCGCGCTGCTCGGCCTTCTCCAGCGCGGCCTCGTGCGCGCAGGCCTCCGCGGGCCTTCACTGCCTTTGGAACAGCAGCCAGGCTTCCTGTGTGCCTTGGGAGGGAAACGCCAACCCGGAGCAGCAGCAGCAGCAGCAGATGCCCCTGTCCTGCAACACTAGATCCTGTAGGTGGCGCCGTCAAACCTGTGTTGACAGTAGCCGCCATGTGACGTCGTCTTGACGTTTTGGAAGATGCCTTCAAATTTTGGCTTGCGGTAGTCAAACCAGCGCAAGCGTTGGGGTACAGTCTCGTTCCGGCGCCGCCGCTGAAATGTATTTGATGCGCTCGCCCCCCCTAGATGCTGACAACGAGCGCTGCGACCAGTACGCGGATTGTTACAGCTGCACGGCCAACACCAACGGCTGCCAGTGGTGCTCCGTACAGTGCGTCTCCCTCGGAAGCAACTGCACCGCCGCTTCGGTAACGACCGCAACGCGCGACACCGGCGGCGCCGGGCTGTTCGGAGCGTCGTTACCGGGCCCGCGTGCCACAACGAGCGTGACGTGACGTTCATGTTGTGCCAATTTTCTTCAGGGTCCCGTGCTGGACTTTGACAGCTGCCCAAAAGACAACCCGTCCTACGTTTGCAACAAGAAGACCAGTTGCAAGAGCTGTGCCTTAGACCAGAACTGCCAGTGGGAACCACGCAACCAGGAGTGCATCTCGCTACCTGGTAACCATTACTCCTTTTCCACCCCACCCCAAAAAATAACAAAACAAAAACTAAGCAGCTGAGCTAGCGCCAATTTCGCTGGTGGCCCGTAACTAGCGCTAGCATAAGCGCGGTGCAAAAGAGCCACATGTGGACGCTAGTGAGCCGAGATGTGGCCAAAATGTAGAATGGTGCTAATGATGCACCCCCCCCCCCCCAAAAAAAAAACTAAGCAGCTGAGCTAGAGCCAATTTCGCCGGTTGCCCGTAACTAGCGCCAGCATAAGCGCGGTGCAAAAGAGCCACATGTGGACGCTAGTGAACCGAGATGTGGCCAAAATGTAGAAAGATGCTAATGATGCACCCCCCCACCCCAAAAAAAACACAAAACAAAGCAGCTGAGCTAGAGCCAATTTCGCCGGTGGCCCGTAACTAGCGCTAGCATAAGCGCGGTGCAAAAGAGCCACATGTGGCCAAAATGTAGAATGATGCTAATGATGCAAAATATGCTAGCAGAAAAGTTGCCGCCCCGCCCCCCGCCCCTATGGAAGGACATCGGCACGGCGCCTTAGTAACTCGCACCCGCATTGCGTTGCAGAGAACGTGTGCGGCGAGAGCTGGCACCTGGTGGGCAACTCGTGCCTGAAGTTTCTAACCGCCAAGGACTCTTACGACAACGCCAAGCTGGCGTGCCGCGGCCACAGCGCCGTGCTCGCCTCCCTCACCACGCAGAAGAAGGTTGACTTTGTCCTCAAGGAGCTGCAGATCATGAGCGTGGTGGTAAGGCGTCGAGGCGGCGGGATTAGGGTGCCTTTCCCGGGCCGGATGCGCATGTTGTCTGCCATCTCGACTTTCGGCGTTCCAATTTTAAGTCTTTTTCATAACTCGAAATTCCAGCACGGCAAACCACTTTGAAGCCCCGTTTATAAAAGGCATCGTGATCCTGCAGCTCGTGACTGTGCTGGTTAAGGCATCAAGGTATCGCGGCTCGCAGGATCGGGGGCTATCGACGGCGCGTTTAGCGCCCCTTCCAGACACGATCAATCCATCCCAGAATTGCAACGGAATATCTTGGCCGGAGAAAGTGTAATTGGAGCGGCGCCGGAGCGAGATGGAGCTCTCTTTTCCTTTGTTTACGCACGCGAAGGCTCCGCGGAAATTGATTTGCCGATAGCGCGCCTTTATCGCCGCGCTCGGCTCCAGCCTGTAAAATTGATGCCGGGGCAAAGATTCCTCTTTCTCGTGATTGTTGTTTCGTCGTTATTGGACCCGAACCCTTGCCGGCGTTATTTTGGGATTGCTCCGGAATGTCCCGAAATGTAGAGCACTTCAAGGACGAGAGACGGCTTGACAGATTCTTTATCATCAACTGCAGAGAATAGCAATTTATTTTTGAAAACTTGGTCCTGCCATCTTAAAACTTTGCCCCAACCCCCCCGCCCCCTCCCGCCCGCAGTACAAGGCAATGGTGACTCCCTGGGTGGGCCTGCGCAAGATCAACGTGTCGTACTGGTGCTGGGAGGACATGTCGCCGTTCACCAACACGTCGCTGCAGTGGCTGCCCGGCGAGCCCAGCGACGCCGGATTCTGCGGCTACCTGGCCGAGCCCGCCTCCAGTGGACTCAAGGCGCAGACCTGCATCAGCCCCGTCAACGGGAGTCTGTGCGAGCGGCCGGGTAAGTCCGCGGAACCGCGCTGCGCTACGCTAATGGGTGAACATTTGTCTTTCACTGCAGTTTCACTTTCACTTCGGGCTACGGCGGCGCGTGAGCTGCATCGACGGGAAGTTGTTAGCGGTTAGCTGGCTGCGATTGCAGATTGCCGTCAGAGCCGTTGCGGTGCATCTTCGATGATTATTATTGGTTTTATTCTCATTCAAAGTTTGTCCGGTGCGCAATTCGCCAACGGCGCTGGCAAAGAATGCCAATCTGGAGCGCGAGCATTTTTAAAACGAGACGCGTACAGTACGTACGATAGTTTCTGCAAAAGCGCGTGCCGCGCCTGCGCGTCACTTCCGGGCTATTCTGGAACGCTACCGTTGCGAAAACCCGAAATCATCGGTCAGAAGCGGCAGAATCATAGCTGACAAGACCGGTCCCATGTACACCCCCCGCGCGAATGTGTAAATACATATTTGATGACATGATTCCTCTCGTCATCAGTGCAGCGTCACCTTTATTATCAAGCAAATTAACGGTAATGAATAGCTAACGACCGAATGCAAGCGCACGGCCGGAGCCGGGCGCACGCGCGTTCCACTCCGCCAACGGCGCCGGTGACGAATTGCCTCATCAAACGCAGCCATTCGGCAAGCAGATTGCATCGTGACAATAATTCACTCGTTGGACTTGATTGCAAGTCTTTCGAATGCGAGCTAGCCTGCGCGAATTTGCCAGAACTGTCGACCACGCAGGCGAAATGATTCCCGATGATGGCGAGAAAAAGGTGCATTGCCGCGAGGGGTCCCCCGCGCTAACCGTGTCGCCGCGTGGCTTTTTTGCACAGCCAACCACAGCGCCAAACAGTGTCGGACGCCGTGCGCCACGCGCGCCACCTGCAGCGAGTGCACCAGCAGCAGCTCGGAGTGCATGTGGTGCAGCAACATGAAGCAGTGCGTGGACTCCAACGCCTACGTGGCCTCCTTCCCCTTCGGCCAGTGCATGGAGTGGTACTCCATGAGCACGTGTCCACGTAAGACCCCGTTTCTGCATCGCCTTCAATCGTTTGAAACCGGTTGGCACCGCCTTAAAATCGTCAGCTTGCCATCTTGTGATCGGAGCGGACCGTTGACATTTTGTCGTCACTTCTTGGAATTTCGCTTTGTTGTCTTCAAGTCAAACTTCCCGGAAATGTCGTTATTCCATTAAAAAAAGTTTTGTTTTTTTTTTACATTGTCTCAAAATGTCATCAGTCTTGAAACCTCGAAATCTTACCGTGAGCAGCTCTTTGATTCTCTTTTTTGCTGCCGGCAGCCGAGAACTGTTCGGGCTACCGTACGTGCGGCCAGTGCCTGGAGCAGCCGGGTTGCGGCTGGTGCACGGATGCCAGCAACACGGGCAAGGGCCAGTGCATGGAGGGCTCGTACCGGGGACCCTTCCAGACCTCCGTGCCGGCGCCCTCCACTCTGCCGGGCCTCCCCGCCGACCCGCCGCCCGCCCTCAACGCCAGCATGTGCCCTGGCGAGGCCCTCTACAACTGGTCCTTCATCCACTGCCCAGGTGGGATTCTGTCCAATGAGTGATTTTAGCTGAGGTTCCTAGGCAAAAAAAATAATAATAATAATTGTCAAACAATAGAGATTATTTGCAACTAATTTTGGCATGGGGTGGCGGTAAAGCACTACTTTTTCTCTATGGCCTGACTCCTCTCACTTTGTAGTTTATTGGCACCAAGATTATGTCAAAAGTATTACTTCTATATTAGACAGGGCCATGGCCTGACTGAAGGGAGCTCCTCCTCTAATGCCAACATAGTTCCTTGGCACCAATATGGCGATAGAGCAGTGCTTTTGTACAGGTTGGGTTGGCTTACTACATGCCTTTCCGTGTTGCGCTTCACGCTTTGTTGTCTCGCAGATTTTGAAACCATCTCATTTTCTATCATGGGCATTTCGCTAGACTTTGAAGTTTGCCGTGATTTAATGAAAATGAAAGATGGGTCATTTTGGCGTTGCTCTTTCACATCTCGTCAATAATCGGCCCTTTGTCGCTCGTCGCCGTCAGCGTGTCAGTGCAACGGGCACAGCCGCTGCGTCAACGAGAGCGTGTGCGAGAGGTGCGAAGACCTGACCACGGGACGCCACTGCGAGAGCTGCATCTCGGGCTTCTACGGAGACCCCACCAACGGCGGCAGCTGCCAGCGTCAGTAGAAATCGCTTGATCACCAACGGCAAACTTTTTAAAGATTAACTTTTTTTCTTATTTTTGTCCCCCCCCCCCCCCTTTTGGGTGCAGCATGTAAATGCAACGGTCACGCTAGCATGTGTAACACCAACAATGGAAAATGTTTCTGTACCACCAAGGGCATCAAAGGAGACCGCTGCCACTTGTGAGTAGAACCAGCACACAGTGTGTCCCCCCACCCCCTTACTGGCTTTTAATATTTTGCACGACCCAAACTGCAGCGCTGGAGCAGAATGAAGTACGCATGATGTTTATTGTCCATCCTTCATAGCGCCCTTGTTGTTCATCGCTTTTTATGGTGTGTTCAAGGTGCGAGCTGGAAAACCGTTACCAAGGCAACCCGCTGAAAGGCACCTGCTACTGTAAGTACCAATCAGACCAGCGCTGCGCTGGGAAACGCGCCACGGGAAAATAATTGTTGACTCACTTTCTACTACAAATGATGACATCTCTGTTCATCTATCTTTGCCGGGGACAGATGGCGACGGGGGGGAGGGGGGGGAGGGGAAGCAATGAGATGATCTTGTTGGATGTCAGAGTGTCCAATTAAAGTGTGCATCCACCCGCTGCCATTCATACAACCGAATAATAGTTTTGTTGAATTGAACAGGCCTAGACTTCACGCTGAGTGACTAATTTTGTGAGTAAATTTAGCTGATGTCGTCATTAATTCAGTGCAATTCATTTTTTCCTCCCCTGTGGAACCAATTGGATTCTTTATGTCAAGCCCTGTGGTGCCACTAGATGGCGACAAAGCCTTGGCTAATAGGAAAAAATAATTGGTGTCAAGGAAGTCGGTAAAAAAAAAAAGGAAAGAACCCTGTTTGCGAATAGTGAAAATCCTCAAATAATGAATACATTTGATAATAAATATCGTGGAGGGGGGAGATCAACACTCTGCGGTGGTCTACTATATCTACTGTTTTTCTTTGCTTTTGTCCAAAAGTGTGCAAAGACAAACACATTTGTTGAAGGCTCTCCTAAATTTTGTTCGGCGGTGTGCCGTGAGCTCTTTCTAAAGTAAAATATGCACCTTGGGCGGGAAAATCAGATTCAGACGTCGCTAACAGGCGAGCACGGAGGTCAACGCTAACGCGTACTTACGCTGCGCTTTCATCAAAGCGCCCCTCATTCGGGTTTGTGGCAAGAAGCAGATGGCGCTCATCTGCATTCAAAGTGCCACTGAAAGTCAATCGAAAGCTTTTTTTTTTTTTTGTCATTTTCTTTTTATAGCGGTCGCAGCAGGTTAGCATCAAGCATCTCATTAAGCCTGAGGGTCGACGTGCATAACGGTCTACGATAGTGACTCATACGTTCCAGGCAGGTGGCGGTCACCCAGTGAATTTTCCATGACAATTATCTTTAATAATAACGCAACGTAACGCTAATACATTTTATATACACGCGGTACACCGCAGATCAGAGATTGAAAAAAAGGCCTAAAAAATCTGACTGCATAACTCCAATCGAAAATATTTTTTAAAAATAATGCAAAAAAAAAAAACATTTTACATGCGTCTTAAGGAAGGACAGCGACGTGGACATCCCAAAAAAAAAACAGAATGTCGACATTTGCATGGCTGTCACGTACCCGCGACAAGTTCTGACGTGTCGGGACAAATTCTTTTTCCAAATGGACCTCCCACAGACACCCTGCTGATTGACTACCAGTTCACCTTCAGCCTGTCTCAGGAGGAAGATCGCTATTACACGGCCATCAACTTTGTGGCCACGCCCGAGGAAGTGAGTTTTCGCCAACCTCCGCGCGCACCTTTTGCGCCGCCTCGTCTTTTCAACTTTTCTCTCTTTAGCCCAACCGAGACTTGGACATGTTCATCAACGCGTCCAAGAACTTCAACTTGAACATCACCTGGGCTGCCAGCTTCACAGGTATAAGCTCTCAAACGAATCGGTTTAGTAAACGAATGTAGCCGCTAATTGCTACGGTGTGTTTGATGTGCTTTGGGGGGCCCAAGCGGGTACGCAGAGCGGCGAGGAGATCCCCATCGTGTCGCGCAGCAACATCAAGGAGTTCAAGGACAGCTTCTCCAATGAGAACTTTGACTTCCGCAACAGCCCCAACATCACCTTCTTCGTCTACGTCAGCAACTTCACCTGGCCCATCAAGATACAGGTGAGGATGTCCGCGGCGTTAGCCCGACCATGTTAGCTTTAGCGTCCCGACTTCGTTCTCACCATTCGCCACGCGCTCCAACTCCCTTGGCCTGAGCCACCTCCGTAACCAAGCGTCTGCATTCTGTTTGGCTTGAAATGATATCTTGTAAACAAATGTGACACGAATCGTCATTATAACAATAATTATAACACCAGAATGTGTTTTAATCTTTTGATTTTTAAAGGCAGGACAAAAAAAAAAAGTTGACGGACAAAGGAAAATACAAAGATAAATGAGTTAAGTTCAAAAAAGTAGAGCTACAAAACAATAATCTGACAAAGAGATAAAATGACACTCAAAATGGTAGGAAACCAAAAAATTAAATGAGTCAAAATGGTTGTCATGAAAACATAAAAAGGAAACGGCGACGAGAATTCAAGACAGAAATGAAGAAAATGACAAGCAAAAACAAAAAATCTGAAGGGTTATGAAATAATGACAAATGACAAAGGAAAAAAAAACAATGACACAAGAAAGCAAACAAAAAATGAAAAATGTCAAGCTAGAAGTGAAGCAGCCAATTCAGGAAATGAACCAAAAAAATAAAAGATGTCAAAAATGAAAGAAAAAAAAATGCTGCAAGAGACGCGCCTGCATTTTGCAATTGTGGGAACAATGCCAGCCCATGAAAATAGTCGACATAAAAGCAAGAAATGAGCTTTTAAAAAAAGGCGTCAAAGTTGCTCTTGCGATGGCCCTCGCCGGTTGTCCCTAATGTTCTGTCCCGTGAGCGTCGAAACAACCTGCCGTTCTTTTTTTCCCCGGCGGGTGTGTTTGTAGGTTTTGCGTTACAACGTCCACCTGAAGCGCATGAATGGGAATCTTGTCCGCTTCGCTTCACTGTGCGGTCCGGCGTGAATGCGCCTCTTCATGCCTCGGCGGAAGCGCTTTGCGTGTGTTCGCTAGCGCGGCTCGGCCCGCTGACGTTCTCAGCAAATCTGGCCCTCCGCCCTCCAAGTTTGCCAACGGCAAAGTATTGCCGGCCAGGGCGGGGCGCTTCCTGCACAGCGACTTTTCCAGTCCAGTTGCTGTGGTTCTGAAACAAACACGCCGGGCTTTAACCGCCATCTTGACAGGTTCGTTTCTCCAGAAGGGAGCCGAAGATTATTGAATTTGGGATTTTGAGGACTATGTTTCGGATCAAATTGACGAGAGGGGAATGGCCGCACGCGATAGCTAACGCCCTCCGCCGTTGTAAAACCCACCAAGACAGGTAAGCTATACCTTCGCGTCACCGTTGGGCTGACCGCTAGCCGGTCAAATATTAGCTTAGCTTCATTTCAGTTACGTTTCATTGAACAGGCGAAGTTGCAGACAATGCCGTGACTTGTTTGGGACTGTTTGAAAAAAAGTACCACTATTGAGTGCAAAATGGCTAATTAAAAAACAAACAAACAATAAAATTGAATTTAAAAAAAGTAAAATAAGAAAATACTCAAAGAGACAAAATAGAGTGGCAACCCCGCCCCCACACAAATAAGACGGACAATTAAGAAAATGATGCCATAATGAAAATACGCAAAACAAAAGAAGATTTAAATCAATCCAACTTCAAACCAACAATCCAATTCTTATTTAAAATGGCGCCCTCTGACCTCCACATAAATCCATCCAAAAGTACCTGATAAATATTCATGCGCCCATCGCACATGTTCTGACGCTCATCCCGCCTAAGCTGACAAATAAAAAAGCAGCAGCGCTGACCGGAGCGGTCGGCGGTTACGCGCGGTTACGCGCGGCCGCCAGAGCGGGGCGCTGTTGTGTTGCTGTTGCTGTTGTTGCCAGGCGTTTGATTCGCCGCTGGGGAGGAGAGGCACACTTGCATCGTTGCCCCTGGCAACCTTGATGAAGGAGCTTGTCGTGAATACAATTGCTTTTGTCATGATTGACTTTTCATCTGCCCGCCGCAAGTGAGAGCGCGCGGGCGCGTGCGCACGCTACGGCCAGCTCACGCAAAAACAAACCTGTCGACGGCAATGCTACTAATAGCATGTAGTGCGCTCTAATAGCGGCCGTCCTACGTGGGGTTAGGGCCATCGGGTCATGTCAGCTGTAGGTTTTCAAATTGTGCTTTCGGTTCTGGGCTAGGGTCACGTGGTTGCAAAAGTGTGCACACCCTTCCATGAATACAATGCGTCTATGTTCCGAATTGAATCGCTAATCGCTAATTGGTCGTCATCACACAACCTCCCTTTGATCCACCCCAAATAAAGTTCGGCGGTTTTCCTTCTTGGCTCCGTAATGCACTTTAACCCCCAAGTGGGCTCCTCTTCATCTTCCGGGTGTGCTGATGTCACGTTGTTTCATCCACAGATCGCCTTCTCGCAGCACAGCAACTTCATGGACCTCGTTCAGTTCTTTGTCACCTTCTTCAGGTCAGCATGCGAGTACACTTGTGTGTGTGTGTGTGTGTGTGGGCGTGCATCTGTGTCCGCGCGGCATCTCTTCAGGAAGAGCTCTAATGTGTTATTGATTTTTTTTTTTTAAATGACTGTGAAAGATTGAGTGCGGCGGCGTTTCCGCTGCGCCTTTGGTCAGGAAAAGCCAAATGTCCACCTTGTGGACACGTCATGAGGTACACAAAATCCGATTTTGACTCGATGCTTATTTGGCATTTGACACTGTGAGCTTCAAAGTATGCTTTCCAGACGGCGTTCGGGTTTCAAGATGCCAATTTTATGGTTCCAAATATTTGGGCGTTGAGGAATTGAAAGTTCACATCCAGCGTCGCGACGTCGGGCTCATCGTGTGGTAATTAGCAGTCAGGTGATGTGTGAGCTTTTGTCTTGGCTGCTCCTGCTGCGTTTACTCCTTCAAACTTTATCCTGCGGTGAGGCCTGATGTTCCAGAAAATTTCCATTTCCTCTTCCCCTGAGAGTGAAACTTGTCGTGGCGCACTGCGGCTGCCATTAAAAAAAAAAAAAAGGAGGGGGGTGGGGGGGAGAAAAAGGTGCGCTTGGTTCCGGGAGACTCGATGGGTGTATTTTTAGTACGACGCCGTCCCGCTGGGAAGCCCACTGACGCTCATTTGCACATACACACAAACACAACTCTTCAACACGCTCCACTTAACTATACTACTACTACACACACACACACACACACACGCACAGGTCATATCTGCCTGAGAACAAGTTGAGTTGTGTGCCGCAGACACAATTATCAACATTTCATTTCCTTTACCAAAGCGACGCTAACAGCCCGGGAAAGCGTCGAAACGATTCAGTGGCGACAACGTCGGTGCCGCAGAGCTCTCAAAATGCAAGCGCGCATGTCCGAAAGGGTCCGTCTTCAGCGAACTCACGATAAACGCACACGATCCTCGATTGCTTTCGAGACGAGCTTCCAAGAACCTAACGCATCCATTTACAACACAACTTGATTCATTGGGCGATTTCAAAGCGCTGTACATCAAGTAAAAAAAGCTTTTGAATATCCCAAACGTGTTTTTGTAATTGCGGAAATGCTCAAGAGGACATTTTTACCCCACCCCCCCCCCCCCCCCCGGTTCTTTCCCCCCTAAAGTCATTTCCCTTCAAGAAAACGTTATATATATATTTTTTTTTAAACTCAGATGGCAGTTGGCATGTCGACAAAGCCCCCCCCCCCAGTCCTGTCGGGTGTCACGCTGGCGCTAGGCTAATTAGCGGCGCGAGAGAGCGCTTAGAGGTGAAGCCGTCCAAGGTAAACGGCGGCAAATGGCAGCTTGACGGCGAACCGTCGAAATGCTTGGCGACAGGCGGGCCGGCGGGGGATTCAACTCGATTTAATCAACCTCTAAATACCACCGTGACTGTGCCGCAGTGAGTGAAACGCAACATGTGTAGCATCGGCAGCGTTTAGCTAGCAAAACTCAAAACGTTTCAGTTCAATTCAGTGACCCCCGCCAGCTATTCGTAGCTATTTGTAAAAATGCACAAACCTCGCTGTGAAACGTAGACGGCGCTTCCCTCAACACCCGCGCGCTTAATATGAACACAGACAAGCTAGCAGTGAGGCATGATTGTTCGGCGCAAGTTAGCGTCCGTTAGCCAACAGTCTCAAGCTAGCGCTTTCTCGATTGAGATAGTCTGATCGGGACCGGAGCTATCTGATGGTTGCGCTAGCGAGACGTTGTGGTCTGAACAAATCCCCTTCCCTTTGTGACGTAGCGTCCGATGACGCGACGACGCGTTTCCGTTCTGTGTGGTTATTGCTAGCCGTTTATGCGCCGTGGCTTTCGCCTTGTGGGAAAGCCGCGAATACTGTCCTCAATGTCGCGTGACGGGGACTGTTCGCTCGTGATTAGGTTCGTGACGATGTTAGCTGAGTAACATTAGCGCGAGGCGTTTATTCTGAAAACTAATTAAGAGGGGGGGGGGGGAAACGGGTAACTTGCGGCGAGTGAGAAATTACGTGGGGCACAGCAGGAACTGGTGGCAGGAAATCCTCCAAAAGACGTGATGTGACACTCACCCGGTGAGCTTGTCATAACCGAGCGGAATTTATTTGCGCAATAAAGTTTAATCATCAAAATGGAAATGTAGCGCGTAGTGGCCTTACACACATTATGCGAGTGTGCGTGTTTGCGCGCATGTGTGTGTATCGCTAACTCAGAAGCTGACGCGGTGCATCGTCATCACCTGTCAGACCTCCTCGGGGGATTTCGGGTAAAAGTGCAAAACGATGTTCGCTTTTTTATTTTTTATTTTTTTTAAGTGCCTGATGTTTGACACGTTTGTTCGCATCGTCCCAGAGTCTGCCCGACAACAAGTGACATCGTCGGTGTGAACGTGTTTTTGTGCGTGTTGAATATGCTGCGTGTGAAATTGGAGCATATTTGGGTGTTGTTATTATTGATGAGCATTTTGAAGATACTTTTTGGGTATTATTCATTCAGAACTTTGTCTTATACTTTTTAAATATTTTTCAAAGTTGGTTTGATGCAATGCATTGATTTCTTTGTCATTCTTTTTTTTTAATTTGCTTTGTAAATGGTTGTTAATGTTTGAGGTGTTTGCTTTACATATATTTACCTATTTGGTGGAATTTTATCGAATTGAAAGTAACCATTTTGAATTATCAAATTCGATTTCGTTTAGCTTGACGACGAGATGAAATCATTCATAACGCCGGTCAACAGATTTTTCCAAGTTAACTTTTTGGATTCATTTTTGCGCTGAGTTCTGACATAACGTGGTTAATTCACGAATGTATTTTGTTTTCGTACTGATTCTATTTATTCCGTCTGCTCACATTATTTGGGAGTAACTTCTCTTCTGCCTTTTAACTGGGAGAAACGACCCAAAAGAAAACTGTAGAAACTGTTGGTGGCGCTGATAGCGCCACCTACGGTTTTGATTTAGTACGCAGGGGTGGGGCTTTGTGTCACTAACGCCACTTCCTGTGTGTCCGTAGCTGCTTCCTGTCTCTGCTGCTGGTGGCCGCCGTGGTTTGGAAGATCAAGCAGAGCTGCTGGGCGTCGCGTAGACGAGAGGTTAGCCGCCGCCGCTGTCGTCTTTTCAAAAAAAAAAAATTTTTTTTTAAACATCAAAGACAAAGTGCGATTCTGTCAATTCATCAATTCCAAAATCAAAACCAATTCTTTTCCCAACACTTTGGTTCAGCCAGCAACATCATATACACACATTTTTTTGGATATAATCGGATGTGTTTTGGTCAACATCCAAGATAATTTAGTCTTTAACAAATTAAGCTCTTCTACTGAGCTTAATAGGTTTGCTTTTGTCAACAAAACACTTGGTGCCAGTTTGTCCGCCGTGTGTGTGTGTGTGTGTGTGTGTGTGTGTGTGTGTGTGTGTGTGCGCGTGTGTGTGTTGGCAGTCTTTGTCTTTCCCCGGCGCTCTTCAGCGTGAACATTTGGGATGTTTCTGTTTTGGAGTGCTGCATTTTTTTGAGAGGGGTCCCGGCCTCCAACAACACGCGAACTCGGATTTGCTTGTGCGCGGTGTTGGAGAGCCTCTTGGAGGCCCCCCCCCCCCCTTGCGCGGGAGCCCTCACCTCTCAATCCGTCGAGGACTCTTTCAGGATAACCTGCATGGAACTCAATGTTGGATTCCAGCTGTTTGTTGACCCTCCGGCCGAAATCGAATTTGAACACAAAGGGTGGAGAAACGCACGTAGACAGACAATTATCTCATGACTGTTTATTTTTCTAAAGTGCAATATTCGAGAGTGCTTCTTTTCCTTCTTGAAAGCACTTAACTTTTTTCTTTTTTTTTTTTTTTAAGGAGGCTGAAAGGCAACCGACATTCTGCCACATATTTAAAGATGTCCTTGACGAGCACTTTCACTTCTCCTCCCAGCACACTGTACCGCTTTTCACCTTGTCTGTTAGCGTGACAAGTCTTCGCTTGATGCCTGTGTGAACGCGCGTCTTTTTTGCCTCTCACGGCTCGCGCGATGCATCGAAATCCGACTAATCTTCCCTCCCTTGATTTTTTTTTAATGTAGCATAACATTAGCATTTGGACACGTTCCAGTGTAGCTTGTAATCCTGCTGTTCTGTCAACCTCGGCTGACCCCCCCCCCCTCAAGCATCTATCATCATCGCCGGCTTCTCTTACAGCAGAGGGATTCCCTCATTCCGAACTTTTGGGTCACAGGGACTGTTGTGGAAATTCAATTCCGGGGGCCGAGGAGCCTTTGTTGAATTCCGTGCTGCTACGATGTCGGCCGATTGTTTACGTTGGCGCCAAGCGCCTCGCGGCTAACCGTCAAACCTTGCTCCTCTGTCGCCATAGCAACTGCTGAGGGAGATGCAGCAGATGGCCAGCCGGCCTTTCGCCACCATCAACGTCGCCTTGGAGACGGACGAGGAGCCGCCAGACCTGATTGGAGGAAACGTCAAGGTGTGGGCGCTCTTAACTTTCTCGAGGTTGCGTCTTTGTTTCCGTCGACTGACGATTGACATTGCGACCATGTGGACGAAGACGGTTGTGTATTATTTCAGCCCGTTGCGTTGATTTCCCGCTCTACGCGCTTTGCTTCACGCCGTTTATGATCTCGAAGACGGCGCCGGATCAAAAGTGTCAATTAGCGGCCCGACTTGCGTAACAAAGTCGTGAGTTCATCCGAGGGAGGCGGTGCGGCGTGAAAACAAACGAGTCGAGAAAAAGCAATGAGGATGTTGTTTGTTTGTGCCGCGTGCTACTTCTTTCGCGCTACAAAGCAAAAAAAAAAAAAATGTTCCGGAGCAGATGTTGTTTGTTGAAGAAGCGGAAAAAGTTGGATTGTCCGGGGAGTTTGGCAGAACAGAGACGGGAAAAGAAAAGCGAGTTTGTCGACGTGGAGCAGATCACGTGAAGAAATGATGGTAGCCATGACTGAAAGGACACTGGCACTAAAACCCGCTCGTCATAGGCACTTCGATCAAGATGTCAGTTTTGAGTGGACCCACAAAAACATCTCCAATCAGGAAGCCAGCCCCTGATGCTAGTTTCATTTAGCAACGCGTCAGCAATGACTCTACCTACAAAAAAAAGTCTCCAGAAGCCCTGTCCAAAAAAAATTGGAAGTGTACCATTTTAGTTGGAGGCGGCCATTTTGGCTCTGCGGCGTCCTTTGTGATTTGACAAAATTATTCCGCTTGTGGAGCAGGTTTGACTGAGCAACGTGAAATTTGGTTGGCTTTTCCATCATGAGAAATTGCGATTTCACCCCAAAAATTAGTCTCTCCCAAAGCCTGGTTCGCTTTGCAACATGAGATTCGTAAGCCTGTATATCATGAGTAGAACCACAAAATAGTCTCAAGAATTCATACCCAAAAAGACACACGGCTAGTCTGCTATATGAGGTTGAAGCAGCCATTTTGGTTCTGTAACCATTCAATCCCCCAAAACCAATGTCACGATCAACATGAAACTCGGTGGACATATCTCTCATGAGCAGACCCACAAAAATGCCATAGTTTGAAGCTGCCATTTTGTCTCTATACCACCATCGTTTCTTTATTAAATTATTTTTATTCAGGTCCCAAAGCCAGTTTGACTAAGCAATGTGAAATTCACCTGGGATGTCCATCCTCAGTAGACCCACAAAAAAAAAATCTCATAAAGCTATACCCAAAAAGACTAAAGGAAGTTGTTACATTTACGTTGAAGCTGACATTTTGGCGGTCTGGCGCGCCAGTAGACTTGAGCAAAAAAACTAACTAAATAAATAAAAATTGTTCCTGAAGCTCGTTTTCCTGAGCAACGTAAAATTTGGCAGACATGTCGACCCAGAAAAGTCATCCGTGGCCGAAAAGAAACATGAAATCCGCCATTTTAGTTTGAAACTGAGCTTTTGAATGGGTTGCGCCCGCTCGGATTCGAACAGCAAATCGTTGAAATCATAAGTAGACCCACCAAAACTCATACCTGAAAAAGCCGCAGGAGACCTGCCATTTTGGTGTGAAGCAACCATTTTCAGCATTTGGTTTTGTTTGTATTCGGTGTCAGCCGTGTTTACTTCACATGGTGTTTCCCTCTAATTTACTGACCCTTATCCCATGATGTCTGCTCTTCTGTGTGGGCCTTATCTGCGCTTATTTGTGTGTGTGTGTGTGTGTGTGCGCGTGTGTTTAACAAGCTGGGAGTCAAAACAGCAGCTCGCCGCCACTATCAGTGCAGTCCTCCTCCGCCTTCTCCATCTGCGCTTTGGCTTTTCTTCTCCCCTCCCCTTCCGTCTGCGCTCTCCTCTTCTTTCTTTGCTCTCCCGCCAGCCGAGATCCAATTTAGATCCTCCCGTCCGCCCGGCCTTTTTTTTTTTTTCTCCACCGGGCCGCACGCACGCACGCCCGTCCGTCCTATCGGCTCAGATTGAGCTTCTCGGAGTCTCGTCGCCGCTCGTTTATCAGGCCGCCGCGGTGGCGTTTGAAAGGCGACGCGAACCCTGCATACATTCATTAAAAGTTGTTGGTGGCCTTAAATCGCTGTCCAAAGTGGCGCCGGAAGCTTCTGGAGCTGACGCGAGCCTCATGCACAGCTACAAGGGGTGAAAAAGATTAGTTCTGTTACTGACCAATCGCTGTTTTAATTGGAATTAAATTGCAAGTTTCTGCTCGCATTACAGTGCCGCAACATAGGTGCTACATAATTATGATTTTTTTGTTTTTTTTTTTGCTTTGTCTTGGGTTCCATGGAGGCACCAATTTCTTCAGACGCTCCGTTAGGCGCCGACAGCAAACTTCACGTCGTTTTTTTTTTTCTCCCTTTTATTCAGACAAAGAATTTCGTTTTTACCTCAGGTAAAATAAAAGCTAAAAAAAGAAGCTCATTGTCAGAAGAAAAAAAAATCAACTCTTGAGCACAAAAGAAGACATCTGGCCACCATCAGTTCACGTCTGTTGCAATTTGTGCTCGCGGTTTCCCTTTTTATTTATTTTTTTGGTGCTGATTTTTTGCCAATTTGGATTCCGACAACCATTTTTTTTCTATCATTGGATTTAAAGCTTGAAATGATGTGGTCAGGAAGCCAAAAATAAATGTTTTTTTTTAACCACATAAGAATAAATATTTCTGCAAATGCCAAAGTTAGCCAGGAGGCGATTTTTCATATGGTGTGACCCGAAAAGAAAGGGGAAAAAAAAAGCTTCCAGTCACGATACATTGAATGTACTCTCACGCTAAATAACATTTGCATAAATCAATTTGCTAAATGGGACTGCAAAGATAAAATGTACATCAGAAACACAAGATTTGATTTGGTTTTTCTTCGTGTATGAACTGCGGAGCTAAATTAGCCAACATTGATCTCTTTGCCAGCCCACGAAGGCTTCAAACCAGCCAAAATTGCCATTTAAATGAGCCGTTTATATCAACATTAACTCAATTAAATTCCACTTAACCGAGCAATTTAACAAACAATGAATAATTGACGATTCGTCGTGTCCTCGCGGCCTCATCTTTGATCTCTTGTTTTGGTTAGCTAATTTGGCTAAAAGATTCCAATTAAGGATTGTAATTGCTTCCGGCGAAACAAGCTAACATTTTTTTTTCCTTTTTCTTTAAATGCTCATTTCTGAGTGTTGACAAACCGAAGCAACGGCGAGGCATTGTGGCGCCATTCCCGACGCCTCGTTTTTTGAGCGGCGAGCGATGAAAGAGGCGCGGCGGCGCGCGGGGGAAGGCTAATAACCGGGGCTTAATTGAAGTCGGACGCCTCGCTCTGCCTGCGGCGGATAGATAATAAGTCCGCTTGCTGTGTGTCGGCGCATCGGCGGCGGCAAAGCGGCAAAGAAGACGAATTGTTGTTGTGAGTGAAACGCGTCAATTGCGGAAGCGATTCGCAAGAAAACTCCCAATGGAGTGCGTGTTTCGTATGTGTGTGCGCCCATATGGAAAAAAAAATAGTGATTGGGAAAGAATGAGCGTGAATGAGAGAGAGTGAACAAGTTGATGTGAGTTGAGTAGGTGGGGCAAGATAAAATCAAGTGAGCGAATGTGCGTGTATGTCTGATAGCGATTGCGTCATCGCAACTACGCTCGCGTCGCTAACATTCGCAAGCTAATCGGCTAATCGCTGTACGTAAGTGCTAACTGTAAACAATCGGAACATCCCTCAAATGTAAATTCACGGTGAACACACCCCACTAATAAATAATATTGCATACATTTACGTAATGTAGACATACAGGCTGTACTTGGTTTAGGAGACGAAGTTACAGTCCATCTTTTGGAGCTTCCCCGTACAACGTGAAACCGGAAATGACTCGCGCAACAACATCCGGTGTGCCTTTCACAATAAGTGACTTGACAAAATAAAGCAGCTCTGTCGCTATAGAAACGGAGGACAAATGTTAACATGGCTCTTCGGGAGCCAGAATAGGTTCAAATGCAGACAAATGAGATTATGTGCGCGCGCACACGCACGCATTCCCGGTGGTAAAATTAAAAGAAAAAGAACAAACAGACATAAATGTTAAAAAAAAAAAACATATCCGAATGGAAGTTGTTGAATAATTCACACCAAACAAGTTGATGCTCTCCTTTCTTGTTGCTTTCAGGCAAGCCTCATAAAACAAGCGCTTTTCACCGAGCGCACAAGCACACTCGTCATCATCGCTGGCAAACGTAAACATCGACGCACATTGAAAGTGTGAAATAGGTCAAATTCTGAATAACATTACGGTGCTTTCTAATGTTAGGAGTGTGCACTTGTGTGTGTGTGTGTGTTTCTCCACTGCGAAACTTTTTAATTGCTTTGGGCCAAGCGCCAAAACGGCAAAGAAACGAATCCTGGCGCATATACGCCAGGCGATCCTCGTGAACGAGCTTGAAAGCGATTCCTTCCCCGGCGCAGACGCGCGCTGCGTGTAAAATATCAAATCAGACCTCAAAAAGTCAATCGACAACGGACAACTAAGAAAGCAAGCAGATAAAAATCCAAGCTCAGACGTCCCTGCTCACCTGTTTTATGGGTTTGGTCATGTGATGTTGGCAACGCGAGCCCGAAGGCACTTGGACGGTCATTTCAGTCGACGGCAGAGGCTGCTATAGGGACCAAATGGATGGATTCATCTTGCTTTAATTCTTACTCCTTTTAATGCCTTCTCGATTCAAAGCTGGACTCGCGCGTGGCAAAGACGACGTTTGTTGGATGACGGCAACGTTCTTTGCGTTTGTCTTCCAGTGCGTTCCCAAGCCGATTGCGTTGGAGCCATGTTTTGGGAACAAAGCGGCCGTGCTTTCCATTTTCATTCGCCTACCACGAGGCAGCGGAGGAATCCCGCCGCCGGGGCAGTCGGGTAACGCCACGACGACCACACTCCAAAGCAATCCAAATATCCGTTGCTTTCGCGCCCGACTGACGCTCGTCGCGGGTTTTGGTCTCTTTGCTCAGGTCTGGCCATGGCGAGCGCTCTGGTGGACGTTTCGCAGCAGATGTGTTTGGGCTTCAAGGAGAAGTCGGGAGGCCTGCGCAGCCGAAAGCAGCAGCCCAGCGCTCAGCCCTCCACCTGCATCTGACCTCCCGGCGGCTCGGCCGCCAAACCCCGCCTCCTCCCTCCCTCCCTCGGAGACTTCTCACCCGGAAGTGGTGCATGCTGCGGGACGCAGGATGAGGAACGGTCTTGACCCCACTTTCATGCTGCTAGAAGAGATGTTCGTCTCGTCCCATCCAAGACTACTTGGGTTTTCACCTCGTTTTGTTTTTGGGGGGTTTTTTTGGGCTTAGTTGGAAGAAACATTTTTTTGGAGCCAACAATGACTGAGCCCCCGAATAGCATCCCTGAGGACTCCCGTGACCTTCTTACAAGCTTCCTCAAAGAATCCATTCTATTCTGTTGCTAATTTAAGATACCCGGAGGACGGACGCTTTGCTCTCTCACGGATTGGACGCATTCCCAGATGGTCGGAAGGGATTCCTCCTCCAAAGGTAACCGTGGCGATTGACGAGCTCCTGTTGGTCCAGGTCAGTCCGGCACCTTTTAGGCAATGGAGTTAGCTCCCAGCTAGCTCTTTGCTTTGTTTCTTTTTAATTGAGGGGGTGTGGGGGGGGGGGGGGTAAAGAACAACTCATATTTTGGCATCTTGCGTGATTCCGGCTAGTTCCTCTGTTTCCACGCAAACTTGGACAAATTTCTGTCGGGTTACGGAACAATGTGTTATGTGAAAATATGGAATGCCGAATTAGCTCGTCTGTGACTCAACCCGACTTCCACTGCTGTTTTTTTTTTTTCTAGAATTGGGAAGCAAAAGAAACCCCCCAAAACCACACGCGTTTTATCTTCGGTGAATCGGAAGCCCCTTCACTCACCATTTTTGGTGGCGATAGCAAATTGGAGCAATTGTGGTCGGATTTGAACGACTCGTGCGAAAGTGCGGGAACGCTCAAATCGTTTTTGTTGACACTTTGCTCTTGATTTCAAACGTCGAAACATAAACAAAGTACGTTTGAGCTGCTGTAAACGAATTAGACGGCAGGACAGAAGTAGCTAACAAAATATCCGGAGGTCCCTGAGAACTGGGGGCAAAAAATTACACCAAAAGTTCAGAATTGCAGAATGTGGTGTTCAACTTCCTTCCCACTCATTCCTTTTAATCATCCAAAAAACATTTTACACAAAAGGCAAACTATTTTTGGGGGGTTGGCTTTTCACAGCGTTGTTTTTTTTGTGTTTAGTTTTTTGGCTGCCTGCTAAAAGTGAAAGAATGACATTTTCATTTCATTCAAAACACTAAATGTGAATATAAATACTTTATTTTATTATTATTATTATTATTTTTCGCTGCTACCCCACCTAATAGTGTATTTATTTGCGTCGTTGCGAGTTCTTCAGTTCTTTTGTCGCCAGCACCTTCACACACGGCTAGCTAACGTCGCTCGTTTTCAAATTGTTAAAAAAAAAAGGTTGCGTTTCCAGCAGCGCCCAATTTTTTTCAGCTGTCTTCAATTTCAAAACATTGAAAAGTTCACTTTTTTTCACTTGCTTGTGAGCACTTGATTGAGCGCAGCTATTTTTAATTGTTAAACACTTTTTTTGTTGATATCCCAATTGTTTGTTTGGTGGCCTCTACTTGAGTCTCCTAACCCCGCCCCCTTTTTAAAAAAATTATTAGCAAGTTCCCAAGCGTCCATTTTTTGAGTTTTTTTTTTTAAAGCGCATTTATTTCCTTCTTCTTTATCCATCAACATCCTTATCGTCACCCGCACAAACCTCAGCTGCAGGTGTCGGGCAAGAATGAACGCTCGACCAAAACTTTTCACCCCGAGAGGAAAACAGTAAAATTTCCTCGGTTTGTCGGCGATCCCTTTCTAAGAATGACAACTAGCTATTTTGTACACAATTGGAAACGTAGCGCCAAATGCGAGTCTGTCCTCTTTCCACGGAATCATTTTCAGAAGTTCGTGTTGCTTTTTCCGATCGTATTTCGAGTCTCGTCACTTCCTCCGAACTGTTGTAGCCCCCGCAGTACTCAAAAACAGACGACAAAATTGGGCGGTTTCCGCCAGCCCGTCGTTGGAACTGTTTTGCAAAATGTGACGTCAACTTTGCACGATATTTGCACAAGGTCCCTTGAATCATAAGAGTGGCTGATATTTGGGAGCAAATGAAAAAAAAAAACGTTAGCTTTTCTGCGCTCTACCGATTTATTTCGAGACGTCTTTTTTGTCTGATAAAATCTCAAGTTTGACCTTTTTTACATCAAGAGGCATTTTTTTTTACATTGTTTACATCTGCGTTGTTCTCTTCAGCACAAAAGCAGATTGGCTCCATTTTCATAGCTCAGCGTTCCGCGTGCGTAACAGTTAGCGTTTAGCGCTAACGTCCCTTCTTGTCGGCAACCTCCGTGGGTGCAAAGGTATTTTTTTTTCGTAAAGCATAAGCTGCGATGTCGGGAAAAGGCAACGCGAGAGCATCATGATTTTCATATGCTTGCAATAAACAGTCAAGAAAAGCTTCGGTTTTTCTTTCTTTTTTTTTGGTGGGGGTAAGGGGGGGTGTTGGCCAGTGTCCTTGTACAGCAACGATTTAATGAATTGCGATAATCTTGACATTTTTCACAAACAACACTGACTGTATTTTTATGATTATTTTATTTTTTTTTCCTTTCGATGGTTTCAAGTGGAAGCGCGCATTTGAACGGAGCAGTCGAACAACGTCGCCACCTTTTGGTTGGTCGTCATCTTGCGGCATTAAAACGTCCCGAGCTTATTCATACGTCTTTTGTACATAACGGGGGAAAGTATTGTGAATGACATTTTGTTGAATGCTTTTAAACCGCAAGAGTAATTTATCCTCCTTTAAAAAAAAACAAAAAACGAAATAACGTCATGACTAGCGTTGATGAATTAGCATCTTTTGTAAATAGACGGCAAGCGAGCTAAACTCAGTCCCGCTGCTTTGCTTCTGTTGTAAAAGTGAACTAGAGAGCTTCTACATTTACTGATTGTACAGACAGAAAAAGACGCAATGTTTTGGACTGATTACATGTGGAAATAAAAAAAATAAAAAAAAGAAGTTTGTTTTGCTTTTTTTTTTTTTTTATGACGAAGGTTTCAACATTTCTGTTCAATTCCAAATATAGTTTGCTTTCTGGACTTTCCAGGCTCTTCTCCGAAAGGCGTGTATGTGAGGAGGCGGTCTTAGAAAGTCTTTAACGGTGCTCAATTGTGTTTCCTTTTGCCACAAAGACGCCAGTCTGCCGTTGGACGTTTTGATTTTTTAATTGAGTGAAAGTGTCGAACAACACGAGAAGAGCGAACGAGAGCAAGTGAGAGTCTTTCCATTTCTTGACTCGGGCTGTCAATCGTCCCCCCCCGGTTGTCACGGCAACCCAAGTCTCCTCTTCTTTCAAAACCGGCGGCAAAGTTTGAATGTTCCAAAAACAAAAACGCCATCCGGTGACAAAACTCTCGAAACCCTTCCAAACAGAAAAAAGTCTCTCCATTGCCGCTTTCGTGCGGCCATTTTGGTGACGCTAACTAGCCAACAAGCTAATGAGCGCCTTTTGGCTCTTCTTGGAGCTTAAACCACTTCCCCAAAATGGCTCTGGTGGCTTTTTTTTTTGTGTGTGTGCTCCGGGAAAGCAGCAGTGCCGTTGAAAAAGGTCTCGTGAATTTCTGTCAAGTGTCCATGTGAATTTCTGATGGGGCTGGGGGGGATTTTTGAACGCTTCCTAATGGAAATTTTCAATGGGAATTAAGTCAGAATTGGGGGCGATTTTATGGAAAAGAGCTCATCTTCGGGCATACCGTAAATAGAAACATTGTTCATGCAAAACGGATCGCTTTCCTTGCCCACATGCGAGGGCATCACAGTACCTTCATTGCTCCATTTATTTCTTTAGATTTCAGTAGCGGTTGCCAGCCTAAGCTCACGGCTAGCTTAAATTGTGCTTTGCAACACAGAGCAAAAGAAAGGGAGGAAAAAAAAACAGGTGAAAACTTGGAAAAATTTGCATGAAATCTGTCTGCATTGGGATTTTCAATTTTGTCAATTCTCGTTAAATTCCCATGGAAAGTTTCCCCCTTTGCGACCTTCAGCGCCGTTGTGCCCAAGACGAAAGGCTCTTTAAAAAGTGGCGTTTGTTTGGGTTACATTGTGAGGGAGTACGGCAAGAACACACCAAAAAATTATGCATAGCATCCACACAAACACAAACGCTTGTCTTTTTTTTTTTTTCCCCATCCATTAAAAAGTGTTCACGAAAACATTTTTTGGGGTGTTTTTTTTTTTTGTGGCCGCAACACGACAATAACGACAACACAAATGTGTGCGGTTAGCGACTTGCGCTTAGCGACGGGCGCGAAACCGCCATCAATCCTCTTTCCACGACGACAACAGCAAAAATAATTTGTAATCCGTATCCGTGAAGCGTTTTCTTCCGTCAACCGTCCTCCACGTGGTCAAGTGGGAAATGTTGGGGTGCGGGAAAAAGTCACCCCTGCCCCCCCACCCCCCTAGTGGCAGCGGAGGAGAAGCGGCGTCATCAGGAGCCAGCAGAAGGCCAACGGGAGCGCAGGCAGGGGAGGCCGAGCGGGCGTCACGGCGCCGTTGCCCTCCGACAGGTCGGGCGACGCCAGCGTCGAGTCGCCCCAAAGGCGCTCGTTGCCATTGTTGACCTTTGGGGAACACCCGCAAAGTTACGCCTCACCTCACTCTTGTTTTCTTGATTGTAATTACATTTCACCTTTGGAGATTTTTTTTTCCCCTCTCACAAATATGTGATGATCAATGTCATTTTCTACATGTCTTTAAAATGTAATATTTGGGGAGTTTTGCATTATCGTTCAATTTTTTTAAAAACGATTTTTAATCACCCCAAAAAAGTCTGTTTATAAAACGGGTTGGTATTTTTTATTCCGTTTTTTTTTAATTCATACGTGTTGTGTTTTTTTTCTGGTGAATTTTATAACAACTTTTTCAATTCTTCACATTTTTCTCTTTGTAGTGCAGTTGTGGTTTTCATTCCAACATTTGTGTATTTGTTTCAAATTTACATCAATTTTCTTTCGTACAATATTTTTTCATACAGGGTTTTTTTTTCATTTCTATTTTTCTTGGTGTTTATTGTATCTTGTTTTTAGTTTTAATATTTTATTTTATACAATATTTTGAATTTGTTGTAATTTTGCATTACTTTTGTAGTAGGGTTTTTTTGTCCAATAGTTTAGTCTTCTTCTGGTATAATAGATTTTCCTCATTTATTTATTTGTTATTTTTTTAAACAATATTTTGAACGTGTTGTAATTCGTTTTTGGGTTTGACCAACCTGAGTGGGAATCTGAGCTCTCAGGATGTCCTGCGCCGTTTCCACGGAGACGTCCGGCACGCCGGTGGCCCGGGGAGCGTCGGCCCCGTCGTCGTCGGCGGGTGGGCTCGGGGCCGCGCCGCCCGTTTTCAGGTCGGAGCTGTTGCCGAAAGCCAGCATGGCCTTCTCTGAAACGGGACGCTTCGGCTTAGCACCTAAGATTGGCCCACGAGTCCAACGGTGGAAAGGTATGAGCAAAAAAAAAAAACGCTCCGAAAGCCTTGTCACTTTTCTCGTCTCGCTGCTTGCACCGATCGATCGATTGATCGATCCCGGGCAGTCGGCCCCCGTCGATATTCTGAAGATTCAAAGTTCATCCATTGTGCACTTTGGTCCCATTCATTCAAATGCAAATGGCATTGTCAAATCGCATCTCGTTGATGGTCCGCATTCATTTATAGTTTTAAAAGATTACACTTTGGTTTCCTTTTTCAACCTTTTGGGTGTGCTTAGTTAGTTCCCCGATTCGTTCTGAGCCCAAATTGCTTTTTGTATTATTTAATTAACGTTTTGTCGGGTGAACGTTTTGACACCTTGATATGATTGGAAGCGCTTGTCTGTTGCGCAGTCATGTCAGAGACCGAATGCGACTTCGCCATTGCTTGCCGCCTTACCACGGTGCGGGTAATGTTTGTTTCTGTTCAGTTTCACCGTATATCCTTGCTTTTGTGTCGTTTAATCATTTGGTCGCTTGTGTTAACTGACGTGAGCCCGCCGCCGCCGCCATTTTGGTTCGTCGAGCAGCCGCTTCTGCTGCGCGTGATGCGTTTAGTGACATCTTGAGATGATTGGAAGCGCTTGTCTGTTGCGCAGTTTTGTCAGAGACCGAATGCGACTTCACGTCATTGCTTGCCGCCATACCACGGTGCGGGTAATGTTTGTTTCTGTTCAGTTTCACCGTATATCCTTGCTTTTGTGTCGCTTAATCATTTGGTCGCTTGTGTTAACTGACGTGAGCCCGCCGCCGCCGCCATTTTGGTTCGCCGAGCAGCCGCTTCTGCTGCGCGTGATGCGTTTAGTGACATCTTGAGATGATTGGAAGCGCTTGTCTGTTGCGCAGTCATGTCAGAGACCGAATGCGACTTCACGTCATTGCTTGCCGCCATACCACGGTGCGGGTAACGTTTGTTTCTGTTCAGTTTCACCGTATATCCTTGCTTTTGTGTCGTTTAATCATTTGGTCGCTTGTGTTAAGGTCGTGAGCCCGCCGCCGCCATTTTGGTTCGTCGAGCAGCCGCTTCTGCTGCGCGTGATGCGTTTAGTGACATCTTGTAAAAAACAGCGATTGTGTTCTTTTTTTTCTCCTTTTTCTGAATCTCAACCCACTAGGCGTGGAGTGCTCCAACCACGTGCTGTTAAAGCCTCCTGCCCGCATTGACAAAGGTATGATAAGAAATGAAAGATGCGATGATACTGTGAAGGTCCATGGGGGTCTGACGGAAAGCGGCCGCGTATTTACTCAGGCAGACGTTGTCGTGGAAGGAGGCCAGGAAGTCGGCGCACTGCTCCCGCTGGTGTCCGCCGGTAGTGCAGGAGCACCAGGGTCCCACGTTGGAGGTGCTGTTGTCCAGGTAGTTGGGCGTAATTGTGCTGCCTGCCGCCGTGGCGAGAACACAATCGCACACGTTTGCCATATGAAAGGATTTTAGGCCACAGAAAACCTTTCGTCTACCAAAATAAAACGCGGCATCATATGAAATGTATGCGAGATGTAAACTCCCGCGTCAACTCGACGTCAACTCATTTTCCGATAGTCGTGAAGTTCTACGGTAACCGCGAAAAGAGGGTCAGGGTCAGCAAGCTCGCGGCAGCGGGGAAATTTATAGGCGCTAAATGAGCGCTAAAAATCTCATTTGTCGTGACTTTACTGTGCGTGCATTTGAGGAAGGGGGCAGTGTAAAGCTCACTTCGAAACCTCACGTTCTCATGCAAATTTATTCACAACAAAATGGCTGCAAATTAGGAGCGGCCAGTCAGGATTAGCGGCTCCAGGTGGGCTTCCAAGGCCTCGGTAAGAGTTCTCCAAAATTCCCGTGCCTCGCTCCGGTGTCAAATGTGTGCCAGCATGCTGCATCCGTCCCGCCAAGCGCTCGCTCCGCCGCTCGTTCTTACCAATGAGGCCGGTGTATGCTAGCAGACACGCCGCGTGGTTGTCCTGCTTGCAGCCGCTGGAGCTCTGATGCCACGGCTGGCAGTCGTACTGGAACTGGGCCCAGCGGGACCTGAAACCAGGACGGAAAACAACAAATCTTTTTTTTGTCGTCATTGTTGTCATCATTGTACAAGACGCTTACGCCCCCCCCCCCCCCCACCCCCGCTCCTCCACGTGGCATTTACTGGCCCATCCCCCTCCCCATCAAGTCTCATGCTGGCAAAATTTGTTTTTTGTCAACGTTCAAAAAAAAAAGGTCCAATTTCGACTAAAATGTTAATTTGTCTTTTCGGCTCCTTTTGAGGAGTGCAACTGATTTTTTTTTTTTTTTAACTTTGCCAAAATTGCCACTTGAGACCAAAACGCCACTTTTTTTTTTTTTCCACGTGGACCCAAGTTTCGGAGTCAAGCTCCGGGTCATGGGTGACAATATGAACTGTCAACGTTAGCATGTTACGCGGTTACAGAATATCATGAAACGGAGCGAGCGGAACATTTTGCCATTTAGCTTACGTAGCGCCATCCAGCTCACCGCTAGAGCCTTGACAAGGTGCAGCTAATTGGGCCGTGTTAATGAGAATCAGAACAATTTATTTGGCCGTTAACATCTACAGGGTAGTAGTCATGAGCCAAAATGGCCGCTTCAAACTTAAAAAAAAAGCCAGTTTCCTGAGACTTTGTTGTTGTTTTGTTTGTTTTTTTTTTGCAGCACGTCGACCTGCAGACGTAGTCGGCTTTGCAGACCCTGAGCTGGGCCAGGCATCCGGGCTTGTCCTTGTCCTCGTAGGAGCACGCGGGCACCACGGTCTGGCGACGGCGCTCGGCGCACGCCGTGTCGCCGCACGGGCAGAAGAGCAGCTCGTGCGTGTAGTCGGGCGGCACGCGGTCAAAGAACTTGCGCAGCGCCTTGTTGCACTTGGGCCGGTTGCACGGGCCCGAGCGGGCCGACGGCTGGATGCAGGACGACACGTATTCGGTGCGCAGCTTCTGGCACGTCTCGTCGATGTTGCAGGCCTTGGCGGCGTCCAGGCAGCGGTTGACCGTCGTCACTTCAGATTCTGGAAGCGAGACGGAAACTCGGTTGCTTGCGGCTTTATGGACGTTTCGGGCAGGTCGTCGGCACCCGCGAATACCTTCGAGGGTGCTCGTGAGTGTTTTTGGAAAATGGAAGGCTTCCTTCTATCTTTCAATGTTTTTGTGGGTGGATGACATTCATGAAATTCATGAAAGTCACTCTGACGACTGGATTTCCTATAAAAGTTTGAGTGAGCTTCAAATCAAAATGGTGGACTTCCTGGTCATTTTTTTTTGACATGATAAATTGATTATGCTTGCAAAGAAGAACGCTTATGCTTTGAATAAAGATACATTCTTTATGTACTCACATTTTATCCATTATATACTCAGAATGCTTGGTGTACTGTGTGGAAGTTTAGGGACGCAACCACATAGTCAAACAAGTTCAGTGTGTGTTCAACAGCCCCCAACCTTTAGGTTGGACACACCTATGTAGTGGCTTTCCCAATAAATGAGGAGGTGAAGGGGGAAATCGTTAGGGTTACGTGCCGAGAACTGAAACCGAACGCTTCTCCTCGTTCCCTCCTGGTACCAGAATCGAGTTTCCTGTCTCCTCCTTTTGTTTATTACTGAGTGTAAAATTGGACAAACCTGACACTATACAATAGTAAGGCGTTTTTTTGCCTAAAAAAAACGACCATGTATAGTAAGGCATTTTTAGCCAGAAAAAACACCATGTATAGTAAGGCGTTTTTGACCCGAAAAAAACGACCGACCATGTATAGTAAGGCGTTTTTAGCCGAAAAAAACGACCATGTATAGTAAGGCGTTTTTGACCCGAAAAAACGACCATGTATAATAAGGTGTTTTTGACCCGAAAAAACAACCATGTATAATAAGGCGTTTTTGACCCGAAAAAACGACCATGTATAGTAAGGTGTTTTTGACCCGAAAAAACGACCATGTACAATAAGGCGTTTTTGACCCGAAAAAACGACCATGTATAATAAGGTGTTTTTGACCCGAAAAAACAACCATGTATAATAAGGCGTTTTTGACCCGAAAAAACGACCATGTATAGTAAGGTGTTTTTGACCCGAAAAAACGACCATGTACAATAAGGCGTTTTTGACCCGAAAAAACGACCATGTATAGTAAGGCGTTTTTAGCCGAAAAAAACGACCATGTATATTAAGTCATTTTTTGCCTAAAAAAAACGACCATGTATAGTAAGGCGTTTTTTGCCGAAAAAAACGACCATGTATAGTAAGGCGTTTTTGACCCGAAAAAACGACCATGTAATATAGTAAGGCGTTTTTTGCCGAAAAAAACGACCATGTATAGTAAGGCGTTTTTGACCCGAAAAAACGACCATGTAATATAGTAAGGCGTTTTTAGCCGAAAAAACCGACCACGTATAGTAAGGCGTTTTTAGCCGGAAAAAAAACGACCATGTATAGTAAGGCGTTTTTGACCCGAAAAAACGACCATGTATAGTAAGGCGTTTTTGACCCGAAAAAACGACCATGTATAATAAGGCGTTTTTGACCCGAAAAAACGACCATGTATAGTAAGGTGTTTTTGACCCGAAAAAACGACCATGTATAATAAGGCGTTTTTGACCCGAAAAAACGACCATGTATAGTAAGGCGTTTTTGACCCGAAAAAACGACCATGTATAATAAGGCGTTTTTGACCCGAAAAAACGACCATGTATAGTAAGGTGTTTTTGACCCGAAAAAACAACCATGTATAATAAGGCGTTTTTGACCCGAAAAAACGACCATGTATAATAAGGCGTTTTTGACCCGAAAAAACGACCATGTATAGTAAGGTGTTTTTGACCCGAAAAAACGACCATGTATAATAAGGCGTTTTTGACCCGAAAAAACGACCATGTATAGTAAGGCGTTTTTAGCCGAAAAAAACGACCATGTATATTAAGTCATTTTTTGCCTAAAAAAAACGACCATGTATAGTAAGGCGTTTTTTGCCGAAAAAAACGACCATGTATAGTAAGGCGTTTTTGACCCGAAAAAACGACCATGTAATATAGTAAGGCGTTTTTTGCCGAAAAAAACGACCATGTATAGTAAGGCGTTTTTGACCCGAAAAAACGACCATGTAATATAGTAAGGCGTTTTTAGCCGAAAAAACCGACCACGTATAGTAAGGCGTTTTTAGCCGGAAAAAAAACGACCATGTATAGTAAGGCGTTTTTGACCCGAAAAAACGACCATGTATAGTAAGGCGTTTTTGACCCGAAAAAACGACCATGTATAATAAGGCGTTTTTGACCCGAAAAAACGACCATGTATAGTAAGGTGTTTTTGACCCGAAAAAACGACCATGTATAATAAGGCGTTTTTGACCCGAAAAAACGACCATGTATAGTAAGGCGTTTTTGACCCGAAAAAACGACCATGTATAATAAGGCGTTTTTGACCCGAAAAAACGACCATGTATAGTAAGGTGTTTTTGACCCGAAAAAACAACCATGTATAATAAGGCGTTTTTGACCCGAAAAAACGACCATGTATAATAAGGCGTTTTTGACCCGAAAAAACGACCATGTATAGTAAGGTGTTTTTGACCCGAAAAAACGACCATGTATAATAAGGCGTTTTTGACCCGAAAAAACGACCATGTATAGTAAGGCGTTTTTAGCCGAAAAAAACGACCATGTATATTAAGTCATTTTTTGCCTAAAAAAAACGACCATGTATAGTAAGGCGTTTTTTGCCGAAAAAAACGACCATGTATAGTAAGGCGTTTTTGACCCGAAAAAACGACCATGTAATATAGTAAGGCGTTTTTTGCCGAAAAAAACGACCATGTATAGTAAGGCGTTTTTGACCCGAAAAAACGACCATGTAATATAGTAAGGCGTTTTTAGCCGAAAAAACCGACCACGTATAGTAAGGCGTTTTTAGCCGGAAAAAAAACGACCATGTATAGTAAGGCGTTTTTGACCCGAAAAAACGCCCATGTATAGTAAGGCGTTTTTGACCCGAAAAAACGACCATGTATAGTAAGGCGTTTTTAGCCAAACAAAAACGACCATGTATAGTAAGGCGTTTTTAGCCAAACAAAAATGACCATGTATAGTAAGGCGTTTTTAGCCGAACAAAAACGACCATGTATAGTAAGACATTTTTAGCTGAAAAAAAACGACCATGTATAGTAAGGTGTTTTTGACCCGAAAAAACGACCATGTATAATAAGGCGTTTTTAGCCGAACAAAACGACCATGTATAGTAAGACATTTTTAGCTGAAAAAAAAACGACCATGTATAGTAAGGTGTTTTTAGCCGAACAAAACGACCATGTATAGTAAGGCATTTTTTGCCTAAAAAAAAACGACCATGTATAGTAAGGCATTTTTTGCCTAAAAAAAAACGACCATGTATAGTAAGGCGTTTTTAGCCAAACAAAAATGACCATGTATAGTAAGGCGTTTTTAGCCGAACAAAAATGACCATGTATAGTAAGGCGTTTTTAGCCGAACAAAAACGACCATGTATAGTAAGACATTTTTAGCTGAAAAAAAACGACCATGTATAGTAAGGTGTTTTTGACCCGAAAAAACGACCATGTATAATAAGGCGTTTTTAGCCGAACAAAACGACCATGTATAGTAAGGCATTTTTTGCCTAAAAAAAAACGACCATGTATAGTAAGGCGTTTTTAGCCGAAAAAAACGACCATGTATAGTAAGGCGTTTTTTGCCGAAAAAAACGACCATGTATAGTAAGGCGTTTTTGACCCGAAAAAACGCCCATGTATAGTAAGGCGTTTTTGACCCGAAAAAACGACCATGTATAGTAAGGCGTTTTTAGCCAAACAAAAATGACCATGTATAGTAAGGCGTTTTTAGCCGAACAAAAACGACCATGTATAGTAAGGCATTTTTTGCCTAAAAAAAAACGACCATGTATAGTAAGGCGTTTTTTGCCGAAAAAAACGACCATGTATAGTAAGGCGTTTTTGACCCGAAAAAACGCCCATGTATAGTAAGGCGTTTTTGACCCGAAAAAACGACCATGTATAGTAAGGCGTTTTTAGCCAAACAAAAATGACCATGTATAGTAAGGCGTTTTTAGCCGAACAAAAACGACCATGTATAGTAAGACATTTTTAGCTGAAAAAAAAAACGACCATGTATAGTAAGGCGTTTTTGACCCGAAAAAACGACCATGTATAATAAGGCGTTTTTAGCCGAACAAAACGACCATGTATAGTAAGGCATTTTTTGCCTAAAAAAAACGACCATGTATAGTAAGGCGTTTTTAGCCGAAAAAAACGACCATGTATAGTAAGGCGTTTTTTGCCGAAAAAAACGACCATGTATAGTAAGGCGTTTTTGACCCGAAAAAACGCCCATGTATAGTAAGGCGTTTTTGACCCGAAAAAACGACCATGTATAGTAAGGCGTTTTTAGCCAAACAAAAATGACCATGTATAGTAAGGCGTTTTTAGCCGAACAAAAACGACCATGTATAGTAAGACATTTTTAGCTGAAAAAAAACGACCATGTATAGTAAGGTGTTTTTGACCCGAAAAAACGACCATGTATAATAAGGCGTTTTTAGCCGAACAAAACGACCATGTATAGTAAGGCATTTTTTGCCTAAAAAAAAACGACCATGTATAGTAAGGCGTTTTTAGCCCGAAAAAAATTACCATGTATAGTAAGGTGTTTTTGACCCGAAAAAACTACCATGTATAGTAAGGCGTTTTTTGCACGAAAAAAATGACAGTATATAGTAAGGCGTTTTTAGCCCGTTTTTGGTTGGTCGTTTTTTTCGGCTAAAAACGCCTTACTATACATGGTCGTTTTTTCGGGTCAAAAACGCCTTACTATACATGGTCGTTTTTTCCGGTTAAAAATGCTTTACTCAACTGGTTGTTTTTTTTTTAATGGCCAAAAATGCCTCGCTATACATGGTCGTTTCTTTTATAAATCAATCAATAAACGTATGTCGGGTTGAGTGTGTGTGGGGCACGTGACCTTGAGCGACCCTGCGCATCTTCCACCCCCGACCACACCGTGGCGCCGGCGTGGCCCAACGCTACGATGCAGCGCGCTCGTACATGATCTGGCGTTAAGCAGGCGATCCATCACCCCCCCCCCCCCCCCTCCAAACGCCAAGCGACCCGCTCGTCAATCCGGCCATGACGGCAGCTCGCGCCGCTCATTAGTGTGTAAAGCGCCCGCGGCCGCTGCGCCGGGCCCCTCTCGAAGCTGTCGTATAAAATATGGATGGACCCCCGGAGAGCGAGCTAACAACCCGTCGCGCCACATCGCTTCTTCCCACCGACTTGGCAGAGGAGGAGACCATTGACAAAGTGTGGAGACGCCACGCCGTTGAAACGCCGCCGACTTCCCCGCATTTTTCAAGATTTGCTTTCCCACAGTTGCGCCCGCGTCCTTTTGATGAGACGGGAAAGCGACTTGCTCGTGAAGCCGCAGCTTTATTTGAGCCGCAAATGCATTTGGATTTATTTTCCAATCTCAAGCAGCCGTTGAACAATAAAAGCGGGCCAACATCAGGCCCAAAAAATTCATATCGGCGTGCCACGGCTGCCCTTTTCCTCGACATCCCATCTCCTCTCATTGACTGGTGAGCTGCTGCAAAAGAATGGGCCGCTAACATCGGCTTTTATTTTTATTTCGCATCGAGCGACAAAGTAGAGGTCAGACATCAGAGTTTTTAAAAAATGCAAAAAAGATGGTCGATGACGGCAAACCCCCCCCCCTCCCCCCTCGCCTCCCCGACTCATATTTCCGTGCGAGGTTCCGCCACCCTTTCCCGGAATTCATCACTCAGGCTAATGTCGCTCAGCGACGTTCCGCACCAAAGACGCTTTTTGACGCCTCATTAGGCTAATTAGCGAAATCTGTCGCCGGCGACGTGGCGGATCTTGACGACTCGTTTTTTTTCAGCCTCCATCTTCACTCGAGTGAAGAAGACGCTTCACCCGCCGCGACACTTCCGTCCCGAAATCAAACATTGGCGAATGTTCCGGCGCAGACGGTCACGTGACCTCCCGCCGGAACAAGAACGGAGTGTCATCTTGAGCCGCATTGCTGCTTCATCCTGCGAGTCAACTCATCAAACGGCAAACGATTGGGTGTGCGCGTGTCCCTCCTCCAAAGACGATTTGACACGTTTCTCTACGATCCAGGTGAGATTTACAATCGGATTCGATCTGCTTTTTTTTTTTTGGTCACGTTTCTTAAGATGCAGGAACAGGCTCTCCGAAATCCGAAATCAATTCCTTTTTTCTTGTGCGTGCATTTCACTAAAATGGTCATTAATCTGAGCCGGAGGGGCCGGCAAGTACGGTTTGCAGGGACACGTACACACGCGTGTGTAACGTGTGCATTTTGTTAATAAAAGATGATACCCGAGGCGTCAGCGTGGCCTGAAAACTCACCGGCGGCGATGGAGGCCAAGCGAACATAGTCGGAGTCCCTTTCCTCGGGCTCGTACGGGAAGTCCTCCACCAGTTTCGGGCCTGCAAAAAAAATCCAAATAAAAGAAATCATTAGGTGGTGGTGGTGGTCGGGTGTTTGATTTATTAATGTGATCTATTTAATCAAAAGAGAAGAAGAAAAGAAAGGAGACGCCGACCGTGCAGGGAGGCCTGCTGCAGGCTCCAGTAGATGCTGAGGCAGTTCTTCTCCTTCTTCATGCCTCGCTTGCAGCGGCAGCCGCGCAGCGGCGTGGACACGAGGGCCGCCACGGCGTTCTCGCACTGGTTGCGGGCGCCGGGGCCCAGCTTGACGCTGCCGTCTCCGGCCACGCACTGCCGCAGGGTGCGCAGGCGCGGGCTGCAGCCGTCGTCCCCGGAACAGGCGTCGCCCGCGCTCAGGCAGTCTCGGCGCTCGGAGTCCTCGGCCGGCCACGCGCCCGCCGCTCCTGCGGAGACAGCGCCGGGCGAGTCCGTCAGTGACAACCATCGATCGGGCGTTACGGGTGTTCGACCCTGAGCCGAAAGAAAGAAAAAACGGACTCGGGCTCGAAATTCCAATTTGAAAGCTGACCCTTGACCTCGGTGACTACATTTGGAATCTTCAAACCCCAGCCCAAGCTTGAGACCGTAGACCAGGGGTGGGCAATTATTTTTTGCATAGGGCCACATGAGAACCAGAAGGGGGGCCGGTTCTAAATTCGACATCATATGAATTGGATTTCTTGATTTAAAAAGCAGTATTTTGCATTTTTTGGCACGTTTTTTAGACTTTAAGAGTACATTATTCCGTCGTAACGAACGGGATTTGCTTGACTCGGCGCTACCGCGGGCTTCCGTATCGTCTCCCCCTTCCTCCCTATGCTCTCAAATAACTGCGCCACCTGGCGTTGAAATGCCTGTCATTACAAGTCCAAATGAAATGAATGCAGTCGTTGACATCCAACCTTAATTGTGTACCAACTTTCGGCCGGCCGAATTAAAAAGACCAACGGGCCAGATTTGGCCCGCGGTCCGTAGTTTGCCCACCTCTGCCGTTTAGACCCAGGTTTGACAAGCCAATCTTGTCCCTCAAGCCAAGTTTGAATCATCTGAAACGCTAAGCCTCGTTTAAAAGCCCAACCCTGGTCTTAACCCCCCCCAATTTGAAAGCCAGGACTCCTCCCTCGAGCCCGCTTTGAAAGCCAAAACCTTGACTTCAACCACTTATTTCAACCACTTCATTTGTTGGAAACGTTAACCGGGAAAATCTCATTTGACAATCGGAGAAGACAAAACGCGGTCATGTCCATGTAAAAATACTTTTCGGAGTCCGAGACAAGTCTGAGTCAAATGCCCCCGGAGTTGAAACACAAAATCAAACCGTGTCCGGGTTCGAGTCCGAAAGCCCAAACTCGGACCTCCGAGCCCAAAATGGAAATCGCCCCCCCCACCCCCCCCCCCCTCCCCACAAGTGTTCCCGACAGCAGAGAACAACAGAGCGCGAGTGTTCATGATGGATGAAGTGAGTCGGAAGGCAAACAAGCCGAAGGGGGGGGGGGGGGGGCGACGATGAAAGCGGGCCTTCCCACCTCAACGCCGGAGCCGGCGGGCTCGTCCTCGGGTAACGCGGCTCTATTATTCATGAATGGCGAGGCTTGTCGCGCGCCATCCATCAGGCGCCGCTGACAGGATGACCGGGGCCCGGATGGAACGGCGCCATTCATCCCGCCGCGCCTCCCAAAACACTCGCTGGTGTTTGCGCCGCCGTCAAAACAAAGTCTGGCCTTTTGCTGGATGGGCCCGCCAAAGCAATTCCACATCGACACGCTCAAGGTTTGCCGATATTCTTCTTTTGGCTCAAATAAACCCCGCCTTTTTTTTTTGCTTTATGGCCTCAATCAGTCAGTCAATCAAAATTTCAAACGACTTTCTGAGCACTCCCACAGCGGCGCAGCCTCCCTGTCACGCTCACGGGAAGCGCGATTGACCAAAGTGCAGGAGTTGAATCAGTTTTCAAAGTATCCGCACTTCAACTTTAAGTCGAGTTCCAACTGTGAAGGGCGTGTGTGGCTGCTTCCCAAACAGACGAATCACGGGTTTCTCCCATATTGACTCGGTTAAGTCGCAAAGTCGCCGGCTGCTGCATATAATAAAAATGAGGAGCTCTCTGGAAAAACAAACAGCAATCACTCCACTTGATGATGTTATTCGTCAAAACAACGAGAAAAAGATGCTCGTGTGTCAGACTGATGCAAATGCTTTCAGTCTTCTTTGCGGTCACGGAACGACCTCGATGCCGATGACGTTTTAGGAGTCTCTGCTGACAGTGATTGAGCTTGAAGCTTTTTGGAAATGTCAGATTATTCTAATTCGTAAACATCCGCCTCTTCATCGTTCTGTCGTCATTCATCATATTTTTTTTTGTGTCTTTTCCCTTCTGGTTAGAAAACTTTGAGAAAAGTCAAAGGACTTCAGGACGTTACTCCTTGAGACCTTTTTGGTGAGTCTATTCATGATAGACAAGCCCCACCAAAAATCCAAGGAATTTTGGTGACTGGATTAAGAATTCTAAAGTGCAAAGAACAAACCAAATGGCTGTTTCAAAATAAAGGGCACCAAGGAAAATGTAAAAAAAAAAAATTGTTTCTGTCCAAAATGGCGAATTTCCTGTGACTTTTCAGGGATGACTTCTCAACTTTTTTTTTTTTGTGGGACTACTCATGAGTAGCGACGTCAAACTGTCTTTGGGGGCTGAATTAAGACAAAACTCTTCAGGACACTGATGAATTTTTAGTGATTTTTTTTAAGGTTGTTTCTGTCCAAAATGGCAGCCTTTTTGGTGGATGACTTCTCAATTTTTTTTTTTTTGTGGTTCCTTCTGAACTCATTCAGTATCAGCCAATTCTGGACCTACGTCTGAAAAGACGTTTAAAAACGTCTTTGGGAGTGAATGAGTTCATTAAGAGTCTTTTTTTTTTTTTTTTTTTTTTTTTTTTTGTGTGTCTACTCATGATCGCCATGCCCACCAAATTACATTACGTGCGGCCCCGGAAGCAAGAGCAAAGAAAGCAAGCACGTCGCGAGGGTCTCTTCGCTCAGGAGTGTTTCTCTTTGAAGCGGCGCCACGCGTTGTCACCCGCTATCTGGCGCCGCGGTTATCGCGCCCGGCGCTCTCCGCCGAGGATTAGTCGCCATTTAGCAAGATTTGCACTCGACCCCCCCGAGGAGATTTTGCCTAGCGTATTTATTTATTTTAAAGGCATCTGGAAGCCCAATCTGGCGGGTCCTTTGAGCTTGTACCTTTCACGCCCCCGCCGACCACCCACGTCGTTGGCGCCACCTGTAGCGGAAAAACAATGATTGCGCAGATGGGGGGTGGCGAGTGGGGGGGAGGAATGCCGCAGGGGTTGAGGTGGCGCGGCGCGTCGGCGATGTAAATGAGTTTTCGCCAAGAGAGAAAGACGCGGCGTTTGCGTTGCGCTAAATTCTCTGCTTTGCATGCCAAACGAGTGACATGATGTCACCTCGCATATGCTTTGCATGCAATCAGGCACATTTTGGGCGCCGTCGACGGCGCGTGCGGGGGGGGGGGGGGGGGGGGGGGAATCGCTGATGCGCGGCGAGCGGGCGACGCTCGCTTTCCTCGTTTGCCGGGACTTTTATGGACGTCCGAATGGCACATTAGACGCCCACTACGTCGAGGTCAGACCGAGGTTATTTATATTATAATTATAAATTGCAATTATAAGTTGTATTTTAAATGATTTTGTCCCCCCCCCCCCCGCTCGCCCCCTCAAAAATGTCTCGATTGAATTATTCCTGATTGTATCAAAGTGAATTTCGCCGATATTTAATCAATGACTGGTTTCAGGTGTGTGTTACACATTGGCCTGTATTATCCACCCCCCCCCCCCAAATAATTTGCTTCAGCGAGTAGATGTAGAAACTGCATTTAAAAAAATGTACATGGACAAAAGGTGAGAGAAGTGAAGGAATTCTTGTTTTTGTGGCTGTCAAAAGCTCCTGAATTAACCTGGCTGAGTTCACCTGCGCCCCCCCCCCCCACTCGCCCCAGGAGGAAAACGCCAAGCGCATTTGGATTTTTTTTTTGCGTGCCTGTTTGAATTGAATTCTCTGAGCGGAAACGTGCTTTGCTTTCTTTTGTTTTTATTTTTTTTTTTTGTTTTTACCCAGCGCTCTCCCGACGGCATCCCGGTGTCAGCGTCTATTTACGGCGCAGCGGTAAGCGCCCGCTTCTGACAGACGACAAAACCACCCAAAAACATTTTTGCGATGATTTGTGTCAACAATCGGGTCGAGTTGATCTTAGGTTGCGCTTCTCGCATTTGGTAAGGAAGACAAGAGGAAAAAGTGAGACCATCGCGTCTCTTTATGGGTTGAAGTGCGGCCATCATTAGCATGTTAGCATGTGAGGTGTTCGTCCCTTCTGGGTCCGTTTGATTTACATTCTGAGACCTCTCAGGCGCGATTGTTACCGCTCAGTAAAATCGAAGAATACAAGGCAAAAAAATTTATCGGGGTGTCTGGGTTTTTTTGGGGGGCCAGTTTGATCTCCGTATAGTGGTACCTCTTACTTACGAATGTCTCTTCATGCGAAATTTTCAAGTTACGAAGCGCAAAATATTGCCTCATGTTACGAAAGAAATTTCAAGATAGAAAAGGTAAAAATACAAGATGTGTGGATACTCGCAGCTCCGAGTTTCCTGAACGCAACATACTTACAGCTGCTCTGCCATTGGCTATTACCGAACATCAACCTGCCATCCCATTGGTTAAAAGGGACCTCTACAGAATGTGTAGGGAAGGGGGGGTTGCATTTACATGGAAAACGCGTCTCTACTTCCAAAATGTTCTAGTTAAGGAATTTCTTCCAGAACCAATTAATTTCGTCAGTAGCGGTACCACCGTATATTCTTGAGCTCTTCGGCTAATTGTTAGCATTTTACTGTCGTACGCGACAAAGTTACAAGGAAAACAACATTGCTGAATAAAATTGATTACGTCTCTTACTTAGCATTGAACTCGTCGGTTCTTTGATCGAATTATTATTTTTTTGTTGTGATAGAGACGCGTCACACACCATCATGTGAGACTGAAGCCTTCTTCAAGACTTCTGTTGAAACCTGTAAGGTCAATAACAACCTTCATTTTTTTTTTGTCTGAGATAAAAGAGCCATCATCAAGCTCCAAACAACAACGCGATTCCCCTTTAAGGATAAGGTAGCATGTACGTGTGCTCTTGAACAGCCGCCATCTTTCGTTTGTCGCGTCTTTAGCTTTTATCCGCTAGTTCAACGTGCCCAAATCTGATTCCGACAAGGTGGGTCTTTCAAGCCGAAGGGGCCACAAAGCGCCCGTCAACCGACGATTAGCGGGGTTAAAAGTTTTCGACGGGTGCAGACGCTAACCTTGACGCAGGCTAACAGATAAAACCTCGCTCGCGCCACATCATTAGCGAGTTATCTTGATGCCGCGGCCCAGACATCGACACCTCATTAATTAGAGATTACTAGCTAATTAAGGACTGTTGTTAGCAAGAGATAAAAAATTAAAATTAAATTTAAAAACAGACTTTGATGTTGCAACTCTGCCTCTGGCCAATGCTTGATTGTGACGTGAGCAGGCAGATTCCTCAACGCCGGGCTGCTTTTTAGTTTTTATCTCACCTTTGTAGGTATTGACAGATTCGCTCGTAACCAAATTCATCACACACCCAAGACTTAAACTATTTTTTTTTTTTTTGCTCTGTGAAGCAGTTTTGTGAATCAGTGACTTCATTTGAGGAGCAACTTTTTTAATTTTGTGGCACAATTGTCATTTTTTCATCCAAGGGAGCGGAACCAAGGGTTGGGATTCAACACAAAATAGAGTCTCGTTTTGTTTCTCTTTTTTAAAATCATGACTCGTTCCCTTCCCCGCAGACCAAATCATAGCTCCATTTGCCAAATCTGGTGGCTCGCAGCCCCGATCGGCCCCAATGCAAGCTGACCGTAGCCGTCCTATCTCTTCGATCTGTGTTTTCACCCTGCTGTGCGGCCCATTTCCATGTGCATTTGGGATTTGGTATATGCAAATTCTGAGATTTTTTTTTTGGGGGGGGGGTGATGGGGGGTTTGGGATCATGCTTCACTGAAGTATTCCCCAATTTGTATTTTGTGCTCAGGTCAAAGCAACAAGTGACGGGAGGAGTTTCAATGAGTCAAGCCATAGCTTTGTCTAATAGAATAAAAGTGCTTTGCTGCCATCTTGTGACATTTATAGGCAATTGCAAGTTCAATATTATGACGGCAACACGCAAACCAAAAAAAAAAAGTCTCAGCGAATATGTGAACACTAACCTTTGAAATGAACGTAAACACTTTACGTCCCTTGTCGAGACATTTTTGTCCAAGTTTTGTGCCGATACAGCCCGGCAGGAGGAGGAGGGTATTAATGCCTTTCACTGGCAGGTCTTGCCTTTGCAGCCGGAGGCGTCGTTTTAACGAGCAAGGGGAGGGCGGCGGTGGTGTTGGGGGGGGGGGGGCAGCATTGGGCAGGCTGAGCTAAAACGGCCCCAGCAGAGAAAGATGGAGTCGGACACAAACGACTGGTCGAGGCTCTCTCCAGCGTCAGAAGCGATCGGCCGAGATTCACCTGCGGATTTCTGGGCTCCAAACACGAAGCGGGACGAAAACAAAACGCTTCTCTGCGTGTCTGAGCATACCGAGAGCGTCTCTGTCTGCCATTGTGTCGTCCAAGTTGGGGGGGGGGGAATAAATAAACGCAATACAATTCAGGTAAAACCGTGATTAGAAAGCACACGGGCCAAAACTGTCTCCAAAAAGCTTCAAATGGACTTGGCGGGATTTGCTCCTGCGCTAGCTGTCATGGACATTTACACACACTGTCGCAGCATGTGGCTCGTTTTAACGCCCCACGACATTTTCACGTGCATCCTTCTCAAAAAAAAAATCGAAACGGTAAACATGTACAGCCAAGATGATTTTTAACCGCCGGTTCCATTTAATACGTTTGTCACCACCATGCGGCCCAAACTTCCAGACTGCCGAGGCGCGCTTGACTCGAGTGGCGTCGCTACACAGCGAAGGTCCTCCGTTAGAAGGACGAAAAAAAACCTAAACTCATTCCACTCGCGTAGCCTAAAGCAGTTTACACGAGTAAACAAACAAACTGTTAGCAAGTCAAACCAAATGTTAGCCAGATAACTTTGGTTCGTTAGCATACGGTACGTTTCTTACTTTGGTTCGTTAGCATACTGTACGTTTCTTACTTTGGTTCGTTAGCATACTGTACGTTTCTTACTTTGGTTCGTTAGCATACGGTACGTTTCTTACTTTGGTTCGTTAGCATACGGTACGTTTCTTATTCCAATCAAAATGAAACGTCTCGCCTTGAAGGCAACACGCAGCTCTTTGAATACACTTGAAAGCGCAGCAATGAGGGCGAGGGAGAGAAATGGTGTCCACGCGAGTGTGTGTAAAGCGGGCCCGGGGCGGAATCGCTCCTCTTGTAGCGCTTCGTAAGATTCTAGCCTGTTGCTAGTAAATATTGTATAAGCCCTTTTCACAATTTATTCTCACACTTTGCCGTAAAGCAAACGTTGCTGCCCACACACACACAAAAACACACCGTTTGTCTTCGTTAGCCATAAGCTAGCCACCTGCTAGCTGCACTCCGCGCAGTCTCTGCTTGTTATTTTTTTTTTTTGGGTGCTAATTACTTGGTAGACGCCCGAGCAAAAATGCGGTTCTACTCCCACACATATTCACTCGAGGCACAATCTTAACTCGAGTGAAGAACTGACTGAATAAATGAATTTCATTTCCAGTTGTTGTTACGTTTGAAAATGTACTTTTTGACGTGTTAATCGGCCGTCTCGATTGGCCTGTCAAATGAATTCAAACAGCCTTTCATCGCGGAAATATCCCAAAAGGACTTAACATGCCCGCAGGTGACAAATATTAACGACATCCCCTGATCTTAACCCCGAGGAAGGCGAGGAAAAACTCCAAAAGGGCTCGATTCAAACGTGTCACCGATCCGACAGGAGTCACGGACATCTGTTGATCCGATAAACGGGCTGACGACTCACACAAAAGATTGATACCGGCGAGTTCACCCACCGGAAAGCAAACTTTACCGACCGCGCGCGTCGTTTGTTTTCGCTAGCCAACAGAACGGCCACCCGCTAGCTGCGTTAGCCACATCCGACAGCCATTTTGTGCTAATTACTGAATGTAATCCAGACCAAAATGCACTAAAAAAATATATCTCATACATATTTACTCAAGGCGCAATCTGTGGGACAAATAAAGGATATCTTATCTCATCTTATCTTAACTAGAGCGAAAAACTAACGCGCCGCTTGGCTTCAGTAAGCTCGTGCAGATTCAAACTTGACAGCGATTCGCCCAGAAGAGTGACTGACGCCCGTTTTATCCGAAAATTTTTTATACGTGACGCTGCTGTCTTGTTATCGTAATAGTCACAGCGTATAGTTTCATAGAATCGTTTTGACAGAAAGGAATTCCATTACCAAGAGTGATCTAGCCAATAAACAGAACACCGGCACGAGGCAGAGTCAGTCCAGCGTGGGAAATATGATCGTATAAAAAAAATATATATGTGTTTGTTTATAGCGCTGCAAAATGGACTATAATTTAATAGAACCGTTTAGACGTTCCTTTCCACCGAACGGAAACGTGTTTATTTTTCCAATTGAAGCAAAACTTTTAAAGGCGGCAGAGCAGCAACAGCAGACAAATGCTGTTTTTTTTTTCTTGCTCTGACAGGACAATTGCTCTTTTGCCGTTTTTGTAAAAAAAAAAAAAACACACACACACACAAAAAAAAGAAGAAAACAAATTCAGTGTGAGAAGTCAAATTCAAGCACGAGAAAGTCGAACCTGCGATGCATCTGCTGCCGCGGATCCAAATGATGCCACGGAGGTTTGCGGGGGGGTGGGTGACAAATGTTTTCAATTTATGGCGAGAAAAAGGGTCAGAGCGGCCCAGATTCTTCATCAGAGTTTATCTGTGAGGTCGAAGGGGGACAAAAAAAAAATCAATAATAATAAAAAAAAACACTATTTAAAGTTTGTAAAGTCAAGGTTGTTGAGTTTGCAATGATGGCGACACAGCTGACTATATATATAATTTTTTTTTTTTTTGGTCCTCCCCTGAATTGCTTTATTCAAACAGACCTCAGGAGGACCCGCTGATGCAGCCTTGCAGTGTCCAAATCAAAGAACCGCCAGCCGGCGTGTAAGTGATGTGGTTTGTGTGTGATGTATTATGTGACCGCCGCTGATGAAATATTGAGCAGGCGGGGGAATTCTCGTCAGCAAACTGCACATGTGTGTGTGTTTGTGTGTGTTTTGCACACATTGGAACGAAGCCTGTATATATGTGGCACTTGTCGGCAAGCATGTTTAAGTAGAACGGGATGTTCTCGGCGCAACTCATCGTTTGGCCCAATTATGCACCACGGAATGACGTCTACGGGGAGCCCAGCCGGCAAGCCGCGGAGAAAAAAGCTTTTATGACCGCGCCGTTGTCGCTTTCTACCGAAGCTGAATTTGGGCCACACTGAAAAGATTCATCCATCCATCCATCCATCTTCTACCGCTTATCCGGGGCCGGGTCGCGGGGGCAACAGCTTTAGCAGGGAAGCCCAGACTTCCCTCTCCCTAGCTACTTCTTCCAGCTCTCCCCGGGGGATCCCGAGGCGTTTCCAGGCAAGCTGGGTGACATAGTCTCTCCAGCATGTCCTGGGTCTTCCTCGGGGTCTCCTCCCGGTGGGACATGCCCGGAACACCTCACCGGGGAGGCGTTCAGGAGGCATCCGAATCAGATGCCCAAGCCACCTCATCTGGCTCCTCTCGATGTGGAGGAGAAGCGGCTCGACTCGGAGCCCCTCCCGGATGACCGAGCTTCTCGCCTTATCTCTAAGGGAGAGCCCGGACACCCTGCAGAGAAAACTCATTTCGGCCGCTTGTATCCGGGATCTCGTTCTTTCAGTCACGACCCATAGCTCGTGACCGTAGATGAGGGTTGGGACGTAGATCAACCGGTAAATTGAGAGCTTCGCCCTCAAAAGATTGGAAAAAGAAAAATTTGTCTGAGGACTGAAGTCAGAATCTTACAAAAGTCCCGATTTAATTTGGGTGGACCGCCACGATCAAAAAGTTTGAAGCTTGAGTATTCTATCAAATAATTTCCACATCCCGCCGCCCCGCCAACCACTTGTGTTGGAAGGAGCAAAGGAGTGACGTTGGGACGAGTGGACATTTTGAATCTGATCGCCTGGCCGCAACATGCGGCGTCCCGCAAGGGTCAATCCTCGGGTTCTTTTTGTTCAGTCTGTGGCCAGTATAAGATATCCTTTATTTGTCCCACACTGGGGAAATTTACAATATGACAATACAATATGTATGTCGCCCTCGGGGAGACTGACGTGCGGGGGGGGGTCACTGTCAAAAGCAAACTGGATGAACCCCAAATTTTTTCGAATCTCACAATAAACATCTTTTGCTTGATTAGCGATTCTTGACGTGGATTCCCACGTTTATTCCACAATCACACGAGCCCAAGTTATCGTTTTCTCGCCTTGAACGACCCGAACAAATCCAAATATCAACTTGTGCGCTTGTCCCTGCGCATGCCAACAACACTTCTCTTTTTGCAGCAGCATCGATTATTTCAGCCACTTGTGCAGCCTGTTAAGCCAACCCCGGAATATTCTCACTTGGCTGCGGATGAAATATTGATTAGGGAGGAAAAGCTGCACGTGCGTCACATGACGACAAAACAAGCCGAGCAGAAAAAAAAATCCCCCCACCCCACCCCACCCCCCCACAAAGAGAAGCACAACATGATGCGCAGAACATCCGCTAAAAGCCGAAAGAGTGTCCCGTGGTCCCGCCTGCCAAAAGCGCGATTGAATTTCTGCCACACGTAAAGACAAACAATCGCTCGCCACGAGCGAGATGACGCAATCGAGTCGGATGGTTAGCAGGGTCTGAGTTTCCAATTTGAGTTTCGAATTAGGGCTTCAAACGGGGGCTAGGGTTTCGAATTTGAGTTTCATAGTACTGTTACGGTAACAAATGAGTCGGTTAGGGTTTGAGAATCGAGTTCAAACTAGGGAATTGGGTTTTCAAAGTTGTATTTATTTTGATGCGTGATGCGATGAAAATGACTCTTTTAAAAACGTCACGCTCGACTGCTTGTCATTTCAGTTGACGTTTTCAAAACCAGCAATTTTTTTTTCTTCCCTTTTGCCACGCCAGCACTTTCGTTTCAGGGGATGTAAGCGAAAAAGAAGCAAGCCGTGGACGTCAGAGTGTTCTCGCAGCAATTTTGATGAATCAAATAAATTATTCATTACGACGGCGCGTTACCTCGATTTGCGGCGGGAATACTAATCGGCACGGCGTTAGCGTCGCCTGTCGCTAACTCTTATCTTAACCCGCCGCTCGCCGTACGCACCGCAACTGTGATGTCATTGACAGAGAGTGACAAAATGGCCGCCCCCGAGAGAGCTAAAAATAAAAATAAAAACAAACGTGGTGGCTTCTCCTGCTCAATATTCCACAAACACAAAAATAAGCAGAAGGCCGTGTTTAGAACATACTCACGTCAAGATAATCTTTGACTCGACTTCCCTTTTTAAAACAACCGCATCACTTTGCCCCGAGGAAATTTGCTAGCTTGATGCTGCGACACAACGCAGAACAGGCTCACGAAGCTAGCGTCAACGCGTACGTAACTGACAGTCCGACCAAACGGTGTGTCAATATGGAAAGAGGATTTGAAACTTGACGGGCTGTAAAATCACGTCACGCCGCTCTGAGCGAGTAGACGAAAATGCTAACGCTACGAACGGGAAGCTAGCATCATTTAATTTTTTTTGTTTGATGTGCTCGCGAGCTCCATCTGGATTGGTTTTGATTTCCTCGGTGAACGCCAAACTCGGGAGGCATTGCGGACTTTCTATTGGCAGCCTTCAGATGTGAGCTAACGTTTTAGCTAGCTTTGACTTGTGTAACGTTGTTAGCTTACTTCAAACAATCCTTTCACTTGAACTTGGATGTGTTTGAATGTTGAACTAAACTCACATTGGCACCAAAAGACAAGTTTTTCTTCTCCAATGAACCGAACAATCCCCCCCCCATCGGAAACGGGTTGACGTGAAGTTCAAGTAGCACGAAATGAATTTTCTTACGAGTCAAAACTGAAATATTACATGTGACGGATTACTTGGAGTCTTTGGAAGTTCTTCTGATGTTTGATTTTTTTTTTGGGGGGGGGGGGGTTCTTCTCCTCCAATCCTCATTTGAATGAGCAGCCGTCAGTCTTAATGGCGCACTCCCACCAAGAGCTCGCGGCGCGCCGACGTCCCCGCTAAGCGCGTTTGTCAGGCCGCTAAGCGCTTTTCACAGCAGCCGCCGATCCTCCAGGTGTTCTCCGCATCGCTTCAAATGCCCAAACGGCGACTCCCCCGTTGAGAGGCAGTTCAACTCAGGTGACCGCAGTTGCCCGTCCCCCGATCCGGACCATTTCACTGACTGAATCTAAAAACCCCGAACCTTACTTACTGCTAACTCAAGCGGTCCCCGAGGGCTACCCGGCGCCCCACCTCGTTGAAGACGCCGTTAAATAGATAACGCCTTCTCCCGCAGCCTCGCGGGGTCGATGCGTTCCGGCTGACATTTTGATCTTTGCGCGCGATGCCGCCGAGCCGGCCGTTCGCCGTCGTTTTTAACGCGACAATCGATGAGCGGCTTAATCACTGGCGCTCTTAATTTGTTTGCCGCCATCGATCGGCGGGCAGCCGGCTGAGATGAAAACCACAGCCGTCAAATGTCACCGCCCGAAGGATATCAACCGCAGCTCATATGGCGACCAATCATCCGGCGTTCAAAGGTACTGGATTTCGCCGGGGGAATATTGTGGATTAGCGGCAGAGAGACGAACGCACGCCGACTTCAATCGTCGCCATCGAGGGATTTGTGAGAATCCCGTTCGGCCATTTTTCCTCGATGACAGCTCGAGAGCCGCGCGGGAAAAAAAAAAACGTCGCCTCGGCGCTCGGGAACCCGCAGGCGGTAATATCGGCGGCTTCCTCTTCGCAAGGGCCGTTGATTTCCTTTGGCAAACGCCACGCGCTTAGATTTGAACCGCGCGTCGCCGCTGACGCGCTAACCCGAAGCTCATCTCGCCTAACATGGTCGCCGTTTGAAAAGAAGAAACTGAAGCCATCCATCAAGGTGTCCCCGCCCCTGCCGGTTAAGGCGGGAAAGGCCGTTTTCTCGTTTTGTCCACGTCAAGCGGCGGAAGAAGAACAGATGTGGGAGAGACCACATATCAATACAACGACACAGTTTGAGTATTGATACAGGTGTCGTTAAAAAAAAATGTTTAAAGTACTTTGACTTGAATCCGTCTTGCGATCACGCAGCTTTTGCGTGCGTTTTATATAAGTGCCGGCAATCCGGTAATGAAACATCTCGACGCAGTATCCAATTTTCCTTTCGTCAGCGAGCAACGACGCAAAATTTTTTTGCCGAATATCGGAAACGACGTTGTTGTCACTAAAAACGCGATATGATGATCGGTATTGTCGCAAACCCGCGACAGAATGACCGAATGATGCGTAGCTCAGATGTGACTTTGCGCTTCCTCTTTTTTTTGGGCGTTATTATCTGTTCCGATCTCCGTTGCCATGGATACATATTTTTTACACAAGACGATCATCGCCATATTGTGAAAAGATGATCGGTATCGTTGAAAATTTGATCGTATCAGTTCAAATGGAGAGACGCTTTTCTTCCATTCTGTGTTGATTTGCGAGTTTTCCCTTTCTCAGTTACACTTGGAAACATCGTCCCCCCCCCACCCCGCTATATCGCTTTATTATTTTTATTGTTTATTATTCGTTATTTTTCTCGTCATCTGGAACGAGGGGGAAAAAAAATAGGTCGTAAAATCATATGCTAAACTGCTCTGCACTCTGTTTCCAGATCAACAATTGTGAAACGTAAAATGACTCGACATGTCTTGTCACAACAAAAAGTGCGACCCAAATAAAGAGTTTTGCAACGGTAAATTAATCGTGAGCCAAGTTGTCGTGGCTCTTGTCATTTTTTATTTTATTTTTTGTCATCGACAGTCGGCGGCGTGTTTCCAAACATTTTAGGACAGGCGTCCGCTGCATTTCCTGCAACGTTAGCGTCCCGCTGATGTTTTCGACTGTAAAAATAAGAAAATCCCGCCACAGCATCGTGTCAGAACACAGAGGGGGGTGGGGGGGTGGGGGGGGGGGTGCGTGTTTTTGTTTCCCAGCCTCCAGGCAGAGTTCGGATGTTGAAGTTGGACTGATTGTCCGCCTCCTTTTTCTTCCTTGCGGCATCTTGTTTTTTTGTTTTTTGTTTTCTTTTTCTTTCAATTATGCAGACTGGAGCCGGGAATTAAACGGGTAATCTGGTTCTAATCCCCAAACAAACACATCGATGACCTCCATTTCCAGCTCGGCTCCGCGCCGCCGACTCCTTTCAGCTCGGCTGCTTTCCTTCATCGCCGGTGCTCAGATGCGCTTTTCATTTTGCTTCAACGTTTGTTTGGTGTTTTTTTTTTTGTTCTTTGTTTTGTTTTTTTTAATACTTGGAATTTGTTCCACCTGCTGCTGCTGCTGCTGCTGCGAGTGTTTGACCCTGAAAGACACCTTTCAGAGCGAGTCGGAAATAAGAGAAAATGTCTCAAAAGCGACACACAAAATGCTGCAGGTGATTTTTGGAGTCTTTGCGGATGCAAAGGCGAGAGGGATGCAGCGCACGGAATACAGCGGCTGCCGTCGCACGGGTGCGAAAAGACGACATGCTCGTGATTACAGTCGGTTGTGTATGGGTGAGAGGATCAAAAAAGAAAAATTATATTATTATAATTATATTCATTATAATTATTATTTATATATATAATATATATAAATATATAATATATATTATAATTATTAATTATATAATTATATTAATTTATACTGCCAGATGAAAGTAGTCAGATTTTTTTGTTTTGTTTTCAAGAACATAAAATAAAGTTGAACGCATTTACATTAACATTTTTTTTAAATCTCTCACGATTAATATGGATTTGGTAAAAAAAATGAGATAAAAAAAAAACCCCAACATATGTTAAAATGACTTCATTCTCCGACTATAACTTTTTTTTTTAATGACTTCATTCTTGTACTACGACATCCTTTTTAAAAGATAACTATTCCTTTTCTTGAAACATATATTTCCTCTGAAAATTTTAACGATTATTTTTTTGTTGGATTTAAGAATGTGAACTTATTCTCAAAAAAATTCATTGTATATTTAAAAAAATTATATATTTTTAAGATTAAGGAAATTTTACTTTTTTATCTTAGAAAATAACTTTTTTTTAAAAACAAATAATAAATAAAAAATATATATTTTAAGACAATTCTTTGCTAAAGAAAAAAAAAAGTCAGCATGGTCTTATCGATAAGCTAACGATCAGAAATGCTAACTGGAAACATGTTCCGAAAGTGTCCAAGCGTGACGTGGAGTCAATGGAATGAGACAAAAATCAAATGTCAAGCTCATTAAAAGTCACAAATGTGTGTTGATGGTCCCCCCCCCACTGAAGGTGAGGCAGCGCGATGGGGGCATGTCTCGCGTTTACTTAACCGATAGCGTGCGGCTTGAAAATGTAAAATTGGGGCTGCATCATAAGCGAGCTTCACGTTGCTAGCAAAACGTTGGAGAAATTGGGGCACTGTATTCAACACAAGTGCAGAGAACACCAAATTAAAAAATGCTTTTGGAGGCAGATTTAGAGGGGGGGGGGGGGGGGGGAGGCTGCGTATAATATTAGGGGGGCATATTGTACTTTAGCTTGGAAGCAAAACACAACGGAGGTCATCCAAGGAGTGCGACGACTCGCTGACAAGGAGGGACGAGCTAACGCGCTAACGAGGTCGGACACGCGTCACAACGGCGGGAGACGTCGAGCGGACAGCTTGCGTTGTCATGATCACGTGACCGTCGGCGCCGACAGTTGAGGACCGAGCAAAAACGTAACCCAATCTGCCACAAAAGTCCAACCACGGACACTCGACGGATGAACGCCGCTCAACTTTTGAGGTTTTCGGCGCTGCATGTGGGCGGAGCAGGTGGGTCTCGAGAAGCCACGCCCCCCCCCCCCCCAAAAAAAACCCACAGTAAGACCTCCTTTTTCAAATCAAAGCGGACATTTTAGGAGTCATTTGACAAACGGACCCGCCCTACGAGTTTCTCCCGCCGGCTCAGAAAACTCCTTGAAAGTCCTTGAGGCAGCCGCATGCGCGGAGCAGGCGCAATAACAAGCGCTGAGCCCGCCTAAGGCGGCGTCAAACTGCGTGTCAGGGTTTACAGCGCACTCGACAAGCAGCGGGCGGCCCCGAGACTTTAACCTTCCTTTTCGACCACCTTGCAGGAACAAGAACGTGGGCGCAGGAGGCGAGTGGGCGCCCGCTGGCTCAGCTCACAGCGCTCCAATTAAGACTCGGGTTTTACTCTCCGGACTGCGTCTCCTTTTCAAAGTTGTGCCTTTTGCCGACACATTCCATCCTCGCATACACTGATGACCGGACGACAGGGATTGTCAATCTGTGGGGGTGCGCAAGAGCCCTCAAGGGCAAGCGAGAAAAAAAAAAAAAAGCGCGCTGGTGGTTTTAGATGACAATGTCATGTTTATTCAGAGTGGGGGGGTTTGTTTTTTAACATCAAAGAATAAATTTTGGATTTAGCTGGGATTCTAAAACTGCAGGATGCACGAGCACCCTCCAGGGGGTGCGCCGGACAAACTGTGCAATGGCAATGGTTTTGTTTTTTTTCCCCTCCAAAAAAATGCAATTGAAACCCGGGACTCCTAACGTGATGTGAGTGCACTCCTGGGGGGGTGCGCACGATATTAAAAGTGGAATAGCATGCTGGTGTAATTACACATTTATATCGCATTTTGACAAGACTTTTTGTTTGTTTGTTTTTAAATAAAAGAATATTATTTAAACTGGGGATTCCCAAACTGGGATGTGTGCACATGGGGGTGGGTTAGCACGTCGGCTTCACATTGCAGAGGTACCGGGTTCGATTCCAGCTCCGGCCTCCCTGTGTGGAGTTTGCATGTTCTCCCCGGGCCTGCGTGGGTTTTCTCCGGGTGCTCCGGTTTCCTCCCACATTCCAAAAAATATGCATGGCAGGCTGATTGAACACTCTAAATTGTCCCTAGGTGCGAGTGTGAGTGCGAATGGTTGTTCGTTTCTGTGTGCCCTGCGATTGGCTGGCAACCGATTCAGGGTGGAGCCCCGCCTACTGCCCGGAGACGGCTGGGATGGGCTCCAGCACCCCCCGCGACCCTAGTGAGGATCAAGCGGTAAGGAAGATGAATGAATGAATGAATGAATGAATGTCATCATGGTGGTATTGCGCAACAGTTACGTATTTGGAGTGTTTTTCCACACACACACACACACAGTTGACTTGAACCAGACACGTCGAATGTATTTGTAAGAAACAAATCTCTGAATTCACTTTGCAGCCTTTTTAGGGTGTGACACTTTGAAACGGGCCTTTTAAAAACTTTGTCGGGTGCCGAAGGAGGAGAGTGGCTGCGCCGCAGTTGTTACACGTGTATCGGGAGGCTGTGCGCTTAGCATGAAATAATAAACAAGCTCAATAAAATATCAGTCGAGTCACCCTGGGCTGGGTTGGGATAGGTGGACCAAAAAAAAAATAAAAAATTTGAAGTCAGAAATTATTCATCAGCGCTCAGCGACCGCTGAGAAAACTCTTGAAACATGACGAGATTTTTTTTTTTTTTTTGGAGCTTTAAAGTATCCCCAAAACATCTGCGCTGTAATCCTGCATGACCGCGCATATTAGCATTCTGCCGTCGGCTTACAAGGGGGGTGAGCGTATGTGTGATTTTGGGAGTTGTTTTTTTTTTTTTTTCCTCCCCCTTCAGACGGTACGCCGTGCCCCCCCCCCCCCCCCCCCCCCATCGGTGCGCGCCGCTGAGTGGCTGAGTGCTGACAGCTCGTTCTCCGCAAGGAGCTGCCACCTTTTCGGGCGCTTCAACTCAATGTTCAAGCACGTCCGTCACGCAGTGGACACTTGTGGACTGCGCCAAAAAAAATTTTTAAAAAACAACCCGAAAAAAACCCAACAAGTCAGCCTCGTTTTCACTCTTGCCCGAATTCCTCCGCTCGCGGAATCACGCAAAGTAACATTGGGTTGATTTTTTTGTATTATTTAACAACAAGCTAATGTTGCTACGCTATTTTTGGGCTCCCTATTATTGTTCCGACGCAAATCAAAGATCAAAATGCGCGGCTTCATTTCTGCATTTGCAAATAAATCGTTTTACTTTGATGAATCGATAACGCGTTGTGGATTAGCCGGCTTTTTCCAAGTGAATAGCGGCTTTGGTTCTTAATTGTGGCGCCGGCGCTAAACGGATTCAAACGCAATAAAAAAATGTGACAAACGTTCTCATTTTCCTCAGTTTGTTCGTTTTTTTTTTCCTCTCCCTTTGATGTTCCAAATAACACAAGTACCGTGTTGGGTTGTAGCTCATTTTCCCAAGAGAAGAATTTTATTCTTACGTCATTCACTCCCAAAGACGTTTTTAAACGTCTTTTCAGACTTGGTCTCGAATTGGCTGCTACTGAGTGAGTTAATAGGACCAACGTCACAGATTCCGGTGCATTCAGAGAACAAAACGTGTGTGCTCTTGTTTTTCCATTTTTATCAGTTCGAACGTTTCAGTGCCTCCAGCATGTTCCTCTGAATTGAATCCGTCATCTTCGGAGTCATGTGCCGGCCTAAAAATGATTTCTCTTCGCATCAGACACAAACGTGCGGATGGCGAATACCAAGCGACTGCGGAGCAGCGGCAACTGCGGTAAATAGCGCTCGAATTCTCCGTCGGGCGAGCGAGGCGCCACGTCAAGGGCCCGGTTGCGGCCGCTTTTATCGCACTGTGGCTGCTACGCATCTCTTACTGGATTAGCGCCTGCGCGTGCTCACGGCGAGGGAAAAAATAGGAAAGAACGCGAAAGAACGCCGCTCAGCATGCAGCAGTCGGGATTTATCGACGGCAACGGATGTGCGAGCAGAGCAGAAGGCCGAGTCGAGTGCACGTCCTCCGATGGGCCGCCGGCTCTCGTGAGGATGGCGCTTCAATCGCGCCGGTGAATAATGCAGCCCCCCCCCCCCCCCCGGCTTCAGAGGCGGACGTGGCGGGAAAAAAAAAAAAGGCCTTGAGCGGTACGGTTGGCATTCCGAATCCGGCGTCCGTGAGCACATCTCGGCCGGGAGACGACGAGAATGACAAAGAAGCCAACCGTGCGCTTTTTTGCGCCGGGTCTCGTGATGTTCGTCCTTTCCGAAATAGTCGACGAGATGATCAACAAACAAACAGTCGTTATTCTGACTGCTCCCCAGTCCAACGTGTACCACCCGCAGCTTATTTTCCCCCGGCAGTAAAATCCGTCGTCGGGAGTCCACACGGAGACTTTCATCGAATCTAATTGAACCGGCGAGGCCGTGAGGGAAGCAGGCGACTCGAAAGGGGGGAGTGGGGGAGTTGGAGGGTTGGGGGGGGGGGGTCTATGAGTTCACTTGATTAGCACACGGGCCACCGCGGCGGCCTCGCTTTGATGCGAAGCCCCCCTTGGGAAAGGTAATCACTTGGGAAAAGGTCTCAATGATCTCCAGGGACACACACGTGGCCGCTCTCCCATCCGGGGGGGGGCTCCATCGGCCCTTTAATGGGTCCACTCTGATCGGGAACTTCATTGATGCATTTTCCGAGAGGAAAAATTTGCCTGAGGATTTCAATGAAATGTCGCGGCGTCGCTTATCCGAGTCATTTCATTTCGACGGCTCAGCCGCCTCGGCACTATTGAGGGAACCGTCATGTTGACCTTTTTTTGGCCTATCCGGCCGCTTATCGTCACGACGGTCGCGGGCGTGCCGGAGCCCATGCCGGCTATCTTCGGAAGTAGGCGGGGTAATGATTAGCCAGACGTCAGATTTCAATGAAATACGGATGCCGATTTGTTGGCAATGCTCAAACCGGTCTGACGGGCGGCAATCCAAATCTCGTGACGTACGACATTTTTATTTCCCACTGAATTGTATTAAAACATCTCCATTGCCATCTTTGGGGTCGTTGCTACACGTCTCGATGAGATATGGAGCGATATCTGATGTGACGAGATATGATTCATTCCGATCGCAAAAATAAAAAAATAAAAAAAAACTACTCCTGTCAAGCTAAGAACTACCAACAAATTCTTGTTCTTGATTTTACTGTTTGGTGCTTTCTACCGCCTTTCTTACCGATTTGTCTTACTGTTTATTGTGCATGTTCAATCGCTCCATGTACAGCGCTTTGTATTGAAAGTGCTCCAGAAATACTCTTGACTCGACTTGACAAATATCTAGTCATATGATTCACGCCGGTTAAGATGAACTCAAATTGCAAAAATTTAGCTAGCAACTCTGGAATAGCTAAAAAAAAAAAAAGATAGCTCGCCGACAACCAACAGTGAGTTGACCAATTATCTCGCGACATGATTCCCTTTAATTACGAGTGCCTCTCACCATGATTTTCACAAACTGCAATTTTTTTTTTTAGGGAACCAATGAAAAGCTACAGTATGATAACATAAAACGATTACAAAATGAATACGGGGGGCTATTTTGGCACAGCTGCATTTTACAAAAGAGCACAATGGGGAAAAAGAAGCGCCAGTCGAAGCTCTGCGCTCCCGAGGCTGTTTGCGGGATGATACACGATGATACCCGATGATGCATGTTTTTTCCTGACAAATCATTACAAGTGCGCAGAGCATCGCCCCGCCACACGGAAAAGGAGAATGCGGAAGCTTACTTCCACCTCGGTGGAAGTGTAATGGAAAAGAAACAAAAGAAAAGAAATGTTCCCCTGCGGTGGCACTAAACTAAACTAAACACCGCGATGAGACTTGAAAGCTGGCCGTGAATCACGTCAACTTCCCTTCACGGCGAACCATTATTTTGACGAATGTTCGTGACTGGATCACGACCGACGCAGCGCAACAGTAAACAACAGTAAAAACAACGATAAACCTTTAAACCTTTCATCGGAAATTCCATTCGGGTAATTACAAACGTGGATGTATAAACTTCATGTCGAGTTAACGCCTCATGTCTGGCTGAAAGCTAAGTTTTAGCTAACTACAACTAAAGTCATACTGCGAACATCTAAAAAGGTAGCGTGGTGGTAACGACTAAGTACGAACGACAAATATCACGTCAGGCAAACTAGTAACTCACAACGGTCTAGCCAGAAACAATTATCGAACAACTAACATCTAGCTCATTGAAGGCTAACTACTAGCAGCTAAAGAAAAAGTAGCATAGTGGTAACGACTAAGTACGAACGACAAATATCACGTCAGACAAACTAGTAACTCACAACTGTGTAGCCAGAAACAATTATCGAACAACTAACATCTAGCTCATTGAAGGCTAACTACTAGCAGCTAAAGAAAAAGTAGCATAGTGGTAACGACTAAGTACGAACGACAAATATCACGTCAGGCAAACTAGTAACTCACAACGGTCTAGCCAGAAACAATTATCGAACAACTAACATCTAGCTCATTGAAGGCTAACAACTAGCAGCTAAAGAAAAAGACAAAATCGACTTATAACATTAACGACTGAAGTCAGCCAATAACTCACAATTAACTAACATCGAGCGGATAACGACTAACGCGAGGCAACAAGTAAAAAAAATTAATCAGTGAAATCTAGCTAAAAACAACAACAAAGTCATTTCTGGCAACAAAATGTCTCAACGATGAACAACTAACATCTTGTTAAGAATGACCAACAAACGTACGGTTAACAACTAACAGTTTAGGAACGTCTAAAACAGGGGTCTCCAACGTGGTGCCCGCGAGCACCAGGTAGCCCGTGAGGACCACACCAGTAGCCCGCCAGTGCTAGGATTGTGATTTGCTCGTAGAAATTATGATTTAAAAATGCAAACATGGGCAGTATTATAGATTCTATAGCTACCTATTTAGCTATCTAACTAGCTAGCTACAGTATATATCTAGCTAGCTAATGTTCTAATATTATTAAATGTAATTTGTACAAATGTTATTTTAGACGTGTATCAATTTGGTAGCCCTTCACACAATCAGGACACATGAACTAGCTCTCACTCTCAAAAAGTTTGGTGACCCCTGGTCTAAAAAGTGTCTGGCCAACAACAAACAACTGTCAAACCGCTGAAATTTGAGCTCACAAAATTACGGTCGGACTCGCAAAGAATAAAAAAAATATCGGGCCATTAACGAATCACTCATATCTAACCAACAATTAATTTCTATTCATATCAAGCTAAGAACTAATGTCTTGCTAAACAAAGTACCTTGTAGCTAACATGTGGGGAGATATTCCAACGTGGCCAATTAGCGTAGCTCAATGGCAGAGCCGCAGTCCCGCCTGCTAGCTAAAATCCATTGAACCTTGAGCATCCTCATCAAGGTGATCACATCCCCTCGGTAGCATCGCCTCTAGCCCCAAGGGAAGCAAGAGTACGTTAGCACTGAGTTGGTGGTGGGCCGGGCTTTTAGCGCAGAGGTTAGCGCTCAGCTAGCGGCGCAGATTCGTAGCGCTTGAGTCGGTGTGGCTGGACAGTGCAGAATTGCCAGTCAGTTCGAGGTTTCTTAGTCTCTAATAGTTGGTTATAATCTCATGTCTGGCTCTGAAACTTTCACGACAAAGTTTAGTTTCTTGAACTTTAGTTTCTGTTAGTGTCAGCGCGGCTGTCAATCAAGCTGTCAGGCGTTGGGGGGGCTCCTCCTTTTGCTGGGAGCGATAGCAAACGTTTCGGGATGTCGGTGGCCCACTTTCTGTCCCGGAATGATGAATATGCCTCAACATTCCCATGCTACGTTACGTGAGCAATGAAAAGCCCAAGCGCTTCGTGCGTGTGGCTCCATGAGAGTGTCATTCCCCGTCTGTCCATCTGTCTGTCTTCTTTCGTTTGTCTTTCCCCCCAACCCCCTCGTCCTTCCCCTTCCTCCCTCATCAACATGCCAGACTGATGATTTTTTATTCTCTGCCCTCGGGTGTTTTGGTCTGTAACTCCACAACAAAAAAAATGAAAAGGGGAAAAACAAAAAACGAGTGTATAAACAGGGTACCAGGAGATCCATTTTATTTTATTTGAAACAAAACTTAAGTATTCTCATCGGTACAGCAGAAAGTGTCGTCTTTGTCCTGAAATTTGCTGCCTCTGGAGAGATTAGCGTTAGCACTTTTGTAGTGGATGGGAACTTCTAATTCAGTAAGGGTCACGTTAGCCAGCCGCTCTACATCGCCAATTAGTACTCAGGCACTGGACATACTGTATGCTACAGTTTTTATCTAGACGTTATTTTTAACTGACCTGTAGCATTTTGTTTTAGCTAGATGTTAGCGGTTAGCGAGACTGGTGGTAAGCTAAATGTTAGCTGGACTTGTTTCCACCTAGATGTTACTTGGTAGTTAGATCATTCGTTTATTGCTCCACATTAGTTGCTAGCTAGCCTGCAAAAGTCTTTCGTGGCTAGCTGCACGCTAATTGTTAGCGAGTCTCAGATGAAGTCGACAATTAAGTCTACCGTGGTCTTTTGCGGCTGTCGTGCATCAAAGAGGATGCGTTTGCGGTGTTTAATCATGAAAGACACATCCTCAGGGTCTCAAAGGGAACGCGTTTGTAGTTTTTAATCATGAAAGACAGGTCTTCATGGGGGAGAAATGCTTTTGTTGTCGTTTTTTTTTCTTCACTGCGCCAAAGCGGCCGTCAGTCCTCCCAGCTGCACCAAGCAATCTGTCGCCATCATCGTCATCATGTTGACAAAGACATGATGACGATGAAAGACCTTTTCTTACGTTTACTTTAGCCAAGCACAACACACAAGTTGTTTGTTTTTTTTCAAACCGCGCATATCATTCATTCAAGTTCTGCTGTCATAACTTTGTCTAACATCTACCTTACAGTTAGATGAAAATCGCTTTTATCTATATAACTAATGTCTAGATAATGTTTAATGAATGACTTGCTAACAAAGAATAAGCAACTAATGTTGGAACAACTGACATCTGGTCACCAAATAATGTTGAGCTAACGACTAACATCGAGCTGAGTAACTATTGATGTCCATCTAACATTTAATTTATGGCTAACTAACAACAATTGTCGAAATTATGAATTATTATTAATGTTTGCCTAACAAATTTATATTTAGATTAATGTTTTCCTAACAAATCAACCAATGTCAGGCAAAAAAACCCACAATGTGTCTGTGCTAATGTCCCGCTAACAGCTAACACGAAACCAACATGCATAATGCTGACAACTAACATTTCCGTTGCTAACCTCTCCATCTGGAACGACCTCCCGCTAAACGTTCGGCAAGCGCCTTCTCTGTCCATTCTTAAAACACATTTTTATTCTTTGGCTTTCGACTCAACACAAGACGAGTCATTGTTTGAGTGTTTTAGCCGTTTTTATGTTCAGCTTTTTAACCGTCCTGGGTCCTCTTTTTATGTTGTACGTTTGAAATGTTTTAACCGTACAGCACTTTGAGTTGCATTTTAATGGTATGAAAAGTGCTACATGAAAGATTGATTGATTACATGTCAGATTTTTAATTTATGTACAGCATCCAGTCAATGATTAGCCAACAGCTAACATCTAACTATTAACATTGAATGTATGTACAGTAAACGACCGTCTAACAGCAAATGTCTGTGTAATTAAAATCTAGCTAGCTAGATATGTAGCGCTAGTTAGCGAGATGTTATTTGGCAGACAATTAAAATTATTTGTTAGCAAGACGCTAGTCCCGTCCTGAGCGTACGTCAACAAAGTAATGAAGGTCGACGTCACGCTTGCGTTAGCATTCTCAGCAAGCATTTAACGTGATGTGATATTTGCCGTCTTTGTGACGCTCAGCTACGCTAGCGTGCTTCAAAGGCCTCAAAGCAGCCGCCGAACAAACAGATAAAAACATTTCTGACTCTTTGAACCGTGTGTGCGTGTGCGTGTGTGTGTGTGTGTGTGTGTGTGTGTGTAAGCGGTACAGGAACTTCAAAGGCGCTACTCGGTGGCTAACGCACTTAAGGCGGAGATTTAGTCACGTCGCGGCAAAGTGAAAGCGGCAAAGTGTCGACGCGGCGGGTTTCGTGGCATCGTCGTCTGGGAGGTTTGACGCGCGTCGTGCTCTGCCAGGTAAATATGCAAATGAGCGCTTCCCAGTGGCCGGGATTACTCACGGAAAGCTTTGCTGCTCGATTCCTGACGACTTAGAAAAAAAAAAACAATTTCGGAAAATCAAAGCTCACACGATATCAAAGCTCACACAATTGTATGCTTGTGATAAGCTCTCCTTATTCTTGCAAGGAATCGTGTACAACTCTTGCGAGCGAGGGGTCTCTTCAGTGAAAATGTGAAGAACCCGTCGAGAGAGAGAAAAGCACCACGACTTCCATCGTGAGAACTTTGGCTCCTCCACCGCCTCCATCTCTACCTACCCACCGAGCTTACTTACTCACCTCCCTCCATTCTCCCCAGCGGAGATGGAGGTGGAGAGCGAGCAGGCGAGGATGTGAAAAAAAGGCCGAGATCTTTTCACCTTGAAAAGACATCGTGATCAATGTTTCATTGTCACCTGCGCCGCCGCCGCCGCCGCAGAGCTTGCCGCAGACCAAAGCTGCTCATGAGGCACTGCGGCTGTACGCCAACCACAGCCGCAACCACGTGCTTTGCGGCCAACGACGCATGTCGACATCAAGAGATATTGGGCGAGAGAGGTCAGTAACTAGATCAGGGGTGTCCAAACTTTTTGCCAAGGGGGCCAGATTTTATGTGGTAAAATGTCGGGGGGGGCCGACCTTGGCTGACATTCTTTACATTGAACAACAATATTGTTCAACAAATTTTAGTAAGCCAGTCTGTTTCACATTTCCGTTTTTATTTTAATTTCAACAATCTTAAGAATTTCTTTTGGTTCATTTGAAACGGGTATATCACACGCAACTGCTTATTCACTTGACTTTTTCTTAAACAGAAGTCTCCTGAGTGCAAATTGATTGATTTGAAACATAAAATGTATCACCGTGACTTTTCAATAGTCACAAAACCTTTGACTCGAACAACAGGGAAATGAACAAGCAACACACATATCCACAACTGCAAGGATCATTTGAAATGTGACATATCAGTCAATATAAACACGGCGTGATGTCTTGTTAACTCGTGAGTGATGCCCTCTAGTGTCTAAATGCTATTACTGTACTCATTTAGTGAATGCTATTACTCATTTAGCCACTAGAGGGAAGCAGTACTCTATGAAACATCACTCACCAGTCTACGAGACCTCAGTCAATGCAACACGTCTTCCATTGCGGCCAACCTGCGGGCCAGACGGCACTGATTTTATGACGGGGGCCGAGGGCCGGGTGAAATTCGACCGCGGGCCGGATTTGGGCCGCGGGCCGGACTTTGGACATGCCTGAACTAGATGGTCGTCGCTAACTCGGTTTAAAAAAAAAAAAAACAACAACACAGTGCCGAGTGGCACTTGTAGTTATCGCACAAGTTTCTAATTGTTTGGTGCGTCTCAACCCAGCAGGCCATCAGAAAACCTCTTCGCACGTGCAAGAGCGTATGCCCTCACGTGGCCAAATAAAAACGAAACAAAGCGGGATTCAGACATGAATAATTAACACGGTTGATCTTGTGAAGATTTCCCAGCAGGTCCCCATACGTCATTGTGTTTTTGCCCGCATTTTGTCTGCTCAACGTCAGCAACAAACAAGATTCCGCCAGGGCTAATTACGCCGATGGCCGGGAACCGACCCGCACGAGGTGGGGGTTATTAAAACCTCGACGGTGGCGCTTTATACGTCCGAGAAAAAAAAAAAAAAAAAAAAGGTGACGCTTCATTGGTTTTTACGGCGCAATATGGCACACACGGGCCATTAGCGCGTGCCGCTTGTCCCTTCCAAAGCATCTGCCTCTGTGCGGTTGGATAGATGGGTAGGTAGTTGCGGAGATGGGTAGGAAGTCGAGGTGTTAAGATCAAGAGATGAGTTGCTAGGTCGTCGGATGCATCGATAGGCAAGTAGGTAGGTGGGCAGTTGATGGAATGGTCAGGAGTTGGATAGGTAGGCAACTGGAGAGATGGGTAGGTAAGGATAGGGGAGCTGAATAGATGGGTTGCTAGGTAGTTGGATAGACTGGTAGGTTGGTTGGTAACTAGATAGATGGGTTGGTGAGAGAAAAGTTGGGTCGGGAGAGATGGGTAAAAGATGGGTTGGAGGGTAGTAGGGTAAACAGGTGGCTAGATAAGTGGTCAAGTGGCTAGACGGCTACTGTAATTGGGTAGGTAGCTGGATTGATGGGTTGGTACGAAGGCATGTAACTAGCTAGAGGAATAGATGGGTTAGTGGGTGGCTGGGTGAGCAGGTCGATGAATACATTTGGGCGTTAGATGGGTACAGGAGGATGGACGGCTAAGCGGGCGGCTCGGCAGCCGGGTAGAGAGACGGGCGGTGGAGGCGGCTGGCGGTTGACGGATGAGTAGGAAAGTAGGTAGGAAGGGCGAAAGGTGGGTTGAATGTCGCAAAGTAGATTTTGAAGGAGTTGGGAAGTAGATGAGTGCGTATTAAGGGACACAGGCGAATAGATGGGTTGGTACGGACATGTGCGCCATTAGAGCGCACCGTTGTCTGTTGAAAAGCACCTCTGCCTTTGCAGGAGTCCACTTTTTGCCACTTTATCCTCTCTCAGGCGCGGACCCCCCCCTGTTGGTTTATGGCTCGGCGGGCTCGCTAACGAGAGACGGACGAGGTGCTGCTAAGCCGAGCGTTGCAGGCGCCTCGACGGGCCTGACTGGCAGGATTTAGGAGGCAATCTCGGAGGGACGCCACCCGAAGAGTATGGGGAATTGCCCAACATCGTCAGGGGTGCTCCTTGGACAAGGTGATCCGCGTACGTCTTGATTTGTGCACGTGCTCGGGGAGGGGTGTGCTTGGGGGGCGGGGGGGGGGGGGGGTATATCATAGCGGCTTTGTGAGGCTGCGAGAAAGCAGCAACGCGGCTGCCATTCTGTCAGGCCTCTTAATTCTACCCCCGATGCCGTCAGATTCGACTTCAAGACCCATTCCGTGTCCTTTGACGTGAAATGGAGGCATGGGAGCAACAACAACGGTGCGCCGCGGAGATCTCGGGGGGGGGGGCATTAATACCCTCATAAAACTCACATCGATGCCGATAAAGGCTTTGAAACGTTGCCATCTGAGCTCATTGACCGCGAGCCGACTTCAAAGCAGAGTCCCCCCCAGAGGGCCAAAGCCGTTCAACAGCCCACAAATATTATATTCGGTGACAAGAATCACCGATTTGATCGACAAAGATAAAAACATACCGTCACCTTTTTAATACCTTTTCGAAAATAGGACTTCAAGCGTGGCCGTTCCAGGACGGGAAACGGCTAAATTAGAACGAAAAAGATTTCTGTGCCTTCTCGTGGAGCCGACAGATCTTTGTCTTCAACTCAAAAGCGGTGCTGATCTCCGATCTTTTTTTACTGCTCGTCATGACGGTTTTGTAAAACTTGGGGGAAAGTCTCGCCAGTCTTATCGTCCCCTGTCTGCGGGCACTGACCACTTCAACCCAGCGTGAAAGGGTCTCGGAGGCTTTGATCCAATCTGCTGCTTTAAAGATTGGAGCAAGGCTATTTCTTAGTTTGTTCTGGTTGCTGATCAAGCTAAAAAAATAAAAAAAATACAAATAAAGTTCACAGCTGCCTTGAAGGATGCGATCGATGCCTGGCCGACCACCCGAGACTTCCTCTTCCCTCTCCGGGGACCACGGCCTGGCCGACCACCCGAGACTTCCTCTTCCCTCTCCGGGGACCACGGTCGTTTGCTACAGGTCGTCAGTTAGACCGCAGACGCCATCAAAGCACTGCGTGAAATGCTCCCAACGGAGCTCTCGGGAAGCGCACACTCTTCCGCGGGAGCCGACTCCAGTGCACTTTCCGTGTCCTTTAACAATGGTGGCGCGGGAGGAAAAAAAAAACAAAAAGTTCAATGAATGGCTCGAATTAAATCCATTCCATCACCTTCTGTACGGAACAGGGAACACGTAAAGCTTTGGCGGGCTGTGTGAAAGGGGCTATGCAGGCTATCATCCCACCTCTCAAAGTACCTCGGACAGCGGAAAATTTGTGGTTCAACTTAAAACCTCTTTCCATGTCAGTACCTTTCACACGGAAGGCGCAGAAGGTGGGAAGGCAGCCTTGACAGGCCGCGTGAAAGGGGCTCTACAAAGCGACGTCATGTCTCCGTTACAACCTCAGAATCTGTGAAATTTGCACGTTAACTTCAATGCCCATTATAATAAACGTAAAAATAGTACACAGACCAAAAAAAATCTTGAATGAAATGGCCTCAAGCTGCATTCTGACGGGCTCTGTTACTACCTTATATGCCAGGACATTTGTGGGTCTGCGTCAAACTTTATTGGAGAATCCCCGCCCCCCCGCACCACACACCTCCAATACATCATTCACAGGTCGAATGGAACCCCTCTCCAAAGTCCTTTCAAACAGAACAATGAGATAGAGGAGGGAAATAAAATAAAACATCTTTCACAGGCGGTGTGAAGGGGGCTACACAGCCATATCATGCCACCGTTTTAGCTCTGAAGCTATAAAATCCACGTGTTGATTTCAACCCCCGTTCGATGACCTTTCATAAGAAACAGCAATGCAGGAATATTCAGAGGGGGAAAAAAACAGCTTTGACCAACAGCGTGAAAGGGGATACAAATCCACCGTCGCTCCTCTGTTATTACTTCAGATGGCAGGATATTCAAGGGCGAGCTTCAAACTTTATTTTGAATCCTTTCACACAGATATGGGAACAATTCTAAGAACATTCATGAATAGTCTTCAACCCCTTATTTGCAGTCCTTTCACCCAAAACAATTAAACAAAATGCAAGCTGTGTCAAAGGGGCTTCACAACAACATGAGCCTCTATTACGACCTCCAGGAAATGTGCGTGATCACTTTAACCCCATTCTGTCTCCTTTCCACACAGAGCAGTGCAACAGAGAGGGGAAAAAACAGCTTTGACAGGGGGGGGGGGGGGTGCGCTAAACGGCTACCTTTGGGCCTCCGCTATGACACAGACTCCATCGGACTTCACGTTGTACTTACAAAGCAGCCGTAACTGGCTGCTCACAAGCGCACGCCATCAACGTTCGGCGCGTCGGCTAAATGAGGCATCCGCGTCGATATTTCCGTCAAGCGTCCGCGCCTCTCTGCGAGAAAGCCTCTGGCTGCATTCGGTTGGTGCATTGACCCGCCCGTCAGAAGATGAAGGTGGTGCCCGAGGAGATTTTAATTGGACTTTATGCCTTCCGCATTTGTGTTTATGTGCATTTTTTCTTCTGGCTATAAGCCTTGTTAGCGAGAAAGGGGGTAATCTCTCTCCGTTGTTGAGAAAGTTTAATGAATTGAACGTCAGATAAACAGAAGCGGAAAAGGTTCAGGTGTCACTCGGCGCTCGACTCCATCGCCACGTCAGTGTGCTAATCACGCTTGTCGCGCGCCTTTGAATTCAAGCTCAAGAAGAAGCGCGGCGGCGTAACAAAAAAAAGAGCTCGGCGCAGAGGATTTAGGGGCTTAGCGGAAAGGGAGATGATCCCTCCGGCTCCTATAAGAAGGGGCTGCCCCCCCACCCCATCCCCCGGGGCTGCCCCCCCCCCCCCCAGTCTTACCGCCGGCTTATGTTAAGAGACGCCAAAGCCACCGCATCGTATTACACCACATTTGTGTTTCGGCGTTGCATTAAAGGCACAAACAGGGAAAGCCTTCCAAAGAAGATGAATGTACTTTGGACATTTCCCTGCGGAACGCCATTCAAAGTTGTTTCTGATCAAAGGTACAGATTACTAATAGCGTTATGTCGACATGCCAAGGTGGGACGGCGATAAAAGCCAGTCAGAAGTCGGCTTCGATCGGCTCGAAAGATATCTTGCCTCTGAACTTGGGCAAATTCTTGGCTGCACTACGGCCCCCACCCCCCCCAATTCCATTTCCTTTCACACCGATTAGCAACAAAACTGGCTTTGACAGACTGCCGCAAAGTGGCTCGAGATACGCTTCTCCGAAATCCGCAATTTCAAGGTTCAAGTAAAAAACTTGAGGATTGATGAGATTGACAGTGCGAAAGGGGCCGAATTATCCATCGTCATTGCCAAACATCAGGATTGGCCTCCCAAAAAATAAAAGCAATCCATATCGGTGGAGCCGCGGTCTAAAGCGCCACCTTTCTGCCTCCTCAATAAATTGTCGGGGTTTTTTTTTCCCGCTGCAGATGCGCCACTGCTGATGGGCGGCCGAGGCGAGATCAAAGCAAATTCGATTTTTTGCCCACGAGCAAAATTGACAAACAGGAGCGAGAAGACGCCAGGCTTTGACCCCCCCCCACCCCCTCTCACAATCCCCGAGTTGCACGGAGGTGACGCGCTGAGAGCGCCAACTGAATTCATGAGCAACTATCGCGACGGTAACCCGTCCTTCCACGGCAGGAAATACCCCCACAAATGAGGGGATTTGTTGTGCAAGAACGACGTTGATCCCCGAGAAGGATGCCGGCAAAGGAACGACAACACTTCAAAAGGCGCAAACGCCGACTCGGATTTGCGGCGAGAAGTCCGTGTGACAGAAATGACAAGAAGTAAGTAAGGAGTTCAGTCCTGCCAACATGGCGAGGCACATTTTCCCCCCCCCGTCGTCGTTGTTCTCTGGGTGAAAGGACGCAGAATGGGGGGGCTGAGGTTGACCCGCACATTTCAACGCTGTGGAGGTCGTGTCAGAGGGCAAGATGGCAACTTGGTGATGCGGTTTGTCAAAGACCATTTTTTTTTGCCTCTGTCGCCGAGTTGTGTGAAAGGTACTGACACAAAATGGGGGTTTGAAGTTGACGTGCAAATTGACCGGCAGTAAAGGGGTAGTAAGTGTACAGTAGTGCAATGGTGACTGTGTAGCCCCTTTCACGCGGCTTGTTCAAGACAGTTTTTTTTTATTTTATCCTGCGCCTTGGATGAACGAGCGGCTGACCCGATTCCAAACTCTTCCTGCGCAAGGGGGGAGGGGGGGGGGGGGGTTCCAGGTCTGAGTAGGACACTTAAGACTCGCCTCACTTTTCAAGGAGGAGCCATTTGATCGCGGCCTGGCCTCAATAGCACCAAAATAGATTTGTTACCCACTTCCAAGGTCTCCTTTCCTTCCGTCTTTTGTCAACCTCCTTCCGATGAAAGCGGACATTTTGAGCGGGTTTTTTTTTTTTGCAATTTCAAACATTCCCCTCAAAACTGAAAGGATCAAAAATTAAAGCTCATCTTTTTAATACAATTCCACTTTTTGTGTGTGTCTCCAAAGTGTTTGGTCTCTGAAGTGCCTGGCCACCAGTCAAGTGTGAAATTAAACAACTAAGTTAATCGCTCACCCCCCCAACCCCCCCCCCCCCCAAAAATCATCTACTTCTTTCTGAAAATCGTGTCTTGGAGCGGGCCCTTCTCATATGCCATAATTCCAAATTAACAAATAGTCAAAATATACCTCGAGTTGGAAGATTGGCTGGCCGAAGATCCAAAGCCACTTTCAAGACACGGCCAGAATTCATTCATTCATTCATTCATCTTCCTAACCGCTTGATCCTCACTAGGGTCGCGGGGGGTGCTGGAGCCTATCCCAGCTGTCTTCGGGCAGCAGGCGGGGGACACTCTGAATTGGTTGCCAGCCAATCACAGGGCACACAGAGACGAACAACCATCCACGCTCACACTCACAACTAGGGACAATTTAGAGTGTTCAATCAGCCTGCCACGCATGTTTTTGGAATGTGGGAGGAAACCGGAGCACCCGGAGAAAACCCACGCAGGCCCGGGGAGAACATGCAAACTCCACACAGGGAGGCCGGAGCTGGAATCGAACCCGGTACCTCTGCACTGTGAAGCCGACGTGCTAACCACTGGACTACCGGGCCGCCCTCACGGCCAGAATACGCTTAAAATTTATTTTTTTAAATAACTTTTAGTTTTCTTTGAAAGTTAATTAATTTTAACTAATGAATTAATTAATTGGTCCCAGGATGGGGGAAAAAAACTTCACTTCCAATTCCCAACCAACCGTTTGGCCTTCCTTCTTTCCAACATTTTTCACTTCTGTTGCACGTTGGCCCCGATGCACATCGAGCGACGGGGCCGACTGAGCTCTCGTGCACCGTGCGGGGTTCAGCCACTGGTCTGCGAAACGCCGCCTGTGCTACGGTCAACCTCCCAAAAACAAGAATTTAAATTTAAGCGAGAACCAAACAGCCCATTTGAATTGAGTTTCTTGTGCATCCCGAATTTTCTTTCATGACGGCAGCACTTCTCCACGTCGCTGCCGAATTCCACCTTCGCGGCTGCGCATCCGTGCGCACGTTAGCTTTGCCCCGACTCCACGCAGGCGTTTGCGAACTACCTCAAAGACGTTTCTCGGCTTCGAGAACAAAACGGCCGGCACGACACGAGCTTTTGTGGCACCGCCATTTTTTTTTTTCCAAGACTTGTTGCTATGAGACACTGGACATTGGAAGTGGCAGTCGAGCGAGGACCTTTAAAGCCTCACCAGTCAGTTCACACACACAAAGTTGCGGCGTGGGGACTTAATTGCAACCTTTTCGGCATCTCACAATCAGCCGTCAGCCTTTTCGACACCAAAGTTAAATGGGGGGTTGGGGGGGCTCTGCCCGTAAATGCCATATCCTTTAGCAAGGGCGGCCTCCTTCTTGCACCGACATAATTGTCCTTGGATAAAAAGCCGCCGGAAAATGACAGGGTTTTAACATAATAAGCAGCGAGGAAGAGGGGGAGGCAAAAAAAAAAAAAATAATAATAATAATCCTCCGTCGTCGTCGCTGCCGCCGCACTTTCATTCACTCGCACAGCCGAGCGTGTTGATCTCCAATGCGGGGTCGCCACTTTGCATGTAATTGCCGAGTTGCTTTTTGCCTGACGGAAAAGAGAGAGTTGCTTTGCCTCAACCAAATAGCGATAGACGCTTGAACGAGCAAGGGCAGAAATAAGCTTGAAATGTCAATGATTTGGCTGTTAAAAGTGGAAAAAAAAAATGAAAAAGGAACTAAAAGAATACAAAGCGAAGGTTGCAAAATCATTCTGTCATCATTTCGGCTCGTCGAATATGCCAAGTGGCCACGAATGGAGGTGCGCATTTTTTTTTCTGAAAATTCCGCCCTCCAAAGACGGTTCTAATTCACTGCATTGCATGAGTAGACCCACAAAAAAAAAAAAAAAGTCTTAAAACATACGCTGAAAAGACACAGGAAGTCTGCCATTATAGGATGAAATGCCGTTTCGGCACTGAAGCTCCCCTTGAGAATTTTTGTACTCATTTTTGTAGCACCATGAATGATCATAGGCATGTCTATCCTGAGTAGAGCCACCAAAAAAAAATAAGAGAAAAAAATGGTCTAAAGAACCAATTTTGCCTCAGTTAAACCATTTAATGAATTTCAAATCAAGAAATAGATCAACAAAGCCCTCGTTGGCATGTCTATCACGACGAAACCCACAAAAAAATAAAATAAAAAAAGTCTAACAACACACACTGAAAAGACACAGGAAGTCTGCCATTTCAGGATGAAATGCCGTTTCGGCACTGAAGCTCCCCTTGAGAATTTTTGTACTCGTTTTTGTAGCACCATGAATGATCGTAGGCATGTCTATCCTGAGTAGAGCCACAAAAAAAGAAAAGAAAAAAATGGTCTAAAGAACCAATTTTGCCTCAGTTAAACCATTTAATGAATTTCAAATCAAGAAATAGATCAACAAAGCCCTCGTTGGCATGTCTATCACGACGAAACCCACAAAAAAATAAAATAAAAAACTCTTACAACACACGCTGAAGAGACACAGGAAGTCTGCCATTATAGGAGGAAATGCCGTTTCGGCACTGAAGCTCCCCTTGAGAATTTTTGTACTCATTTTTTGTAGCACCATGAATGATCGTAGGCATGTCTATCCTGAGTAGAGCCACCCAAAAAAAAAAAAATAAGAGAAAAAAATGGTCTAAAGAACCAATTTTGCCTCAGTTAAACCATTTAATGAATTTCAAATCAAGAAATAGATCAACAAAGCGCTCGTTGGCATGTCTATCACGACGAAACCCACAAAAAAAAAATGAGATTGATGATTGATGACTGTTAGCTGCGGCGAGCTTTTCTCTTTGACCTTCATCAGACTCGGCTTTTCGATATCACAATTGCTAGGCGTCGATTCGGTTGAGACACCAACCTGCTGAGATGAATCGATTCCCAAGGTCCCCGAACAGTTTAACCCGCCAGCTTTTCTACCCCCCCCCCCCCCCCACCAACCCCGCCCCCCGCTTTTGGGAAAACTTTTCATTGCCAACAAATCAATGAGTTGGGACCATCAATTGGGACATTGCTGTTGTCTTTGGAGACCTACTACATTTTACGCTCAGCATGCTTTGCGCCACAACGGAGGAAAAGTGAACCCCCCCCCCCGCCCGCCCGCCGCCCCCCCCCCCCCCCTTCACCATCAAAGACTGATCTATTCCATCTATTCTTCTTACTGCTCTCCGCAAATCGTGTGCGTGCATGTGTGAGACTGAACGATGCGCACGTCATGCACACACACGTCTCACACACACACACACACACACACACACACACACACACACACACACACACACACACACACACACACACACACGACATTCCGCTGCCAAGGTGCATAACAACAAGCGCACGGGTATTAGTGTGCATGTGAAGTGCGTTTTTCAAGAATGCTTGTGATGCAAAAAAAAAAATGGCACGCGTGCACTTCTCCACCAACGCGGGTACGCACGCACGCACGCACACTCCCACGCAAGTGCGACACTCGGATGCCAAGGCGTCTGCCGCCGTGCACAAACACAAACATGATGAGTAGAATTCTTGTTGGGTATGGAAATGGCATCGTGCGGACCTACACACACACCCATGACATATATATGGATTTAAAGACTCGTATCCATCCAACAATTCCAACACTGATCTAATCCGCTTCCCCTCAGGAGGTATGCGGGTGTGCCGGTGCTTATCCACTGGTGCTGACTTTGGGCAGCAGGCGGGTGGACACCCGCACCCGAGACAAACAACCAGTCGCGCTCACACTCGCAACGAGGGATCATTTCGAGCACCGGAGGCAACCCGGAGAAAACCCACTACGCCAAATACCCGGAGAAAACCCACGCAAGCCAAGAAGGCCACAAGCCGGAATCGAACCCTGTGCACTTTAAGGCTGATGAGCTAACCAGTCGCCCACCCTGGCGCCCCCCCCCCCACACACACACAGAGTGCGTTGTGCGTGCAACTTGTGTTTCGCTGATGCTGATTTGTGCATACACACAACCCCCCCTCAAAAAAAAAACCACGCACACACTTCTCCCCACAAATGTCTCAATCTTTGTGTTCAATAGCAATTTGTGCGGTTGTGAACAGTGTGTTTCCTTAACAGTGCCTGTTGCATGCCTCAGACTCAGCACACACACACACACACACACACACACACACAAACAAGAATGAATTGTTGTGCATGATGGAAATCGTGTGTGTGTGTGTGTGTGTGTGTGTCGGAATGATCTAAAATATCAGCAAACACGTGTCAACACGCGTGTCATCACAAGGACCCTTATCCACATTCAAACAAATTTCACACACACACGCACGCACGCACAAAATGTCTCCGTCGCGGTCGTGCGCGCATCTGCCGAGTGTGCGTGGCGCTCGTATCCACGAACTCGCGTCAAGTCGGGTCCGCGTGCAACTTTCAACTCGCAACACACAACGTGCCAATGTCCCTCACCAGTTTTTCTTTTTTTTTTTTTTTTTTACCGAGTAGGGCGAGGAGGAGGAGGAGCTGCAGGGGTCCGAGAAAGAGGAGGAGGTGGTCCATGGTGGTCTGCGCGGAACGGCGTCAAGCTAAAAGCCAGCGGCGGAGGTAAATCCACACAAGCGCAACAGCGGCGGGAGGAGGAAGAGGTGGAGGAGGAGGAGGAGCGGGGCGCCGGCCGCGGAGGAGGTGAAGAACATGCTGGGCGATTTCAACTAACTTTGGACAAAGCGGCCCCCAAAAAACAAAAAAAGCCCCCAAAAGAAAGAATTCGAAGGAGCCCGCCCGGCGTGCGCGCTTTGGCCTTCCGCGCTCGTTCGTCTTTCCTCAGCATCCGTGGAAAGTGTCCGTCTGCCCGCCCGCACGCCCGCCCGCCACCTGCGCGCGCCGCTCAGCGCGGAAAACTGCGGATGATTCACTGGCGCGCGCCTCGCCTGCGCGCGCCCCCGCCCCCGCCGCTCCTCCCCTCCCCCTCCCCCTCCTCCCGCGGCCCGCTCGCAGGAAAGCGATCGGAGAGCAATCGATAGTCTATTTGAGCTGGATGGCAGTCGTAAAAGGAGCCGAGGCGGCGCGGGCAACACGAGATTGATGATGATGGGGGGGGGGGCAAAACTTTATTGAAACACAAAAAAAGCGACAATCGGCGTGATGTTTTTTCGACGCAGACCACAAACACGATTTGACGCGAATACAAGTCAGCGATTTGAGCGCTTCTTTTTGATGAGCGACAGCGACGCCGTTTTTCGAGGAAGGCGTTCAAATTGGGCTTCCGAGACGCGGTAAGGCGTCCAAAACCGAGGTTGGGAACACTTGAGGCTTTTGAAAGAAGGCTCAGCGTTTCACACGTTTTGAGTCCAAGGGTAGGGTGTCAAGTACGGGTTCGAGATCGGGTTAGGGTTTCAAGTTCGGGGGGTCATTTTTCCTAAATGCACGGTTCAGCTTTTCAAACTACAGTTTGGGTTTCAAATTAGGGTTTCAAGTCCGGGTTAATGGTTCAAATGACGGTTTCGAGGCCAGGTGACGGTTTCAAACCCGGGTTAGGGTGTTAAAATTGCGGTTTCAAGTGACGGTTTGGATTTCAAATGACGGTTTCAAGCCAAGGTTAGTGTTTCAGGTTCACGTTTCAAAACCCAGGAAATGGTTTCAAGTTCAAGTGATAATTCAAGCTTTTTTTAAAAAAAAAAGAGATTTTCAAGCCACGGTCAGGGACTCAAATTAGGGCTCCAAGCCCAGGTGAGAGTTTCAAAACAGGGCTTCAAATGCGGGTTTGAAGACAAGGGAAGAGTTCCAAACTGCGGTTAAGGTTTCAAATTTGAGTTTCAAGTGATGCCAAGGCTCATTCCTTGAATAGGGTTTTAAAACCAGGTGAGAGTCGTCGACGCTTTCACATCTGTGACGCTTCGACTGTCAACGTCAAAGTTTTGAGCCGGTCGTTTTTCAAATTGAAGAGTTTCGGTAATTACGGTTCCAAAGAAGGGTCGGGTTTTCAAAAGAGTGTTTCAAGTGAGCATTTCTCGCCAGTGTTGTGGCTCATCGGGCTTTTAAGGCGCTTATAAATAAAATGTATTATTATTATTATTATTAATTGTTGGTACTGCGCATCAGCGCCACCCGCAGGCCTGGAGCCCGAGCGCCGTTTCTCCAAGGGCTGAGATTTCTTTGGCCGCCGCCGTTCGGCCTTTGCCGAGCCCTGCGGGCCTCGTTCGTCTCAGTGCTCCCCTTGGCCGCTCGCTGCGCTCGTTTTCAGGCCGGGCGGGCGGACGGACGGACGAAATGTCACGGCATCGAGCGGAAGGCAACGATTCGGTAAGTTGAGATGATGAAGCCCGACGTTGTCCAATGACATTTCTTGCCTGACAGGACACATCAGCGTGCGCGCTTTCCCGACGCCAACGGTTCAAATCGATGCGCTCCGACTCAGGGTTGGGGTTGAAATTAGGGCATCAAGTCAGCCGTCGGGTTTCAAATTAGGATTTCAAGCTTGGGCTCAGGTTTCAAATCTGAAGACAAAAATGGGGTTTCCGTGCCAGGATTAGGGTTTAAAAATCGGGGGTTTCAAGCCAGGGACATGGTTTCGGGTTAGGGTTTCAAGGTCGGGTCTCCACAACCGGCCTTCGTGTTCTTTGTTTACAATGTAATGTTTCAAGGAAGGTTCCAAGTCATGTTCTGACTTACGGTTTCAAGCCTGGGTAGGGTTTCAAATTAGGGCTTCAGCCGTCGGTTCTGGTTTGAATTTTGAGTTTGAAGAGAAAAATTGGGTTGTGAGCCAGGGGTCGGGTTTAAAATGAAGGTTTCTAACCGTTTCAAGCTGGGATTGGGGTTTCGAGTCTGCATTTGTGTGTTAGTCTAGGGTTAGGGTTTTAACCAGTGACAATTAGACATTAGCTTGTAAATGGTATGCTTCCAAGGGACTTTCAAGGTAGGGTTTCAAACGCTTCAAACCTTTAAACCGAGTGAGGGGTTCAAATTGGAGTTTTAAAGCCAGGTTGGGCCCCCAAATTTGGCTGTGAAGCCAAATGTAGGGTTTTAAGCCTGGGTTCAGGTTTCAAATGGAGGTTTGAAGCCAAGAATCAGGTTTCAAGTCAGAGATGGCGTGTCGGGTTCGGGTTTCCAAACTGGGTCAGTGTGTAAAATTTTGAAGTCAAGGTTTTAAACCTGACTTTGGGGGTTCAAATTAGGGTTTCAAGGCTGGCTTCAGGTTGTCAAAGTTGGCTTTGAAGCCAGGAATTGTTGTTGTTTTTTTTTTAAGTCAGGTTTTGGGATTCAACTTGGATTACGGTTTCTCGCGAGCATTCAGGTGTCAAATTAGGGTTTGAAGTCTGGGTTCGGGTTTCCATCTTGGATGAAGGTTCCAACCTCCCGCCTTCCCACCCGCCCTGTCGTTGAGAAAATCCCCAAATCCCAACGGAGGCAAACGACGCAAAGCGACAGGGGGGGGGGGGGTTGTGGTGACTAAGATGCTGAATTATTGATGGGAACAAAAGTTTCAAGCACAGTGGCGCCACCGCCGCTTTTTTTGTACAAGCAGCAGTCACGGGAAACAAAAAACAAAACGGCGCAACAGAATCCATCGGACATATTAAATCAACAACACGAGTTTGGTCAGCGTTATTTTTGGGCGGGGGGGGAGGGGGGTCCTGCATGGAACACATCGGCAAAGGACAGTGCAGCGCACTCTCTGGCTACCGGCCAAGGCTTACGGATTTCACAGTAAGGTTTCAAATAATTTTAATTTCTTTTTGGGGGGGGGGCTGGAGGGGTTCAGTTTCTCACCAGGGAATATTCTCCGCTACTCTGTCATTCTCCATGAAAGCAAACGGATTCTCTTTGTGTGAATCGACTTTGAATTGTTTTAACTTGGATAACGAGGGAAAACATTTTTTGCCTACTTTCTGACATGTTACGAAGCGAAACAAAATCAAATCAAAATCAAATCAAATCAATCGCTGGGGTGAATTCCCCCCCCCTCAAACAAACTTTGAACGACGAAGGAAAACAAATTGGCCAAATTCTTTCTATCTTTTGCGACATGGCTTCGTTTTTGTTTTTTCTTGTGCGTCGACTCACTACAGGCCAACCAAATTTCTTGTTGCCAAGTGAAATCGGCCTCTGTTTTATTTTTTGTTTGTTTGTTTTTGTGTAAAAATTTCCGGACGCTAATATTAACTGCTGTTGATGTGACTCAGCATGTTGATTTTGTGCGCAGACAAACGCGCACAAAATGTGTGTGTGTGTGTGTGAAGTGAGCGAGTGCTGCCTGGGTAAATACCAAGCGAGCGGATTAGCGCCGCGCCGCCGCTGCGGTTGTTTGTCCCGCATACATTTCAGTGGGAAATTCGCCTGCTAAGCGGCCGATTGGAAAAAAACACTAAATTTTGTTCAAGGAACGAATCCTGAAATTGAATTTTTGAGGCAGGTGGGCGGACTGATCGAAAGACGCTTGCGCCGAGCTGCCGGATAAAAGCTTCGCCCGAGCGCGCGGGAGCAGATTAGCGCCATTGCGTCGAGTCCAAATGAAAAGCGTGTGTCAACTAAAATGCGCCGCTACTAATGCCGCTCAATGAAATCCGCTAGCGGGCTTTTTTGCGGCCCCTTTTTTCACGGCCAATCCTCAAAACGGTCACCAAATTCCCGACGCGACGTTCCACCCAAAATTAGACAACAAAAACACCAGAAACAGCTAGGATTTTTCCAGCGGCTCATCCGTTGACAAGATTTGAGCTAATTCCCTGCTTTTGAGCATTTTTTTTGGTGAATTCTGTTGCGAATTGCGTTCAACGCGCGTCGGTTGCAGCGTGCTCATCGCCCGAGCGCGATCTCGCGGCCGAGCTGGGCGTCGCCTGCCAGGTGGCACCGGGCGACAAGAACCGATCCACCACGTCCGCTCGGAAGGGTGGGGGCGCCTTTGCTCAGAGGTGATTGAGTTTTCAGCGCCGATTCCGGAGCCGTCAGTTTTAATCCCCCCCCCCGCCCCCCCTCGCTACCGTCTGCGCTGGAGCGGAAAGGAGTCCCTGTAGGATGGGACGGCGGCATAATTAGTTCTCCTCACTAATTAGAAAAGCGTCCGAGTGACAGTTAATTGAATCAACCTGCGTTGCGAAGCAAGAAGGCGCAGCTGCCTGGAATACGACACAAAGATGCACGCGCGCAAAAAAAATTTTCGTAGGAGACCCCCCCCCCGCCCCCCCGAAAAGTTACTTGCCGAGTCAAGAACACGCTTCAAAGGTTGTTTTAAGAGAGATCCTGGTATGCGATTGGTTTTTCCAGCGAATGATCACATTCATAAATAAAAGCACCACAAAATCGGATGCGATAAAAAAAACAAAATTTTAAAAAGGCCCCAAATTTAAGCCCGTTTTCACTCTTATTTAAAAAAATTTGGGTGAGCTCAAAAATGTACTTTTAAATTAAATTTTAAAAATAGCATGCTTAATTTTTCTTAATAGCCACTTGCTTTTTTTCACTCATGGGTGCAGCACTTCATACGAAGAAAACAGTTGATGTGGAATATACTCCATTTTATTTCGACAGGAGGTGACAGGAAATAAAATCTTGTATTTTTTTTTTAAATCTAGTTCCAGATTATTTGATTTGACCACTTGACAAAATAAGAGTCAATTCTACACAGCGGTTTCTTTTCTTCGTTTGTTTGTTTTTTTTATGCGGCCGACACACGCACCACCTGGTTGACGACGGGATCGGTGAATCAAGCCGGTGCATCCAACAAAGCTCATTGCAGCTCTGCTTACCTTTCAGATCTAACACGTCAAAATGTTACGACGGACGAGCGTTTAGTACACTAAAAGCGGCTCTGGGTCATCGCTACTCAGCGGCTCACTCGCGGACGCATTTTCAGAATAGTTGTATTTGCTCGTTTCGTTTCACACTCTGGAAAAGTCCCAATTATTTTTGACACACAAATGAGGCGAGTGCGAGTGGAACTTTTTTTTAATTTTTAATGACAGTCAAAAATTTGATGCACTGCGAGATGGATTCAAGGAAAAAAAAAATGTGATGGTCTGGTCGGGGGAGGGGAGGGGAGGGGGGGGTTGCTGCCACATGAGGTCACAAGTGCTGGCTTCATGGCGTGGCTACGCTGTCTTTCGAAATCATTTTGACGGAGAGCAAAATTACAATCTGCGCCATTTGAACTCGCCGCAACCTTTTCACGGCCTTGCATCAAAGAATCCATGGGGAGGGGGGGGGGGGGGGCTGGTTCCCGCACCCTCATCTTTGACATGTGACAGCTTCATCTGCATAAGTGCTACGCCTATTTGGGGTGAGGATGAAAAAAAATAAATGAAAGTTTTATCAGGCACGACTGAACCAAAATAGTGGCTTCAAACCAATAGGGCAGACTTCCTGTGGTTTTTCCAGACATGGCCTTGAGAGAATTTTTGGTTGGTCCACCTATGAAATGTTTACGAAGACTGAATTAAGAAGCAAAAATGGCTGCCTCCAAACAATCATGTCGTTTTGAGCACGCCGCCTTGAGACTTTTTGTGCGTCTACCTAAATGTTACTTCTTTGTTTTTGTTGTTCAATTCTACAGGGTGCGACCAAATTTCATTTTTGCTCTGGGTTGGGCTTCTGAACGTTCAACTGAATCCCACGGGACACGAGTGGCAAACTAAAATGGCTGACTTCAAAGCAAAACGGCGCACTTTCCGTGTTTGCCTCAGCCCGCCTTTCACAGACTTTTTTTGTGGGTCCGTTTCTGAGAAACACGCCGACCAAAATCCTTGCTGCCGAGTCAACGTTGCTCTGCGGGTTTCTCTTTGTTTGCGATTGTCCGAGCCAAGGAGCGAATTCCTTGACACCGCCGTGACCTCGACGGTGGCCACGCCCAACGCCGCTTCGCTCGCGCGGTTTTATTTGCTCTTGCGCTAATAAGACGTTTTGGGCCGAGCTCGGCTTATTGTCGGCAAAGTGATGCCGTGAAATGACGCTATCAGAAGGACGCTAATGGTCGCCGTCAAAGCCGTCATCTTCCTGCTGAAGCCAGAAAATATCACTTGACCATCGCAAGGTGAAATTTATCTTTTGTTAGAACCAACAAAAAAGACTTGATTTTTGCTCGATTTGCATTTGGATTTTGAGTCACTATTTCGGCTCAGTTTGCACCCCCGGAGAACCAAAAACAAGATCAAACAATTCAGCCCGAGAAGCCGGTGCATTTGGGAGGCACGTCTGATGTAGGAAGACCCACAAAAAAGTAGGCATGTCGATCATGAAAAGACCCACAAAAAAAAGACAGGCATTTTGATTTTGAGTCACTATTTTGGCTCAGTTTGCACCCCTGGAGAACCAAAAACAAGATCAAACAATTCAGCCCGAGAAGCCGGTGCATTTGGGAGGCACGTCTGATGTAGGAAGACCGACAAAAAAGTAGGCATGTCGATCATGAAAAGACCCACAAAAAAAAAAAATTTAAAAAAAAGACAGGCATTTTTATTTTGAGTCACCATTTTGGCTCAGTTTGCACCCCGGAGAACCAAAAACAAGATCAAACAATTCAGCCCGAGAAGTCGGAGCATTTGGGAGGCACGTCGGATGTAGGAAGACCGACAAAAAAGTAGGCATGTCGATCATGAAAAGACCCACAAAAAAAAGACAGGCATTTTGATTTTGAGTCACTATTTTGGCTCAGTTTGCACCCCTGGAGAACCAAAAACAAGATCAAACAATTCAGCCCGAGAAGCCGGTGCATTTGGGAGGCACGTCTGATGTAGGAAGACCGACAAAAAAGTAGGCATGTCGATCATGAAAAGACCCACAAAATTTTTTTTAAAAAAGACGACACCCGCAATGCATTCTGGGTCGCACGGGAATATTACACCCTAATCGACACTTTGGATGATCTGTTCCCGATATAAAGTGAGCGTGTGTCGTCCAAGAGGAAGAATGATCCAAATGTTCCTGAAAAAGAGCCAAGATGACTTTTTCTTCACTGACTTTTTTGAAAACGAGGCCGTAAAGAAGGCAACGAAGAGCTACGCGCTCCCCACCCGGAGGACAGCTTCCTCACAGCCGATGTCATCGCGACCGCCATCCATCAGCTCAAGGTTCCCGAGCGTTCTTCTCCTCCTCCGCCGCCGCCGCACAAGTGTGCCGAATTTATCATTCTTAGATAAAGGCCGAGCCGGCCGGCTCGCGCTCGGGGGGGCCCCGAAATTTATAGCCGCGGGGGGCCCTCGCCACCACGACGCCGACGCCGAAAGCGACAACGGCGCAATCTGTCGTGCCGCCGCCATCCATTTCGATGCCGCCAACGTCGTTCACACCCGTGACAAATGACTTTTTTTTACCCCCCCCCCCCTCCCGCCCCCTTCGCCAAAGTGTTTTCACCGGAGAGGTGCTCCTCTGCGGACCTTTACTGTCAACAAGCCTCCCGATTGGTTTTGAATTGTAGTGTAGCTTATAGACACAAATATCGCTAATCAAAGATGATTCAATATGGGGAGCAATGCGATCACCAGGAAAGTTTGATTCGCCAGCGCGACGATTCGCCACTCTTCAATTCCGATTTGATTCGGTTACAGCTCCGTTTGAAAGGGGATGATGCAATCAGTCTTGTGCTTTTCTGTGACCTAGACGGTGAATTCTTTTTTTCATACGCGCTCCATAACAGTAACAGCGCGGCGGCGATAGCTGACGCTAATGCTAACCCTTTAGCATGGCGAAACGAGCTGGAAGCCGGACGACCTCAAGCGACGCATGTCAGCGGAAAAGTCATTTGAATGCTGTTGGAATTAAACGAAGATTCAAGATTTGGGCGGGGGGGGGGGGGGGGGGGAATCGGATAGCTGGCCAGGAGCTAGCTGGAGGCTAACGGCGGCTACGAACGCAAGTCTCCTGTCTCTCTCAGAAGCCGATGCTGATGAATGTTAATTACTGAGTAATGGTTTCTAATTCAAGATTAGAAGTAAATACGTGTACTGCCGTGGTCTTTTGTCTCAAATATGTAAAGTATAAATATTGTTTACGTTTTTTAAACATGCTGCTAGCCACATACACTCCAAACCTCCTTGGCGCTTTTTCACTTATCGCGGCAGTGTTGGTGCTTTTACGCTTACAAATGTGACGACTGTACTCTACATCGTCATTGGCGGCCATTTTGTGTTGTGTTGGCGGCAACAAACTACCGTTATAAGGTGTAGATTCGATACGCCCCTCGAGGTACGTCGTCGCCATTATTTTGACATAACTTGACAAGTCATCGTTTTCAAAGAAAAATAAATTCGAATGACAGCTACTGGGCCAATATTTTACTGATGGATATGAAGAGGTTGGAACTTTGTGGTCTTCCTGAACGGCGCGCACTTGCCACGGCGCCGAGTCAGTAAATTTCGAGGCAGCGCTGGATTTTTTATCACCCGGCTACTCTTGAACGCTTCCCCTTCAATGCGACGCCGTCCGTCTAAATGGAGCTGCCGAGCTATCGATCTTCGAGGCTGCTATAAAACACGGTAGAAATAAAAAAAAAATGTAAAAAGAAGAAGGAAAGACTCATTTCCTCGCCCGTCTTTTTAGAAAACTTGTCCGGGGTGGGGGGGGGGGGGGGTAAAACGATCGGATGAGAGGGCGGAATGTCGGGATAAATCCAGAAGAAGCACGGAGGTGACCTTGCGACAATTTGGTTCGCCGTTCGCCACGATATCTTTTGTTTTAAGTCGTGACGTCGTCGTCCGGTTCAGTCTTTCGTATTCGATTTCGGTTGGTTGCGGTACGGTTTGGACTTTAGACTTCGGTTCAGTTTTTCATGAGATGGTTCGGCGCGATTCGGTTTGGCGCGTTAGCAGTCGGCTTCGTCGACGTATTCCCGGGTTGAGTCTACGATGGCTCAGCTGGCGGTTGCGCGGTCGGCTTAGTCCCGCTACGGTTCCCTTTCGTCGCGGTTTAAATCCGGTTTGGCTCGCCGCAGCGCGCTTTTTCGGGACACCTCTACTGGTTTGTGACGTGGTTTGGTTCTAGTTGGACTTTGGCTTTGGAAGACTCCGCTGATCATATTCCGGTTCGGTTTGTCGCGGTACGATTCATTGTGCTACGATTTGGTTCTTGTTGCGCCGGGTGGATCTGCTTCAGCTCATCGTAGTACAGTTGGACTCTTTGTGGTGTGGCTGCGTTCGTCATCGCGGTTCAGTTCGGTTCGTCGCGATCTGATTCGCTTGGTCTCGCTTGAGTTCGGTATCGTTATATTTCTGTTTGCTTGGTTATCGTACGGGTCCGTTTTATCAGAATACCCGTCCTAGTCCAATGGAATTGATCCTATTGCGGTCGGCTTTGGCGTAGTACCCTCAGGTTTCGCTGGACCAAAGACTTTGATTTTTGAGATGGAGTGATTGGTTTGGAGGAGGATGAAAGTGGATCCGGGGGAAGGCGATGACGTTCGGCGAGGTCGCTCTTCCTCCAAGCACGCATGAAAGATACGCATGCATGCATCTTTCATGAAACAGCCTCGCGGTTACTTACGATCCCGCCATTTCAACACATTAGCATCACGCTGCCACTTTGCGTCTCTCGCACGTCTGATTGGTCGCACGCTTGCCTTTACGCCGCTAACGGGGCCGAGCTGGAAATGAGCACGTTGCCACTGAAACCGATTTTTCGACCTCAACAAAGCGCTGCTAAATAATCAAAACCGGGACTAGCTTGTTAGCGGAAAGAGGAAGTAGCAACCCATCAAAGGACCCAGGCTAAGACAGCGAAACATCCATGGACAGAACTTCTGCTGACACTCCGTTCGCCATGAGATAGGTTAGCTTGGTTGGACGCGGTACGATTCTGTTCACGGAGGTCCGCTTTTGTCGGGCTCATTGTCGGAGGGATGATCGGACGGAGGTTGTAGCGTTTGTTATGACATGGCGGCGGTTGGCCGTGGTCCTCTTGGGTTCGGAATGGGACAATTTGTTCTGCGGCGGTCGGGTTTCGGGTCGCTAGGATACGATTCGGTCCGCCGTAGTACCGTGTGCTTCGCGGAGGTTGAGTTCGGCTCATTGCGGTACGATTTAGTTCACCGCCGTACTGTTTGGTTTGGCACGAGACAGTTCAGTTCATCGCGGTTCCGTTTGACGCAGTACAGTTCGATTGGACCAGGTATGTTTGGATTTGGTCCACTTTTGGTTGAGGGTTTGATTCTTTGCGGTTGTGGTTCAGTTTGGCTCGCGATAGGCTTCGGTTCACCGCGGAAGGGTTCCTGTTTGCCGTGGTGCCGTTTCGCTAGCTGCGCGATGGTTTGCCGTCATTGGTGGCGGTACGCTTCGGTTCATTTCGTTGCGGGAGGCTTCAGTTCATCGTGGTTCGGTCGGCGTTACGGCGTTTTTAGTTTTTTATTTTAGAGAGAATTTTTGATGAGATATTTTGAGCTCCGAGTTGAACCAGACGCAACTTTTCGTGGCAAGGCGGGACCGGAACAATGTTGAGTTGATATTTTGGGACGCTTTTACGAACAACAAACGGCAGCCATCATCGGTTTTGGGTCGGCCGATGGTGAGCTTTATGAAATGGAGTGTTTCAAGGCAGAATCTTTTTTTGGGTGTTTCTGATGATAGACGATCGGCTGCTTGCACTCACGTCGTGGGAGTCCATTGTATAAATTATGAAGCAGAGTTATTGTCGTCGAACGGGCCGCCCCCCCCCCCCCCCCCCCCGAGGGAACAGCGCCACTACGCCGGGAATGACAGCAAATGGGAGCGCGTCGACATCGTCGAGGAAATGCGATTCAAGCGCAGCGGAATTCCCGTCGGGTGCCGACGCAAAGTCACACAAGTCCAGAAAATTCGGGAAGGACCTCCAGGACGTTACGGATCGTTTCCTGAATCCACTCGGCCTCACTCGACTCGGGTACTTGGTGACCAAACCGCCACCGCACAACTAAACTGCGAGGCTACCGAATGCGTTACGAAACGGCAGCAATGCATGAAATGCACAACACTTGCAAACCGCTTCATTCTTAATTGGAGTCAAATACCCCACCCCCACCCCCCCGAACCCCCCGCACCACGCCGGACCCGAGAGAGTGGCCACCTTCCACCTCGTCGACACGTACGCCGCCCACGCCGCTCGTTAGCGCCGCCGGCAGCCGAGCGGAGAAGCTTTTTGCTTTCCCAAACGGTCTAATTGTTTGTTTTGCTCCATCATTAATTTGCGTCCCATTTACATCCATGCAATCAGCCCCCACCCCCCCCCCCCTCCGCCCGCCTCGTTCCGAGACTTCCTTTACCCAACTGTGGGAATTACTTTCTCTGCAGTTTTCCAGAATGGAGTTCTCTTTTACAAAAGCTGTGACAAAAATGAAGTCATTATTTGTTGATTTGAAAAGAAGTTTGCCCCCCCCCAACCAGTTTTTTTTTCAGGAATAAAGTACAGCGATACACCTCTACTTCCGAAATTGTTTCCGAAAGAAATGTCTTCACTCGAACATTTTTATAAGTAAAAACTCGTTTTCCATGTAAAAGCTCGAATCCGTTCCAAGACCCCCCCCCCCAAAAAATTCAGACATAGATGTTTCATAAAGCATAAAAATGCATCAAAACATGTGACAAATACAATTAGATTACAATTAGATTATTGCACAATAAATGAAAGTTGTTTAAAAAAGGAAAAAAAATGAGTATCGAATAAAAATGATGCCGAGTTAATTACGCAGAGTTAAAAGTTAACTGCGTCGTCATTGTTTTTTTTTTTTTGCCCTCTTTAGTTCATCTCGTCTCTTGTCGATTTTGTCAAGAACGTTAGCCCGAGGGGCCAATGTATCTATTGATCCATCTCCAAGCACAGACATACTCGGTAGATTAGGAATCAGAAATTCCTCGTTGTAAATGTGAAATGACCTGAATTTGTCACTTACAGATCCAGAATTGCCTCCAAAAGAGAGATTTCTAAATCCAATCCAATTTTTTTTTCCCAACATCCCGTTTTAGCTTGAAGCTACAACTACGTCCTCGCGAGTGCTTTTGATGACTTCCATCAGATCAGAAGACGCCAAAGTGGATGAAACGGGTAAGAAGCAGTTCGCAGTTCCGGGGCGACCGGCGAAACAAAGAGCAGTTAGCCGTTAGCCGCGAGCGTCCTCGTCGAGCCTTTCATGACGGCGGCGGCGGCGGCGGCGGCGGCGGCTCTGTCACCTAATGCATGCTAATCAAGTCTCCACCCCCCCCCCCCGCTTATCCCACACACTCGCCAAAGCTGCGCTCGTCAGCATCCTGCGCACGGTTCCCCCTTTTGATATTCCGCGCTAATGACGACACTCTTGAAGGTACGCGCGCGTTTGGTCTGATGTTCTTGCTCCACTTTTTCATCATGTGCAGGCCCGGCATTGCTACCGTGTTTACCTTCTGCGGCATTTATCAATGTTTTACACACTCGTCGAAAGCTTGGTTTTGTTTTTTTTTGTGTTTTTCTGCAGTATTCATGAAAATAACCCCGTAACACTGGTGTCAATACACACCCACACACACCGCACAAATGTTGCAGCTTTTGGATTTTGAGCCATTCTAACCCCCCCCCCCCCCCCCCTTCGGAATGTGAAAGCTCTTACAAAGATGATGAATTCTTGATCAGTAGGTTCGCCTTTACATCAGCCATACCGCTGCAGAGCCGCATGTGGCTCTTCAGCGCCGCCCTAGTGGCGACCTGGAGCTTTAAAAAAAAAAAAAGGTTGAAAATGGAAAAAAAGGAGGGGGAGGGAAATATTTTTTTTTCTGTTTTCATTTTTAAACATGTTATTTTTAACCAGTACGGTCAAAACAACAAACTCAGGAAAAGACGCAGACACCCGAGTGTACACACGGGCGCTTCCGCCGACGGGCTAAGCGGCTAGCCTCGTCTGACGTTTGGATCCGAAACAAAAACGGGAAGAGGTGAGCAAGCCAATTCGGATGAGCGGCTTTGTACAAGAGCGTCCTCGTTGAAGGGAAAAAGATCGAAATATGGCGTTGGTTGCTACGCTTGAGAACGGGCAGCCCCGCAGCAAACACAAACCCGCGAACGTTAGCTAGTTATTCCAATTCGAGCCGCAGTTTCGCCGCCTCAACATTTCTGTGTGAATACAAACGAGGGGGGGGGGGGGGGTATCTTGCCAAGTCCAATTTCTGCAGATTGTATAGAACAACATTGATATGAAAAAATAAAAAAATAAAGACATTTTGGTTTCCCTGCTCAGAATCACACCGAGAAGCCATTCAACTTTTGAACAAATGTTGAATTATAGTCAAGGAAAAAATATATATATATATCATTTTTGGCGATGATTCCGACAATCTATTTCTGACTACAGCAACGCTTTCCAAAGCATTCGAGTCCAATATGCCCGTCGCGTGTTTCCACGGGACGAAATATTTGACTTATTTCAATGCAGACAAGACAAGTCGCGCGGTGCAACGAGCCAGCATCTCCAGAGGCCCTCCTCCGCCCCCCCTCCCCCTCCACCATCCGTACTTAAGCCGATGGCCACGCACCACTTGCCAACGAGCAGGCTGCTTTTTTTGGAATGGTGGGGGGGGTCGCAAGGGAATGTTGTGTGCGCGCCAAGAGGTATTTATTGCTCTCGCTAGCCTCTTCTTTTTCCACCACTCTTCCTCGTCTTGTCCGACTGGGGCGTGCGAGCACTCCTCCTCCCGCCTCTTGTCTCCAGAGTGTTCCTCCGCTAATGGAAAACAACTCTGAGGCGGGAGTCGCTCGTCATCCCCCCCCCCCCCCAAAAAAAAGTTTCCTCCGACGAGCCTCCGGTTGATTTGTTTCCCCCCGGCCCCCCTGACAGATCTCTCAACGCGTTTCCATGTGGAAATCATCACTTTCAGACAGCATTTTTTTTTTTTTTTTTTAAACATTAAACATGCAGAGAGACGGACGGCAACGCGTTACACAGCCAGCCGCAACACAATTTGTCCCGTCGGAACTCACGGAAAATGGGAATAGTCACCCATAGAATAGTGTGTACTAGAAGGAATTTTGGATCCAGAAGTGATTACAAGATTAAAAAAAAAATACATGTAGAAAATGACCCCCCCCATCACCCCCTCCGCCCCCCGCAAAGTAAAATCTGGACTGAATTGTTTTTATTTATTTTTTTACAGCATTGCTAAGCGCATGTGGGGAAAATCAATACCCGCAAAAAAACCAAGCGCAGATGCTACGCTAAACATGCTACAGGATCCACAAAAACGCAGGATTGCGCCACGACTGCAAATTACGTTTTTGGAAAAAAAAAATAAAAAATAAAAAAAATCGACTCAATACTCGGGAGAAGCGGCTAAGCGTCGCGCGGATTTGTAATCCGGGGCGACCGAAGCCTGATAATTACGACATCACCGTAACAAAGGTCACGTCAATGCGCGGCATGGAGATCCAACACACACACACACATTCGCGAAGCCACCGCCCCAGGGGCATCGGCGACTGAACACGGACGGACACGTCAAATTAGAGCAGAGCCCGCGGCAGCAATCGCCGTAACATATTGACTGCATTTCAAAGCGTCCCCGGGGAAGTGTTGCATCAAGTCGCTTTCAGCTAACCACGCCGGCAGCGGTCGATACGCGGCGCTCGCTAAGCTAACTACTAGCCCTCCCGGCCCCTGGAGGGCTCCTCTGGATGCGAGGTGTCGTTAATCTAATTAGCAGCCGCGGGAAGGTAAACGATGGGGGAGTTTCTCCAGAGGAACATTTCCGTTTTTTTTTATAGTCTGGCGAGGAGCAAATGAATAGCCGTCGCGGGAAATCTGGCCTTAGCGTCCGCCCGGCGCGGCGGCGTCACGCCATCCGGTGCGGCTAATTAAAGGGGGATTTCCTTGTGTCGTTAGCCAATTAGCCGCTAATGCGTTCAGGTGAGCCAATCAAGACTCATTTCGGAGCCAATTTGCGAATGGGGGAAACGGGTCATTTCATTGGTTCGTGCCTAACGATCCAGAATATCACCATCAGTGCAGATCAGAGTGCTAAACGCGTTTTGCTTTTTTTTTTTCCCCCCTTTGGTTTTCTCAAAACTCACAATGATGTGAAGGCTGGCAAAAAAGCGCCGCCATTTTTAAGTGAAGGCGAGACGCCGCACTCTGTGCAATGCTATCGCGTCAAAGCCAAAAGGTAAGCAGAGCTGCATTCAATGTTGTTACAGAGATTAGCATTAGCTAACGCTGGTAGCTGCTACTCTACCACCGCTACTTCCCTCGCTAATGGCCCAGCGTATGAATATCCATCCATCCATTTTCCGAACCGCTTAATCCTCACCAGGGTCGCGGGGGGTGCTGGAGCCTATCCCAGCTGTCTTCGGGCAGTAGGCGGGGGACACCCTGAATCGGTTGCCAGCCAATCGCAGGGCACACAGAGACGAACAACCATTCGCACTCACACTCACACCTAGGGACAATTTAGAGCGTCCAATCAGCCTGCCACGCATGTTTTTGGAATGTGGGAGGAAACCGGAGCACCCGGAGAAAACCCACGCAGGCCCGGGGAGAACATGCAAACTCCACACAGGGAGGCCGGAGCTGGAATCGAACCCGGTACCTCTGCACTGTGAAGCCCACGTGCTAACCACTGGACTAGCGGGCCGCGCATATTAATACATTACGGCAAATACATGTGTTGCGGATCCTTTCGATTGCCACTTTTTGGCCACCTCAAAACCTTTTGACGACGTAATTAAAAGTGACTGAAAGCCTTCAGTGAGAAGCCGTGACATTCGTGCACTTTGGATTGACAGATGAAACCGCCAGTCATCCATTATTCAAGCCTCCCTCTGTGCTTTTTAAACGAGAGTCGAAGGTGGAAAACGTCCACGTGACCATATATGGCCGCAGTCATTCGACACAAGCTCGTCCCCCGCACGGCAATTCATCCATCCAGCATATTCCAAGTCGCAAAATTGCCCAATTCGTCGGCTTTTTTTTTTTTTTCACACTTTTGAATGATGTTTACACACCGGAAAGATTCCACGCGGTTAACCGGCTGCCACTCGTCTGGCTTCTCTGTGGGTGTCAACAACACGCCGCCATCAGCCTGCCAACGTCGCAATATGCCGCCGGCGGGGAGTTTTTGGAACGCGAGAGTGTTTTGACTTACGGCTCAATTCCCGAAAAACGCGGGAGAAAATGACGCACAGTCCTCACAGCAACTTCCCTCATAGCCAGCCAGTAGAGGAGGAGAAGCGGCAGTAAAACAGGCCAAAGTCCAGAGGATTGGAGGTGCAGAAACATATTTTAAATTCAGATTTATAAATTTCTACTTCCACGGGTAGGATATTGCACATTAGAGGAGCCCAAATAGAGAATATTCTCCAATCTAGAAATTTCTTTTCGTCTTTTTGAAAAAGTAAAAGTTGTGTCAAGAGCGGAATGATCCGTGGTTGTGACCATTTTAGGAATGAAAGAAATGAGGAAAAACAAGCTTTTTTTTTTTTTTGGTCTTTCCGCTCTGGTATGTTCCGATTACAGGCACCCGACCAATCAACAGGCAGTTGAGCCAAGTGTTTGGTGGGTATTCAATTCTGTTGCTCACAATATTCAAATTTAAAAAAAAAAATGTGCACAGCGGAAGCGGCAGTCACAAACGACCTGCTGTCAGCTCCACGTTTGATGGCAAACTTCATTTTCCGCTTGCTTGTCAAGGAACATTATCTTGACCGGAACCAAATAGTTCTATTATCGGGATAAAACAGGTCTTGGGGGGGCGGGGGGGGTCGTTGGCGGCCAAAGGGGAAATAATGAGTTCTTTTCATGGCAGCGTGAGCTTAAAGAAAACATTTCATTAGAAAGCGATGCGCTTGCGCACACGTTTTAATTCTTTTTTTTTCTTTTCAGTGCGAAAGACGCCTCGAAAGACGCGCAATCAATGATCCCGAAGAGGCTGACGGGGGGGGGGGGGGGTGGAAATAATAATTAGCCGCCCACGTCGTCACACGTCCCCACTGAGGAAAGCCAAGGAGGCGCTAATGATTTGCATATTCCCGACGCGCTGACAGCGGCCCTGCCAAAAATTTCACTGGCTTTTGGCGTGTGGGTGGCAGGTGCTCGCTGCTGTGACAGTTGACTCAATAAATTAGCCATTATGACTCACAGATGACTTTTTTTTTTAAGTAAAAGTGTGTGTGTGGGGGGGGGGGACAGCTTTTAACACAGTACAATGAAGTCCCCACGTGTCGAATGCAGGAGGGCAAATGAGGGAAAAACAGCATCTGGCTGCGACTTAACGCCAACACGTGACTCAACTGCGCGGTTTACGTGCCGATATTTATATTCATCCGACTGTTCTCTGTGACTCGCTTTGTCAAAAATAAACCTTGGCTAAGGTAAAATGAAATCATCTTGAACTTGGACGGGCTAAACTAAGACAAGTGTGGGCTAAATTAAGATTTGGGGGAGAAAAAAAAATGCGATGGTTTAAGGCTGGTTAAAGTAAGATAAGATAAGCAATGACAAGACAATGAAAAGCAGATAAGATCGGGAATAAATCCTTTGGTAAAACACGCGAGGCTAGTATAGGTTTACATAAAAGAATCTCAGATTAAGACGGGTTAAGATGAACTAAGGAAAGCTAAGAAAAAGTATGCTCGTCGACAGGAATGGCTTTACTAAAATGTGCCGAGCTGAAATTAGGCTAACTGGCTAACATCATACAATTTGTCTAAAAAATTATCAACGATAGAATACAGCAAGATGCGATGGATAGCAAGGAGAAGGAAAGCAAGGCTAAACTAAAAGAACACGAACTTGGCTAGCTTACCCTAAAAATCACCCCCCCCCAAAAAAAAAACAGGAATAGGGCGGCCCGGTAGTCGAGTGGTTAGCACGTCGGCTTCACAGTGCAGAGGTACCGGGTTCGATTCCAGCTCCGGCCTCCCTGTGTGGAGTTTGCATGTTCTCCCCGGGCCTGCGTGGGTTTTCTCCGGGTGCTCCGGTTTCCTCCCACATTCCAAAAACATCCCTCGTAGGTTAATGGAACGCTCTAAATTGTCCTAGGTGTGAGTGTGGGCGTGGATGGTTGTTCGTCTCTGTGTGCCCTGCGATTGGCTGGCAACCGATTCAGGGTGTCCCCCGCCTACTGCCCGGAGACAGCTGGGATAGGCTCCAGCACCCCCCGCGACCCTAGTGAGTGAGGAATAATCTATGGCAAACAAAGTTAGACAGTTTTGCCCAAATTAAATAAGACGGACATATTTTTTTCGAATGCTAGGCTACAATAAACGAACACGATCGGCTACGCTTAAGCTAATCCAGAAAAGATGCACCCGAATCATCTGTACTTGACCAAAATAAGCAGGGCACGCGAAGGTAAGATACATCTTTGAACACCGAAGCTAAGGTTAAAGTAGGCAGGAAAAAAAAAAGAAGTGACAACTCTAGGAGAGGCTCAACCAAGCTAAATGAAGATCAACAAGGCTAATCTGAGTGCTACACGTGCGGCGAAGATGAAGTAGCATTTAGGGCGAGTGCAATGTTAGCATCGCTCCAGTGGGCCCTAAAGCAGAGTTACACGTGGGGGCAGAAGAACTTCCTTTATTTATCGCCTATATAAAAGCCAGGCAGGCGTGAAAGGTAAGAAGGGCGCGCGCGGGATGGAGGACGCCAAGCGGGATAAAGCACCCATTGCACCGCCGCCACCACCGCCGCCGCCGCCACTCACGCCATTTTCACACCTGTTCATTAATTTACAAAAGCGCCAATGCGGCTGCCGCTTTCACACGAACACAATCTGCTTCCACCGATTTTATAGTGGTGGGGGCTGAATTAAAAAAAAAAAAAAAGCCTGGTGAGGAGCTGATAGCGAGCATGCTAGCATGAAGAGCGAATTCAAATGAGGCTAGCCAATTTGAGTAAAAGATATAAATGGAGGCTCAATAATGACAACGTACGATAAATTAAACTAGATGAGAAAAGGTCACCTAGCATAATATGGCTCGAAGCTCTATAAGAGCTTTTGAGCGCAGGTTAAAGCTTAAGGATAGATTATTGTAGGTTCAGGGAGTTGAAAGCGAAACTCGATTGCTAAGGTGCAAACGGCTGGCTTCAAACAGGCGAAATGTAAATAAGATGGCTTGGGCAGGCCAACGTAATATCTCCGATAGGCTCGGCAAAAAGATAAGCCGAGGCTACGTTTGTCTAAGCTAATTTAGTCAAGAATATCGAGGCAAAAAAATGAGACCGACGAAAGTGGACTAAAATATGCTAAGCTCAACTCGATGTAATGGGGGAAAGATTTGAAAAAACTACAGGAAAGCAAGCTAGCGAACCAGAGTTTAGGATTCTTTCGTTTGCAAAGCGAAGCTCGGAGACCATTTCATGATGTCACCATGATGCGTTCAGTATACGCTAAGCTAGCTCACACCACAGGGCGTTGCACGGCTAATCGTGGCCCCCACGCTACATATTTGAACTACGGCTGTGTTTGCCTTATTTGGCAAAGCGAAGCTCGGAGACCATTTCATGATGTCACCATGATGCGTTCAGTATACGCTAAGCTAGCTGACACCGCAGGGCGTTGCACGGCTAATCGTGGCCCCCACGCTACATATTTGAACTACGGCTGCGTTGCCTTATTTGGCAAAGCGACGCTCGGAGACCATTTCATGATGTCACCATGATGCGTTCAGTATACGCTAAGCTAGCTGACACCACAGGGCGTTGCACGGCTAATCGTGGCCCCCACGCTACATATTTGAACTACGGCTGTGTTGCCTTATTTGGCAAAGCGAAGCTTGGAAACCATTTCATGATGTCACCATGATGCGTTCAGTATAAGCTAAGCTAGCTGACACCACAGGGCGTTGCTAGGCTAATCGTGGCCCCCACGCTACATATTTGAACTACGGGTGTGGGCTCTCCCGTCAACAGGAACGTAGTCGCTAACGGCGCCAACCGGAAACCTCGAGGCGAAGCATTTTTTGACGCCACCGTCAGTGGGGGTTCGAGTCTTCCGAGGTGCGGCGAGATTAGCGTCAAATCCTCAACTCCCGTAACACCCTCGGCGGGGAGCGCGGCTCATCATTCACGAAACCGCAACTTGAAACTCCAATTTTTTTTTTTGTTTCACTAGCGTGAAACCGCACCTCTGCTCGGCGTTGCTTTTTTTTTGGGGGGGGGGAACGTTGTTGACCTCCTTTTCGGGACGGATGACGGCGCTACCTGGCGGCGCTCGATTTGCGAGGCGATCAACGCGATCTCGGTCTTGTTTGCAAAGCGTCTTGGTTTCGATCGACGACATCATAAATCTCCACCGGCGGAGTAAGAATAACGACGCGGCTCGAGCGGGACCCGACGCCGTATTGTTCCCTCGGCCGCTCGATCATTCATCAGCGGAAAATAAGCAGCGGGAGAAGAAAATGTTTGATTGTGCGCGTCTGGCAGCTTAAAAAGGTAAACGGGTGGATTGACATCAAACGCTTCTCGTAGCGCTGACTGTAAAGCTCTCTGGGAAAAAATAATAAAGCTTTTGTGAGCACTATTTTTGTCCCAACGAGAGGCGTGTATCCTGAAGGCTAACTTTTGATTAGCAATTAGCTGCTAGGTAGGAAATGAAGGCTAACTTTTGATTAGCAATTAGCTGCTAGGTAGGAAATGACATCCCAGTGTGACGTATCAGAATTGTATTTTTCATTTTTTTGGTGGCGACCAATCAAAATTTACCACCACCATCTTTATAATTTCGCATTGCCGGTTTGTCCGTTGTATACGGGTCAAATTTGGTGGTAGCCAGACAAACGTCAAGGAGTACTCTTGAGATCTTACCTTAAAATCTTGAGCACTTGCTTGGAACCCAAACCATACGGAAGCACTTTCTTTGAACTTGGCTTGAATCCCTATTTCGAAACTCCAACGATGCTTGGAAAGTGCTAACCCTGGCATGAAACTCACATTTCAAAACCTAAATGCTTCGGAAACCAAGCCCTGCCCTGGCCTTGAAAGCCTACTTTGAAACCCTAACCCTGGCTTGACACCCGACTTTAAAACCACAACCCTGACTTAAAAAACAAAACAAAAACAAAAAGCTGCTTGAAACGCGACCTTGAAACCTTGACCTCGTCTTGACCTCTTACTATCAAACCCTCACGCCGTGCGTGTTGAAACGAAATGGTGGAAGGCAAGAGCAATAGTCAGAGAGTCGTTCTCGCTAGTGCGCCAAATTGTCTTTGTAGTACACGTACCAAAGCTGGATATCACACCCCCCAGCCGCCCCCCCCCCAAAAAAACACGCTCCAACGGCATGACACAAAGCAAAACAGCAACGAGAAAAGTGACACGGGTGATTTTTGGACACACTTGAACACAAATGAGGAGGCCCGGCGGGGGCGTTTTGCCCCCCCCCCCCCCCACCCCCACTCTCCCCCGAAGGCTTTCAGGCGGCATGCCCTGGCTGACAAACAGCCCCCATATTTGGCCCATGGCCACTTTCGGCGGTGATTTACAAGGACCCTTGGCCGCGCGTGCTACCTGCTCATTATTTCCGCCTCCCACGTCGGCTCGACCTGACAGCTTTCCCACGCCGACAAGAGGGCGGCACAATGGGCCCGGCGAGCCTCCCGGTGCGCTTCGTGCGCTTGTCCGTCGTCCTTTACGCCGTCAATCACACTTATTTAAAGAGTCGTTTTCTCGCCACTTTCTTCAGATGGAAGTGGCGTCATTTTTGTCACGTTGTTGCCATATCGCCAACTCGAATGTCAGGCTTAATGTGTCGTTATCGGGCAAGGGGGTTTTGGAGACTCGTTTCTGGGTCGGCTCATGATAAACACGCCTAACCAAATTCCGTTTTTTGAGTCAAGGGAGCTTTGGAGGCAGAGTTTGTTTTCAAAAATGTTCGAGGGCACAGTGGAGCCAAAACGAGTGTTTCAAACCAGAATTTTGGGTTTCCTGTTTTTTGTGGGGGTCTGCTCATGAGAGACCTGTCTAGCAAATTTTAATTTTGCTCACTCAAACTGGCTCTCCGGGCTGAATTTGTAGAAATTTCAGAGGGCAATAAGCGAGCCAAAATGTGTGCTTCAAACCAAAATTGCTGATTTACCGAGTCTTTTTGTATAGAGACTCTTTTTTGGTGGGTTTACTCCAAAACGACATACCTACCAAATCTCATTTGGCCCAATCACACCGCATTTGCAGAAATTTCAAGGGCAATTGCAAAGCCAAATTAGGCAATTTCCGACGTCTATTTGGATGATTTCTTGAGACCTTTTTTGTGGGTCTACTCATGATAGAAATTCCAAACTTGCTTTTCACGGGTTGGACTTTTTTGCAAAAAAAATATTTGAACAATAGAAATGAAGTTAATGTTGCTCGGTCAAAGCGGCTTTTAGGCCGTTGAAAAAAATTTTTTTTAGTTTCACAAATTCTACTCAAATTTGAACACTATGCTCCATTCATAATTTTATTTTATTCCAGCCGCGAGGCTCAAACGATGAAGCATTTTCTCAGGAGAAACTCGACTTCACGCTTGAGCACAACGTGAGACGCCTTGAGAAGCGGACCGTCACTCAGCCATTGGGTCAAACGCCAAAATGACCCGAAAGCGGCCACGTCAGAGTAAAAGGGCCGATTTTCGATGCCTTTCCGTGCCAACTCGGGTAAAAAAGCGAGAGGCGTGCTAGTTGACTGACAAGATTGAGTTTGCCGTCCGATTAGGATGAGAGGCCGTGAAATGTGGAGCGGAGGAGGGCGGCTGTTATGTGAAGTGCCGCCGAGAGCCCCACGAGGACGCACAAAGGCCGATACTTTTCCTTTTGACGTCTGGCCAATGGAGCGACGACGCGCAGCTGATTCCCGTCGGCGCGGGGATGGAAGTTCAGCCGTGCGCTTTTGAGCGAGGCGAGCATCCATGCGCGGCGGAAAAGCTCCACCGTTGCCTTCCCGGGAAATGTCAAAGGGGATATCGATGCTTTCAAGCAAATGTTTCAGAAAGGGGCGTCGAGGTAGAACGCCGACACCGCTTCAATTTGGGGAAATGAAATGCAAAACTGTCATTTGAAAAGGATTCTGTTTGACACCAAAAAATGTCAACTAAAACAAAAAAAAATTGAAAACAAACTGAACTACAAGCCTGAGTAACAATGGCCATTTAATTCTGCAATTCTTTCATGTGTCACCAGAGGGAGCTCACGTGGCATTTTGAGAATGACTTCTCTGTGGCGCTCACGATCGCGAACGTCATCCGCGACCTTCAATCTTCCACTGAACTCCTTTTATGACATGAAGGTAAGCACCGGTTTTCTACAAAAATGTTCTCAGGCGGGGGAGGGTGTACTTTGACATATTTCATTGTCACATATATGCATACGGTAATATAAATAATTTGCATGCAACTTTTTAATGAGGAAAAAAAAAACTCACCCGCAAGCCGACGACAAAAGAAAATCAATCAAATCACATGAATGAAAAAGCTCCTCGGCGCATGTTGAAAATATATCTCAATAAATACATACGTAAATAACCAAATAAACAGACTGACATGAATGTTTTAATGTTTTATGATTTAAATAAGCTACTGGCATGTTAGCCTAGCGTGCCAACCGCACCTAAATGCACATTTTTATGGTCAGAATAACTCATTGTTGTGCTAGCGTGCCGACGTCTTATTAGCGAGGAGGCGTCGCACGTGCTCATTTTGAAGTGCGGCCTGCAGGGCCCCCCGCCCGCATTCACCACCACCGCCGCTTGCTTTACCCGCTCGGCCCCTCCCCGGCTGGCTCGCGCCAGGGGGATTGGGCACGTAAATGAATAATACATGGCACCCGATTCATTTGGAAAGCCGCCGTAATGAGGCACTTTCACAGCAGCGTTTCTACTGCTACTCTTGGGAAAAGGGGGCGGGGCGGGGAAGGGGGGGGGGGGTTCGTGTAGAGCACCGACTTGATCAACTAAAGTCAACAGAAAGGCCCCGAATTGAGCAACAGATCATGGGGTTTTTTTGATGTTGTTTTTTAAACACAACAAATGCTTTGCAATAGCTCATCACAATATTTTCGAGGGAGAAGAAACAACATTTTACCAAGCAGCATGACCTTCTCAAAATGATGGAATATTTTAGGTTTGCGCATCTCTCCGGTAAAAGAAGACCTGATATGTATCTCGGTGCAATACCATCAACTCACTCAAATTACTCACATGTCAAATCAATGTTCCCCTTTGCAATCAATTGAAATGCCATTAATCCGTTCTAGGACTACACACACACACAAACACACACACACACACAAAACAATCAGCAATCATAAACTTTTCATTTGGTCTACAGGTGAGAATAGCGTGTGAAAAAAAAAAGGGACTCGCCAAATAAAAAGGCAAAGATTTACTGCGCTTTAAAAATCAACACCAGGGCTGGACGGGTGGCTAATTTGCACCTTTTGTGGGTACACAGTCGGATTTTTTACGCGTCGGTCTGTCCTCATTCCTTCACAGTTCACAAGCAAAGCCCAAGGAAGGTTCGCGGCCATTAAACTTCACTTTAACCGGCAGCCAACCATAAAACAGCCATATGCAAATTTATTGGGGAGGGAGGGGTGTGCGAAGTTGTAAGCGTTTACAACCAGCACTGAGATTATGACTGGAGAAATCAGATATATTCTCTCTCTCTTATGTTGTCGGTGTATCGCGGTAAAAATGAAGGTATTTGTAAAGCCTTTACATACTGTTGAGGGGTAACATTTTTAACAAGTAAAATAGCACTCTAAAAGTAGATTACGGAGGCACAAGGGTTGATGAGAAAGGTTGAAAACAAGGCGAAAAGGCACACGAGGAGGCGAATCAATTTGAAACGAGTCGGCTGAGGGGAAATTAAAAGTCGTCTTGGGTTTTATTGATAAAATGCAACAGCGGGAAATCAAATCGCGAGGACGATGAGAAAATAGACGCATCTAAATTGTAAATGGAACAGCATTAGCGACGCTAAACAGGCAACTGCGGGTATTCTCAGAGAAGATGCGCTGTGAAATTTCTAGTATGATTTGTAAGCTTAGTGAGCAAAGAACCAACAAGACGTTTTTCTTTGGGGGGGGGGGGGTTGAGCGTGCACATTAGAAGACACACATCCACAAAAACATGGTTGATGTGTGAGGTTAGCATTAGCATCGGCGCTTGTGTTAGGGTTAGGATGTTGGAAAAGAAAACATTTTTCAGTTCATTTTCATTGACCACAATCAAGCCCGATTACCTCCAGATCTGTGTATCAAAACAGGGACATTACGAGCCCGAAATGTTCTGGCAGCAGTACCATTTAGCAATCAATAGTTTAGCTTCTTTAGCTTGTGGCCGTAATGGCTGATTTAGCATTAGCAGCGGTGGAATCATTACGTTAATCAACATGTCAAGCCATGACGGACTCAAGTGTTCCGTTAGCATTAGCATAGAGGACCCAACATTTTAAATTGCTTTAATCTTTGAAAGAAAAAGACACAAAATAAGTCGAATGACACTCAAAACACGAGCAGTAATTTTTTAAGTGTGTGTATTGCGAGCCCGAAATGTTCTGGCAGCAGTACCATTTAGCACTCAATAGTTTAGCTTCTTTAGCTCGTGGCCGTAATGGCTGATTTAGCATTAGCAGCGGCGGAATCATTACGTTAATCAACATGTCAAGCCATGATGGACTCAAGTGTTCGGTTAGCATTAGCATAGAGGACCCAATATTTTAAATTGCTTTAATCTTTGAAAGAAAAAGACACAAAATAAGTCGAATGACACTCAAAACTCGAGCAGTAATTTTTTAAGTGTGTGTATTGCGAGCCCGAAATGTTCTGGCAGCAGTACCATTTAGCACTCAATAGTTTAGCTTCTTTAGCTCGTGGCCGTAATGGCTGATTTAGCATTAGCAGCGGCGGAATCATTACGTCAATCAACATGTCAAGCCACGACGGACTCAAGTGTTCGGTTAACATTAGCATAGAGGACCCAACATTTTAAATTGCTTTAATCTTTGAAAGAAAAAGACACAAAATAAGTCGAATGACACTCAAAACACGAGCAGTAATTTTTTAAGTGTGTGTATTGCGAGCCCGAAACTGTTCTGGAAGCAGTACCATTTAGCACTCAATAGTTTAGCTTCTTTAGCTCGTGGCCATAATGGCTGATTTAGCATTAGCAGCGGCGGAATCATTACGTCAATCAACATGTCAAGCCATGACGGACTCAAGTGTTCTGTTAGCATTAGCATAGAGGACCCAACATTTTAGTTTGCTTTAATCTTTGAAAGAAAAAGACACAAAATAAGTCGAATGACACTCAAAACACGAGCAGTAATTTTTTTAAACGTGTGTAGTTAGTTAGCAGCGCTACTTCCTGGTTGATACCGTTTGTTCCTGTTAAATGTATCGCTACCAATAACCTCTGTAACTGACAGGCTAATCTGCCGCAGTACACTTTTATTTAATTCCGTTTATTCCCCTTTTTAAGAAATATGTGAAACTGTAATAGTCGCATTGAAATTCATATGGCGTCCCGGCAGCGCTGAGCCTCGGCGCATTCTACAATAGCCGTCTAATGAGGCGAGAGAAGAAGAAATATTATGTTGGGAAAAAGACCTTGGAGTTATTCAATGAGCAGCCTCCACATTCAAGATTTTTTTTTTGTGCGGGTTAGAACTTCTGGCTGATAGGATGGAGAAGGGGAAATAAGCCATTAACATGAAGAAGAGCTCAGTTTCGCGAGTAGCCGCAGAAGTCCGTTGAAATGAACAGATCGCTTAGCATTAGCATTAGCATCAGCACTCGTATTACGGTTCCGAGTCGTGAGGAGTCTTTGAACAAATGGTCAGTTCAGGTTGGTTTAGTTCAGAAATGTTGTTTCGTCAGCAATAGAATTCAGGACGCTTCTTTAGCTTTGCAAACAAAACTCGCTTTGTGTATTTTACATCTATTTTGGCAAACTGATTAGCAGAGCTGCCCGGGCACCTCATATATTGCGTCGCGTTTGCATTCGTGCTAGTTTGACTTTTTAGAGTGTGCGTGTAGTGCATGACGAAATGATTTTACAAGGATGACTTCATGACTTCAAAGAGTGTTATGTTAGCATCAAAACTTGGCATTCATTATCATCTATAAATATCGACTGTACCAAAAAAAAAACATAACACAGAGAGCAGTTCTGTTAGTTTTCCACTTCATTGGACACTCCCCCCCCCCGCCCCAATGAATATGCGGCAATGTTTAACACGCTGTTGTACAATTCACGCTTGTTGTGTTAGCATTAACATCTCTTGGCCTTAGCATTTAGCACACAATGGTTTCGCTTTTTGGCTCGTGACCATTTCTTTGATAACATTTCACCGCGGACTACTAATGAAGGTTTAATGATTAAAGTTTGGAAGATGATTTCTATTTCCATTACCTCCTGTGGGGAAAGCAGCATCTAAAAGCCCAAATTTTCACAAAACCAATTCCTGGCCCCCCCAAGCCGATTCCCATTTCTGGTCCGGTTTGACGAGCGGATGTGATTTTAATCTCCACTTGACACCCGCTCATCCGTTTCATCCAAACAGCTGTTGGCGAGCAAACAACAACTTCCTGCGCCGCGCGCCATTAATTGGACGTAATTACAAAAAGCGCGAAGCGAAAAACAAACGGCGCTGCTGTTTGTTTTCCATGTCTGCAAGGGGTTTTCGAGGAGGGGAGGGGCAGTTATGTTTTATTTAAATCCATTTTTGTCTTACTGTAGTTGTCAGCGCTCAAACTGAACGGATGGAAACACAGTGCCCTCTGGTGGCGAAGGTCTTAACTGTTGGTTCGGATCCATTTTCTCGTCCCTGTTTTAAGGGACATTTGGAACTATCACTGTTGCCGCCTGTCCGTTACATTTAAAAACTGTTTTTTTTTTCAGGCCCAGAAAACATCCATTACAGTCCAAAATTATTGTTTGGTTCCCCCCCCCCCCCCATGGCATATACACGCCCAATTCAGTTATTGTAAGTAAATATAAAACCACATGAATCTGTTTGAAAAGTTTATCCAAACTTACCTCGTTGGTGATAATGTCGTTCAGCTGGTCTCTCTCGCGAGATACGACGCTTCCAACTCCGTTGCGATTGTAATCCGTAGATCAAAACGTGCATCCTGTGGCCAAAAATAGCATGTTTGAGAGACGTGTTGGCGTATGACACGACGAGAAGACGTGCGTATTCTGCGACATGTTTGAACATAATGTACAACTATCCCATTTCAGCATGAGAACACACACCTTGCCTCCTCTCCTCACGCCTGCGAGTAGACCTTTCAATCATCAATCACGTGATGATATCAGTTCTTCCTTAATGGAGACAACGTGGAGACACACAGAACTTCGGAAAGTACCAGTTGACACAAGCTCATGAGTTTAGGCGAAGCAGAGTCCGATACCACGTCATAAATTTCGATACCACTCCTGACGATATAAATGCGTTGTGAATCTCATACAGTTACACCTTCGCACTCGTGATCCGCAGTCATTGTCTGTCGACCGTCGTCCGAAATTAACGAACACGCGGAGGAAGAGTAAGGCCGACCCTGCCCCCCCCCCAACACGGCCCAGATATCAACAGGTAGACACAACACGTTTCTTTTGAGCTTTGCCGATGCTAAGATACTGCTTTCCATTACCTTTGGCGGGGTTGTCGCCACCACCAAGATGGCTGCTACGAAGGCGTGTCTGGTTTTCTTCCTTGCCTCAAACTTTATTGAAAAGATTTTTTTTTCCTCAAGAAATTAATCGGCAATTTATTTACAAAGATAAACAACATAACTCTCAAGCAGTGGTGTCTAAACAATAGCATGCGGGGCCATTTCCGGCCAGCCGTTCATGTATATAGTGTGCGAAGCTATTAAAAAAAAAAGGATTTGAAGGGTAGCTGACACAAATAAATTTACAGTTAGAATAGTCACAGAATTTCTCTTCATAACACCGTGGAGAATAAAGACAATTCCGTTTCAGAAACAAAGACGTCCAACATCTGTCCACTGGAGGTCACTTGTTCATGTAGGCGGCCACGTCCTTCTCCAGACTTTGAGCGAAGCGATGGTTGAGGAAGACGAGCTGGCCGTGAGGAAGAAGCCGACTCAGTAGGACATCCACCCGGCTGCTCTTCAACAGCACCTGCAAAAAAAGGACACAACAATAAATAACATGCACAACAGAAATTTTTTAAAAAGAAAAAATTAATTGAACGCTAATCGCCAATTAATCAACAATTATTTCTACTAATCCATGAATTGTTTAACTTTAGTTATCAGCAGTGGAATATGAGTCGGTGTCACCAAAAGCACTCGTTTCTGACCAATAAGCAGAGAGAACAGGTTTTTGGGCCAGCCAATCCCATGCTAATAATCATCCATAACATCGACCCTTAGGGTTTCCCCTCACCTCGCTGCCCTGTCCCAGCATGTGCAGGTGCTCCAGGCAGTGCCTGGCGAGGTTCCGGAGCGTTCCCTCGGCCAGCAGCAAGTTCTCGTGGGGCTCACACAGCATCACAAAGGACAAAGAGTTGACGGCCAACCAGAGCGCGCTGACCTCCTGCCAGTAGGGGTCGCCGCAGCGCAGCCTCAGGACGCCGCTGTCGGCCTCCTGCAGGGCCAGGGTCTCCTCGCCGGGCAAAGCCTCCATCGGCGGGCGCCCTGAGGCCTCTCGGCGGAGCGAGACGGCGCTCTGGACCTGCCTGGTCCGAACAGGACCAAGTGACACAAGCAAGTATGCAAATTTGTAATCGAAGACGTTTCTTTCTGATGCAGATGATGAAGATTCGCCAATGTGTCACAACACCGCAATGTAGCGCCAACAACGGCCAAGAAGGACTTACTCGATGACAGATGTTTTTATTTTTTTTTGCCTCGAGTATTGGTGGCTGGCATCTGCGACGCCATGATTACCAATACCTTAAAATAATGCCTGCTATCGGTACCTGCCCATCACTAATAATAATAATAATAATAATAATAATAATAATAATAATAATAATACAGAAAAATGTGGGGGAATCCCTGAATTAATGCAATATTATTTGTTTCCAATAAATAAATTGATAACGCACATATTAAACAATGCATTGATTAAAAATAACAAAATGCATGAAATTCATTAACATTTTGTAATACATTACTAATACTGTATACTGATTAAAATAATAGTTGAATGGCAAATTTGTAACGAAGAGTGTAAATGATTTTAAAACAAAATTATGGATTATTTAGGAATAGATTGACTAAAAATATTACAACAGCACTACTTTCGTGTCAGGCGTTCCGAAAGTTTGGACCTGATAGAGCAGTTGAGACAAGAACCAACGGATGACGTCACGTTTGTAGTTCTGCTGGACCAACGCAAGAGGAGTCGGTCGCCTTACCGGGCCACCACGGCGAGCTTCTCGGCCGACAACAGTCGCCTCTCCTCAGCGTTGAGCTGACGCTTCCCGCCCTGGAAGAAGAGCGTCTCGTCCGGTCCGAAAACGCGAGAGTAGAGCACCCGGCTCTCCCCGGGAGCGAGCGCCCCGATCGGGCACACGGTGTGGATGAGAAAGACGACTACCATGACGCCGAAAACGACATTTCAAGCAACGCGAACGAAGGCGGCAAACTGCTCTTGTTGTCTGTCATGCTAATTTGGGGACTCGCTTCCGCGTTCGATCACATGACCAACTGTCGTATTGATGTTTTATGTGGTTACAACCGCCAGATGGCGCTCACGGATCACGACCGCGCTTTCGAATGGACAACACTATCATTTCTTGTACTGTACTGCGAAAAACATACAGTAAAAAATGATCATAGGTATCTTCTCCATTCTTTAATAACAACAATAGTAAGAGGGATTTTATTTCCTTTTTTACATTTAAAACGATAGAAGGAATAACAGTTAAGATATTATCAAAAATCGAATGAAAAAGTATTAAAACAAAATAAAATATAAAAAAGCTAATTACTAATTAACTAAAGAAACACTTGCAGGATCTCCACGGTTTAATCATTTTATCCAACTTCAATAATAAGCATCATCATAATAATAACAATAATAATGAAATATAAAAAACAGGTATAATAGAATAAATAAAACGAAGGAAAATTGAATTAAGAGTTCAAGCATCTTGTCATGGTTTAAACTGGATTAATTTTCCCATGATGCCAGATGGCAATAATGGCCATTTTAATAATTTGGTCATCCGTGCAGTGTGTGTGTGTGCGCAGCTGCCGTCCTAGTAGACTGAGAGGCCTCTTGTTGCAGGAACAGCGCGGTCGTCGGCAAAGAGAAAACACAGCCTGCGATTTGTCAACATTCCCTGCGCCGTGCAGTTGACCTCTTGATCCAACGAACAGTCGTCGATTATGCTCAATCCCGTCTGTCGCTGTCCCTCAGTTTGACGTTTTCACACGGCCGCTTGATTTGCAGATCAGCGCCAGCAGACGCCGCATGCAGTTGTCAAACGACGTGAAAACTTCGTAAAACCGAGCACAGGACCAAATAGAGTGAAGCACACAACAGGATTTTTTTCATCCACATCAAGAAAAAAAATACCTGGTTCCACTCGCCAAGGATTCAAATCTAAAATTCAAGAATTGAGGTCTGTTTCTTCTTTCTGGGACCATTGATGGTTTGGTGGTTCTTGAGAGTCCTTAAGCGCTTTTTCCAGTGTCACATTGTGAATGACTTTCGAGGACCTTTCAGCCAGCCCACCTCTACGTGACAACATCGCTCATGAACGAGTGACCGTCATTTAAAAAGCTGTGTGACGTAGCCACGTCATTTTTACGCGCGCACACGAATACACACAGACGAGAATTATTTTTTTTTAAAAACCAACTAATGAAACGACCCTGGATAAAAATGTTGACACGTGGCACGAGCGACAGATTCTGTGCTGTATGTTTTGACAATAAAGTTGTATTCAATTCAATTTAATACCTCAAGATTGAAAATAATTTGTATATATGTAACGGGGCGATACGTAAACTTCATGAAATGTTGACGGAAGTGACGTAACATCACAAAGCATGGCACCCGCATCCCGCCGTCCCGGCTACGAGGAATGCAGAGCGTCGAGTCTCATCTCGTCGATAATTCGGATCAATGAAGACTTCCATGTTAACATTTCAATTTGGTTTTGTTACACTGTTGTGTGAACCCGCAGTTTACTTGCGGCAGCCACACGTCGGTATGACGCAGTCACGTCGCTTGCTGCTTCTGGTGTGTTCAATGACACTTCGTAAACGGAATAAATATCTTTTTTTTCTCTCTTTTACTTTAAATAGTTGTACAAAATTGATGACTGGGATTGCCTTAGTTAAAACACTATACGATTACACGTGGTGTGTTCGTTTTCCTAGAAGAATAGAAATGGTATCTTGTTAGTAGTCAAAGCTACGAGGAACGCAAAGTGATACGAGACTGAAGACTGCTTTGCAGTCATACAATAAAAACATTTGTAATCCACTTGGGCGTACACACTAGTGGATTTTAGACAAGCAAGACAATTTCACGAACAGGCTATATGTTAAGTGACTTGAATTAATATTTCCAAAGGATCGTGTGCGTTTAAAAGTGGCGCCAGGAGTTGTTCCACGCACTAACAACAACCATCCCTCTAGCGCACATGTTGGCTACACGTGACTTCCTGCTGAACTCTGGTCAGGACATGAGTGTGGAATGTAAACGTGTGTGTGTGTGTTGTGCACGTGAGTGCCTTGGCCGAGGCCACTTTGAGAGGGAGAATTTGAACAAGCGGCCTAGTTTGAAACGTGCGCGCCAAAACCGAGACACTCAACAGCCACGCTGGTGCGTCTGAGTCATGGGATAAAAAGAATTATGGTGCATGAGGACAAAAGATCTCATGTGGAAAGGGCAACGGCCTGGACGTAGATGCGCCCAGGAAAAAAAATTAAAAAGCTGACTTCAGCTTGATATCTACAACCAGGGGAATGCAGAAATTTTAATGGATTTGAATTTTTGTTTCAATGTCAGGTCGACCACGGAAAATGGAAGTTCAGCCATTTTTAGCTTCAATTTTTACATTTGATATTTCCTGCTTGCACTTCGATTTTCAAGTGTTTGAAGATGTCAGTTACAATGCCAGAACATTTTGTGACATGATTTATCATGGTGTCATTTTTTTTAAATCCCCAGGCTGCAGAGTTTGGGGTACTCCAGCAGTCCAACACAAGTAGCTTGAAAAACAAAGAGGCAACACAAGTCGGGAGTCGGAACTCACACTGATTTTTAATGGGCGGCTCACCAAAACTGGCGGCACTCGCTCAGCAAAAAAACGCACAACAACAACAACACACGCAAATCGCTCACGCTCTCTTTCACGCGTTTTTGTGGTCCTGCAGGACAACAATCTCACCGTCAACTCTTCTTTGGTGTCTTTGTCACCGTGAGAACAGGTAGAGGATCATAAAAAAAAAAAAATTAAGAACAATGACAACGTAGATGTGGTTCAGATGGTCGACGGGGAACTCAATTTGTCAAAACGCGTAGGCAGTGTGGAGAGTGGGGTGGGGGTGGACACAAAAAAAAAAAAAAAAAGAAAAAAATCGAGTCTCACCATGAAGGTGTTTTTAAGTACTGCGACTTTTTTTTTTTTTAAAGTGAACATTGGCAGTGATGGCAGACACTCGGCCAAAAGTGGTTGGCAAAGGTGGATTCAAAGGGGGCGTGGCCCGCGGGGGGGGGGGGGGGGGGCGACGCTCAGAGCTTCTTGAGGCGGCTGTACATGCTCCGCTTGCTGCGCTCGCCGGCCCACGAGCGACTCTTCAGGCGACAGTTTCTCAGGTCCTCGCGGAAGTCCTCGTCCATCATGGTACGGTACGACTCCGGCTCGCATTGCACCTGGGACGGGGGGGGGGGGGGGGGGGGGGGGACAGGTCATCAAATTATTAGAGTCATTCCGTTGGTGCCTCTTTGCAAGAGCTGCAAAAATGAAGCCATTTTTTTTTAAGCACACTAAAGCATCTGAACCCGGTTTTCGAGGCCCCCCCCCCAACCCCGAAAATAAAGGGGTGGAGGGTGGAGACACCATGCAACTAACAATTGTTGACAAATCACCAGAACGTACACTCTTGTAAAGTTAAGCAAATACTGATCTGGGTTTTTGAAACATTTTCTGGGTATGGGGGGGGGGGGGGGGGGGGGAATTTTCGGCATACCTGGAAGAGAGGGAAGAACTCCTTGTAGCCTCCCTTGAGCACGTAGAGCTCGGGGTAGTGGAGCTTGGGGTAGTCGTTGATGGCGCGGTCGCGCTCGCGCACGAAGCGGCACATGCGCGGCCCGCGCTCCGACGAGAACTCGCAGTGGAACAGCACCGCCACGCGCTTGTTGTCTGGGCACGCCGCGGCCTCGGGCGGTGGCCGCCGCAGCAGGAAGTCCTCGACCTCGTCTTCCAGGTAGAGATTCAGGGCACCCTGACGGATCCAAAAAAAAAAAATGTATATATATAAATGTACAAATAAATGAATGGCAATCCGTGTTCATATTCTATTCCATATTCTCACAGTATTTGTTACGTTTCATCTGCGCGTACCTTGATGTGCCCGCCGTCATACTCGTAAGGGTAGCGGCAGTCGATGATGATGAGTCGCTCCAGCAGGTGGCCGAAGTCGCCCTTCATCGCCGCCACCACCTGCCCGACACCAACGAGCAAGCGTTTGCCGCGGGAATCTTGCGCCAAGACCCCCCCCGTTTGAGAGCGTGCGGCTTACCGTTTCTCCCGTGACGTACTTGAGGTCCTGATGTTTTCCCTCCACCGTTGGCAAAGCGTAGGGCTAAAAAGCGAAGAAAAAAAAATGTGGCGTCAAATCACAAATGTTGTGGGCCCACGACCGGGTTTTGGCCCAGTTGAGAGTTGCTCACTTTGCTAAAGTCTCCAATAAGTTCGTCGGCGCCGTCGTTCCGGTCGAGAACTTTGTCAATGTCCGCCTGGCAGAAGGACTTGGACCTCTGGAGTTGCATGCAAGCCTGAAGACGGCGGCGAAATATTAAAAGAATCGGCACACGGTTCCATTCAATCAAACGGAAGGCGGCGGCGTCGTCAAAACCAACCGTCTTGGGGGAAGCGACGTCCTCCGCGGTGACTTCAGACCTCGCCAGGCTGCGACGTCGCTTGACCTGCACGGGTGCGTTGTTGTCGTCGGGGGGGCAGTCGGGCCGCTTGGCGCAGGGGCGCGACACGGAGGGGCTGGGCATCGACGGCGAGCGGAAAAGGCTCCGAGGCCGCCAGCGGATCGCGGGCTGGAGAACAACAAGACCAGGGGGCCATTTTGACTAGCGGCATTTCATTTTCGCACCGAGACGTTGGCAAAACATCGGAAGCGGGCTGGCGCAGACGACAAAGGGAAAACCTACGTGTCTCCTGCCTCAACGGGCTGCCGCGCAAGATGAAAAGTTGCGGCTTCGCAAAATGAAACGCGAAGCTGCCGCCTAAACGTGCTGCCCTTCAAACTGAAAGCTAGCACACAGCCTCGACTGGCACGAGTGAAACATTCTTACCGAGCCTTCGCCAAAGCCGTCAGCCACTAGGGGCGCTGTGAGCAAGTCGGCCATCCCTCGGGGCATGTCGTCTGTGTTCTGAAAGAAGAAGAAGAAGGCGTCGGTAAAGCGCAGCGGCGATGCGTTACGCTGCCGTCGGCTTTGATGAGGGCAAACATGGCTCCACCTCCATGTTGTCGTCCAGCACGTCCAGGAAGCCGTCATCATCGTCGTCGTCGTCGTCGTCGAGTGACGCGAGGGAGGAACATCGAAGGAACAACGGACTGTCGTCGCTAAACCGGGGCTGCTGCGCTGCGGGAGGCGACACCTGCGAGGGCCATGACGACGCCCCAAAGTTAGCACAGTAGTTCGCCCCGAAAATAAAAACATCCCAGTGCTCAATGGTGGGCTGCCACAGCACGTGAAACATTTTAGCCCGCCTCGACGGGCTGCCACAGAAACTCGACAGAATTTTTCTGCCTTGGTGGGACCACAGGAAAAATAAAAAATGGTCGGGTTGTCTTCAGGGCGTTGGACAAACATACCCGTCTAGTGGCGTCTCAAAAAGCGCGTACGTACCATGAGGGCCGGCGCCGAGTTGGGGCGGTGGGCAAAAGGATCTTTCGGGGGGGCAGTGTCGACGGAGCGCATTCGGCTGCGGGCCACGGGCTGCGTGGGCTTCTTGAATTCAAAGCACTCCTGCGGACGAGACGTCGGGTGACTTGCAAAGGCGGCGCGGGGCCCCATCACCACGGCGAGTACAATGGACGCCGCTGAGCACAGACAGACCTTGGGGATGTTCTCCTTGTTGTCCCACGCCGATGAGGCGTTCGAGGAAGAGGAGGAGTCGACGCGGACGGGCTGCTGGCCAAATACTCCGTAGCGGTTCGGGTCTGGTTCGGATCCCTTCAGGGTCGGACTGAAGCAAAGGAGCTGAAGCTGGAAAACAAGATGGTGATGAGCGGAGACAAGATGGCGCCTAAACGGGCAACCAGAGAAAATCAAATGCAAACCAGGGCAGTTTTGTCGCTGTGAGTATCCGTGATTATTATTATTATCAGGAGGTAGTGGGGGTTGGTGGGGGGGGGCTGTCTCTGGGCAGGTACTTACCGGTAAGGAGTTGTTTCGCCTGACGGGCATTTTCCTGTGAGGGGAAGGCAAGCAGACGAAGGCGTCAAAAGGCGGCTGAGCCGTTTTCACGTTGACGAGGGGAAACAAAACGGGCTCCCGGACTGAAGCCCGAGAAAGACGGCGACTTACTCGTGGACTCGACTGGACTGTTGAATGGCCTTCTCGAACCTGCCGACGCACACACACACACACAAAAACTGCGACTTGAACAAAGTCCTGGTCAAAGTCTCAAACTTCTCTACAGCCGTTTGTTTGGTTTTCGGGGGCCGCGTGAAGGTGATGCTGCACCTCAGGAACATCGAAAAGTTTTTTTTTTTGGTGCTGCGACACGGGAGACGTGCGACTGGCCGGTCAGGAGCAATTACGGCGGGGAGCACCTGTATGCTAAACCGTGAAGGCGGAAGGGGCCTCCTCGGCAGACGGGGGGGGGTAATCGCCCGACAGATGCCTGCCACGACCGCGGCCCGAGAGCTCCTTTTGTTCGTCAAGGACGGGGGAGCGCGGCCCCATTCAGCGTACAAGCTAACGGGAAAGGAGGGGTGTTGGAAGGGGAGGGGGGGCTGCCCTGATTTCTAAAACCTTGCTCCCCCTCCACCTCCCATTGAAACAACAGCGCATAGGGAGAGCGTGCCAAGGACCGGAGGGGGTATGCTGGGGTATCATTAACCGCCACCCCCCCCACCCCCCTCCAATTTCAACCTGGACAACTCCTAGCAACCCAACAGCTGTAAGGGAGCTCAAAGAGGTCTCGGTGCCTGAATGCTGCTGTAAAGGAACTCCTGGGTGGCAAGGCAGAGGCCACCCAACATGGGGAAAACCCGGACTAACTTCGGGAAAAATCATTTCGGGCACCCCAGTTTTTTCTTGGGTCAATCCCTGACCTTGATGGGGATTTGGGATATTTTTTTCTCTTGTGAAGCAGCTTCAGGTTCAACATCAATTGGAGATTTGTCATAATACGGCTGCAAAGAAGAATGATGTTCAGGATAGATGAAACTGAGTCGTTTTGTTGCTAGTTTGGTACGTAACGGGTCCAAAAAAAAAAAACAGGCAAAAAGTGTTCCCAAAGAAAAAGCCGATGTTTGCAAATGTCTTTGGGGAACAAAAAAAACAAACAAAAAAAAGATCATCAGTCCGCTTCCATGGAGGATGACAGAAATCAGAATATTTACTGTTGCGAGGATTTGGACAACAATGACTTCAAATGATCAAAATAGCTGTCAATGAATCTGATAAACAATTAGTTGTCAATCATTTGAGATACCTTTAGACACTTTCAGTCAAATTCCCAAAGTAGAAGTTTGGCAAAATGGCCATATTTTTGTTCAATTTTAAGAATGGCTCTGGAGACTTTTTTTGTGGGTCCTGTCATGACAGAGATGTCAACCAAATTTCCTGACAAATGGTAAAACTGGTGCCATTAAAAAATAATACATTCTAACTACTGACTGAGACGATCAAATGTGACACATTAGAAACCGGTTGGCTCAGCTGTTGAGATTTGAGGGGTTGGATGGAGGGGGGGGGGTGCATATGGGGGTAGGGTTTGGGATGGATGACCGATCATGGAGGGGATCATGGAGGGGAAAGGGACTCGATTTGAACAGACGGCTTTTACGTACGAGTCCTCCATTTCCAGGGTATCGATGGGACTGGGGTAATCCATGCCGAGGCCTGTGGGACGAGAGTTAAACAATTTTTAACAACAACAATAATCATAATGACGATTTTAGACCATTTCCCCACATATTTGAAGGTAGTACACAAAAATTCTAGGAAACGCAATGACTGAAAAGTTCAAAAGAGCGTTTGTTAAATAAAACAATAACTATGTTGTGGGGGCATAAAAATCTTGTGTGGAACTCACCGGCATCGGATGAGGCATCCGAGGCGATGGGGGACACTTTCTCCAGGCGTGCACGCACACTCCTCTTCGGTGTATCACATTGACTGTGGGACAGGAAATACCATGTCAGCAACACGCCAAGGAGTGGGTTTTTTTTTCGTATTTCGAAACGTAATCAAACTCAAACTACCTGCCGAGTCCCATGAATTTGTTCATATCCAGCGCGAGGTTGCTAACAGGCGAGTGAACCGAGGCTGTTACTGGGGAGAAGAGAGTCCTGCAGTGGGCCATCTGGTGGCACACGTCCGGCGCGGGCAACGAGGAAATACCGGGGATGTCGTCGGGCCTGCTCCTCGCACCGCCGCCGACGGGACGAACGCTGCCTAAAAATTCATCCATGTTGTTATTTTCTTCTCCAGCTAGGTCGACTCCTCAAGATATCCGATATTTTTTTTTTTGGAAGGGTTGTTTAGTGGAATTTGGAGTCGCCAATTAGCAAGGTGCCCCGAGTTGTAAGCTAAACCTCAAGCTAACCATTTAGCCTCCGGAAAAAAAAAGTTACGGAAACATGTTCAAATAAGTACTGGTAGCTGATGACTTTTTAAGGGGGTGAATAAATGTCAAATTCAGCCCGTCCGAGGTGCTAAAGAGGCATGGTTATTTCGTGTCAGAGCGCAGCAGCGCGAACTCCTCCGGTCTGACAGCCTCCGCTCTCTGAGGGAGAAAGACTGGCTACATCCTTATTTACGTTCAAAATAGAGGCCGCGGAGCGGCATTCCATCAGCCAATTGGCGTCGTCGTTTTGTGGGCCGAACCAATCAAAATTGAAAACGACATCGTGACGACAGTCTTTAAAATTGTATCTTTTTTTTTCATCCTCGTTTCTCTTTGCTGTTGTCTTTTGTTTCATCTACAGTTGCCATTTTATTACTACTCGATGACAATTTTTTTAAAAACAACATATATTGAGCAATACATACATATATGACCGTGTTTATAATCAGTTTACATTAACAGCGCATATTATTGTACATATATTCAAATTCAATTGTTGAGACACTATTCTACGCTTAACTGGGTGTCTTACCACATTTACAACACACTGAAACAGACGAAAGTTAACCTAATAAAGCCTAATAAATAGACTATCACAACATATATAAGGATTAAAGCTATGTTTACACGTGTAGCTCGTAAAATTCCGTTAGAGGAAGTGAAAATCACTGAAATACAAAATGGCTCCTCAAAAAGCAACAACACAAAACCAACATTTTTAACCGGTTCGGATAATGGACTTATTGGGACACAAATTGGGGCACAATTGTACTCTGAAAGTGTTTGATCACATGATCGCAGCCTAAAGGAACAGACAAATGCAAACATGTTATGATGTAACAGGCCTGATAATATATTTTTTAATTATACTGATGAAACAAACAATAATGACAACAACAAAAAACACTGCAGGGCGTTGTGTTCAGATAGCACCTGGGAATCAACTGTGAAAATGTCTCGACACCACAGTCACATTTTTCAACGTGTGCCGCCCCCCCAGCCCCCATAGCTTGATGTTCACAGGCCTCCATTTTGGATCCAAACCTAAAACAAGTTCACCTTCCCCTCGGTAGACGTCATGCACCTATCCAGTGCGTACGTTTTGCGTGACTGACTGAATGTGCCACGGGGAAATGAGCTTTAATGAACTTCCCCAGGACATGTACGAGCTCCCGAAGGCTCCACACCCCACCTCTGAAAGGAACGGGACAAAAGGCGCGCGAGGAGACTGGCACGCCACGCACCCCCCTGCCTCCCGAATAAAAGCGCCTGCTGACGCCTCCTCCTTCCAACCACCCATACCCCGCCGTTCTTATGGACGCCACATAAATATATTTAAGCTCCAATGACATTTTGTCATCATCGCCATGAGTGTTTGTCAGATCTTGATCACAAAGGAGCAACAAAATCAGTATTTGGGCGGCTTTAACATACACAGGAATGGCGCTGACTTTTCTCGCTATGCTTTGTTCATCCTCCATTTTGTTTCAGTTTACTGCCCCATAAACACGACATGGTGTTTTGGCAACAACAAAATGCATGGGGTCTGTTTACACAGCTTATCTGTGGAAAATGTCATTATTGGGGAAAACCGATTACATGATCAGCAAAACAGATCTGTCTCCATGGAAACCAGGAAACTGGTTTTAAAAGTGATTTGTTTGCAGCTAGCCGAGCCTATTGTTCCGAAAACGTTGCTTTTCACCTTTACGATTCCAAACGGCCAACAGTGCGTGGGGCCGTAGAGCTAATTGCATTTTTTTTGGGGGGGGGGCGATAAATAATTCACTCAAAACCTTTACCCGTATTGTTTTGTGTTTTTTGTTATTGTAAAGTGTCTTGAAAGGCGCTTATATTTAAAATGTATTACTGTTTAACCGAAAAGTAAAACAAAATATTCAACTAAAAATCATTCTGACACATGCAATGCATCAAATTTCAGCCAGCTAACTCCTTCTCTCTCCACCTTTGTGCTAGCTAACGTTCATGCTACATTAATTCTGATGTGACGATCAACCGCTTAGTTAGTTCATGTGGCAGTACAAATCTGCAACAATAACATGTCCGTAAATGAGTTTCGTAACACGCTGCCTGTGATGCAAACGAGCTGAAAGTGTGTTGCCGGCGCGGTGGCTGCTCTGTGCTAACGACCGCTTTGAACTCGCGTCAATGTAAATGCTGCCATACACACACACACGCACACACACACATACACGTACACAGTTGTGGTGGAAAGATAAGACAAATGCAAAGCGCTGGGTGTGTATGCACTTTAGCGCTCATCAAGTGCCTTTCACACCCTTGACCCGCCTGTCACTTACCACCACTTCATTTGCACTTAAACACACATGCAATCACAAAAGGAGGACGATGTGTGGAAGGTCTCCGACCGGCCACGCCAATCACTTGGTCCTCAACCTAATAGCAGATGCAGTTGACCTCATAAAGAGGCGACAGAAGGGAACATTTTCCAGCAACGACACAGAACTGAAAGAGGCTGCAGTAAAGGCCTGGAAAAAACATTTCAAATGAAGAATACAGAAGTGTTGCGAAGTCAAAGGAGCGCAGGCTTGATGCAGTTAATGCAAGTGAAAGTTACCCCACCAAATATTAGGTGCTCTTCTTCTTGAAGTTCAGTTCATAATGTCTGCTCCAATATTTTTTTGCTCATTTGAAAAGTGGGTGACTTCAAAACAAAAGATGCTCTGCCCTGAATTGCTGAACACATCTTGATTACCACAAAATAAAAGTTGGTCTTCGGAACTTTGGTGTCATGTTCATGTTTACCTGAAGCCCAAATCTCTTCAGTCGACAATAACAACAAAGTAACTGTGAATGTGAACCGAACGGCAGGGAGTAGACTTGTCAGTCTCGCTTGCGTCAAATGACACGTTGGAACCTGTTGCCATGACAACAGCAGATGCACGAAAGTGAGGAATGTATGGTGAAATAACCCCCACCCCACCTGCCTCATGCATGGAGTCGGTCAGTCACATGGACCCCCACCCTGACCACCCCGACCACCACCCTGGTGTCCCTTCAGACTATTGTCCCCCCCCCCCCCCCACCGCTACCCCCCATCACAACAAAAGCGTAAATCCTGACTCTCCAGTTAAATTTCCAACTGGCCGAAGATCCCCCCGCCCCCCCCCCCCCCCACACACACTCACACACACTTAAATAGACACACACCTCCAGGCTGAGATGGAGGAAGACGCCAGATGGACACGGGCCGGGAGGGTGGAGGGGGCGGCGTGGGACAACTTGGAATTGTGGACAAGAAAACTAAGGAGGGGATGAAGACATGAGCAGTAAGAGACCAAATGTGGCGTGAGATGACACTTCCTATCACAGATGATGCCGTTTCCTTTGACAAATGGCTCCAAAAAGTCAAAGTCCCCTTAAATGATGGCATGACTGCCAGTTTCTTTCCCAGCTTGAAAAATTGTTCTTCTATATGACGTCATCAGCAGGCCATCAGCAACTGGCCGGTTACCAAATGTGGAACTCCGAAAAAAATGGCTGGCAAACCACTTTCTTGTGAAGGCACGAGTGAAGAGTACTATACCGCCATCTAAAGGCAAGATAGCAAACTGCACATTAATTTATATTTTGAACCGCTCAATAAAGAACTACAAATATGGTGGGGAAAGCCTGGTCTCTTTTTCGACTTTGGTTTGAAAGTTTGGCAACGTGGCGCCCTCCAGCGTACATATGTGGTATGAAACGCAGCTGAACTGACAACATTTAGTCTCCTTTGACATCCATACCTCTAATGAGCGAAAACAATAAAATCGAAAGTAAACATTATTTTAAATTACACTGTTTGGAAGGTGAATAACATTTTTTACATGACAAAATGAGAATGCTAGAAAGTTTTGAGGGGCACCAAAATATAATAATAATAATAATAATAATAATAATAATAATAATAATAATAATAATAATAATAATAATAATACAACTAATTGAGAATCTCTCCATTGCGAGGCTATTTTATTTTAAATGTTCGTGTTCCCGTCTTGTCCAGCAGATGTCAGCAGAGGCCGGAGGAGGTGACGCCTGCATGTGTGTGGTCCCTGTTTGAAGTTCACGCTTTACTGTATTGCAATGCAATCAAGTCCAGCGCCAGTGTGTGCGCGCGCGCGTGTGTGTGTGTGTGTGTGTGCATGCGTGAAAGAGAGAGAGAGAGAGCGAGAGAGAGCGCAAGAGAGGGGAAGTAGTGTGTGCGTGTTTGTGTGTGCTCATGATGGAGTCCATTATGAGGCGCAAAGTGTCCCGCAGTCTTTGTTTTGGTGCTTTGATGTGTTCTTTACATTGACGTGGATGCATACAAAGCACATCACTGTAAACCGCTGTTGCCGTGGAGACGCCAATGCAAACCCAAAAAGGAACCATCAACATTTTTTGTTTTGGTTTTTTTTTTTACAACATTTTGTGCACCAGCATATTTTTGCACATGGTATATTTGAGAAATGTATTTATTTATTTGTTTGGTTTTATTAATAGATTCACACAAAGAAAACAGGAAACCTGTTTTTCCTTTGTCCAAAAGGGCCATTTTGCATTTTATTTTTTTTATTTGAATACGGCTGCAACGTAAAATCTGAGCACCAATCAAGAGGGCAATTAATTTTTTTTTAATGTTTGAGTTGAATCTTTATTTTTAAGTACATTTGCAAACCTTTCCAACGGTTGTTTTGACTTTGCCATTAAGGTGCATTTTGTGTAAAAATAAATAAGTCACATTATTTTTATTCAATCCATTTTGTACTTTTTAAACCAGTTTATACTTTTTGAACATGTGACAACACTGTTTTAGTTTTTTGTTTTCAATGAAATGTTACCCACATTCTGAAAACCTGCTCTCGCGTAACACCACGCAGGTTATTTTACGAAGCATTTTAAATGGGTCATTAGCTTTTCATCGCATAATGTTGTGCTATTTATTATTATTTTAAAAATAAATTTGACGAAAAAATGTCATCTATTTAAAGATGACACATAGATGGGTTGAATACTTAAAATAAATTCTCTAAACTTTGTTTGGCTTTGACATTACGGGTAATTTGATGAGGAATTTTAAGGGGTATGGGAATAAGGCCTTAACCATAGAATGTGTGGAATAGCTTTGTCTTCATTTTCCGATAACGTGCCCCAGGCTGTGTGCATGTGTGCGTGCTGTATAACGGAAGTACTACAAGCAAACAGAAGAGGTGAAGAAAGCGAGAGGAAATGATTGAGCGGCGGTGCATGGAGTGAGTGACCGTTGGCCACATCCGGTCTGGCCCGAGGACCCTGAATGCAACGCGGCCCCATGTGAGCCCTTTACGGACAATGACACCCACAGGAAGTGTAAACACAGGTCAAGTGTTAAAGTCCAACCCGCCAATTCTCACCTCCATTAGAGGCGGGTGTCTGCATCAGCACCCCTGCCAACACCACCGCTTCACAGAGCCCTCCCCCCAACCTCCCAAGGCCAAAACCTCCACACACACACACGACACCTGGAACGAGAGGGTCACAAATGATATACTCGTGTTCAATGCTAGGACAAGCTAACGACGGATTTGATCCTTTGTTGCATGAGTACATCAGATGAAAGAGGACTTTGCATTGATTTTGAAAGGATGCTAGTCAATGACGCTAATTGATACAGATAGACGACGTTCAAGTGCTGAATGAAAGCTGACACAGTCCATGAATCTCGTGTGTCCAGGAGCTAAAGCTAGCATGCTAAGTGAGTAGCCAAAGAGTCGATGAAGCCAACATGCGCTCAATGATAAACGTGAGATTAGCAAACCAGCCATAGGAAAACAGATACACATAGAGAATGCAAAGATGATAAATCAAAATAGATTTCATTGTGAGATACAAATGGCGACATTAGATGAGTCCGCCACGCAAAAGGAAAATTGTACGCCGTAGATAGAGCCACGGCACAAATCTGAAAATACTGCCGTGGATGACGCTAAAGTGAAATTGACATTGATACGTCAAAACGGTGCCAAACAAATCACGCAAGTGACTGGCAACCCCTGACGGGGAAAAGACGAAAAGTCACCTCAGCTGTAGAGCTAACATGCTACAAGAAAATAGATTCTGTGGCTAAATGAAAACGGACTAAACTGACGCGTTCTCAATGAAAAACGCGTCTTCAGACATCCACAATACACGTGTTGAGTTCCCAGAACATTTCTGGAAAAATGTAATCCCTAATTAAGTGTATAATGAGCCCAACGTCCTCCGAGTGGCCCCTCGGGGGGCTCGTACAGTGGCGGGTGTCAATGCTAATGGCTAATGGCGGCCACACGTGCAAATGCAAAGCACGCAACATCAGCATAGCCGACGCGCAACGGGCGCTTTGGCATGCACCACGGTCGAGGTGTTCTTCATGCACGACTATTTCACACAAAATGACATTTCTGAGGGACTTTTCACTTAAAACAAACAGCACTTCAATCCACAGCTGTTCCAAATACATTGGCACGGTCCAAATATGACTCGAAAGTCTGGAATGATCATTTTGGAAATCAAACGTTTGTATGGCGAGTATCTAGGTGTTCCTAATGTTGTGTCCGTGTTGAAATGTGTATTGCGGGCCAGACGACACGCACCTGGCCGGTGTGCCTTTTAAAGTCCACGTGGAGTAGTCTCGCCATCATCCACATATGCAGGCAGGTCACTTTGGTCTGTCCACAAAAAAAAAAAGAATAATTATAATAATTAAATTTTAAAAATAACTCCCAAAGTACATTCTGAGATTTGTGTCCGAAAAAGAAGACCTGATTGAAGATATTTACTGAGGCCACATGAGATTGCCTCGTTGTCCGCAGTGAGTGCACGGACTTCTTCAAAATTTGAAGAAATAGGGGAGAAGTAAACAAACAAAAAAAATCAGATTTGACCGCTGGAATGTGGGTTTGAGATCGTCCGCTGGCGTGGCCGCTTTTGAGTGCCTTGTTGTAAGCCGTGAGTGTCACACAGAGGGTCAGAATGTGAGAAATCGATTTTTTTTCCCCAAAAAAGTCCGACTTGACAACTGGCATGTGGACAGGGGCGTCTTGCTGGCGTGGACGAGGTAACATTCTAGCATTATTAAAAATATGTTGACTTAGTTATTGAAAGCAATAACAATAAAAAAATTAACGAATAAGAACACCATCATCAAATGAAATGAACCAAAATATAAAACAACAATGTTTTATAATTTTAAAGTACTTAAAATGTATCAAACAATAGGAAAAAACAATAAATAAAACATTATATGCATTTAAATACATATAGATTTTTTTCTTTTCTTTTATTGTAAACAATTATGACAATCATGACCTCTGAATTGTTCACGAAACGATCGTGAGGGCTGCATGTGCACATCGTTGCCGTGCACGCGCTCGCATCCGAAACGCCGCTGATGACTTTCACGCTCTTTTGTGCGCGATGGCCCATTAGGGGGACGTCATTCGGCCCTCACTCGCTCAGTCATGCCTTTGAATAGGGCGAGTGGAACTCGTCGTCTGGCTCCAATACACACCCGACGACGCGCCACCTCCTTCCTTCACGAAGCCCACAGCTGCTTTTTTGAACTCCAAAAATGCACACAAGCGTCTGTGTGCGCGTGGGTGTCCGGAAGACAAATTTGTATTCATGTCGAAATAAAATAGAAAATGGGATGCAATTGCCTGCAAGGTGGTCCCCACACAAGAAGCGTGTGTAAGCTTATGTTGTATCATTATTATCATTTTATGTTTGAGCATTATATTCCTTTATGTTCTAGTTACCTAAACTACATTCTGTTTAAAATAATGTTGAAACCTTATGTTGCTTGCGTCTGATTGGCTGAAGAGAAGCAGGAAGTGTTTTCATTCGTTACCGGAAAGAGTTGTGTTCTCGAACGTGCTGCGGTGCCGACGTCTTTTTTCCCTTTTTTTCATAAAACGGAATTTAAAGGATTCCATCTCTCCCTTTGCCATTCCGCTATAAACTAAAAAAAAAACAACGAACCCCTCAATTTACAGGTGTTTACCTGCTCGATGAGACGTCAGTGTCAGCTAGCCGGCTGTGGGCGCATGCGCACATTGCGCACCTGTCCAAAGAAGAGCCGCCATGTTTGTAGAGCGGAAGTTAAAAGGGCGAAGCCGCCTGGCCACGCCTCCCATCGCCATCGCCACGCCCGCAGAAACGTCTGGAAGCGAAGCAAAGCCAAGAGAAGAGATCACAAGGCGCAATTGGAAGCGGGATGGCCCCGCACTGCAAACACGCCGGCACAAAAGACGCCGCTCAAGAGTGCAATCAGCACCACAAAACGCAAAGAAGCGCCGTGGAAGAATGACGGACGGGGGGGAAAGAGGAGTGAAAGTCCGCCTGATCAAAGAGAAAGACTTCGGCGAATTAAGAGGAACTCGGGGTGATAACTTGAGTTGAGAAGGAACAGGGCACTACTTTGCCTCGAGTGCAACGCCGCAACAAAATGGAAAAACCTTTTTTTACATGACTAAAGACACATGAGTAAGGTTTAAATAAAAACGCGAATGAGGGCGTACATATCGGGACACATACAGAAAAATGGAGAAAAGTGCCCCCCTCAGGACAAAGCGACTGCGTGACCCAAACTTTTTTTTTTAACCCTGAATTAAAAGATGTCTTGAGTTTCAGACATTTTTATTTTCTCTTTTTTTTGGGGGGGGGGGGAGGTTGTTTTTACGTTTGACCCGTAAAAGCTTGCACAACGCCACGCCCTGTAATTGAGAGTGATGCTGTTTCAGGGAAAATAAATCCACCTGTTGCTGAACCTAAACCACCCACATGAAGAAAATAACATGATTTTTGTTGTTCTTTTTTTTTTTAGTTCGTCGACCAACAACGTAAAAGTGTTTTATGGAATTGGACTGACAATCGGAATAAAACGGAAAGCGCGTGTCATCAACTTGTTCAAAAAGAAAGAAATGCTTTGATATTAAGCCAGTAAGAGTACGCGCTACTTTTTTTTTTTTTTCAATAGCAGAGAGGGAGGAGGTGTCAGGCTGTAATTTTCCTCCTCTAATGACTTTGGCACTCAGGATGTTCTCCGTGTCATGCAAAATGTGCCCCCCTCCCTTCACCCCCCACACACAAATTCGCCAGCAACAAATCCCAGATATCTTTCGTATGCCCTTTTAAAGGCAACACCGTGCATTGGGGTCGCAGACTTGCCATATTATGCAGGGATGAGGGGGGGGGGGAACAGAAAACAAAAAAACAACAACAGAAAAACATCAGTTGGCAAATTTGACGCCTCCATTAGGCGGCCCGTTGCGGGGAGCGACACCCCGACTGCAAAACGTCACACTTTTGCCTTTGCCCCCCCCCCCCCCCCCCGACATTGTTCTCAGGAAACGGCGTAATGGAGTGTTTGTGCATCAGTTCGTAGCTTCGTCGGCGATTCATTAAACGGCTTTGGGGGGAATGAGAAAAAATAAAGTGGGGGGGGGGGGGGTCACGCCGGGCTGGAGCCGCCCCGCGCGGCTTCAAGAAGATGATTTGCCTCTAATAAGATCATTTGGCAACATCAAGGCGTTCCCAGCAGTCGTGATTACATTTGGACTCAAGATCCACGCAGGAATTTGTAGGCCGACTAATTCTGGCTGGGAGTCAGCGACCCCCAACCTCCTCGTCTTCAAAAGCTACCCCCCCCCTCCCCTCCTCCCTCAAAGGGTGAGGATGTTTGACAATCCCAGTTTGTACTAGTCCCACCAATTAATTGGATACGTTGCCGGCATGCGGGCTCCTCTCATCTTCTGCTCGGGGAGACAAAAGCCCGGCCGGGGGCGGAGGGGGGGGCTGTTGACACCTCCGCGTCCGGCCGGGTATAAAAGAAGGAGGCGTTCAGGAGCCACCGTTCGCCTCGCACCTCCTTTCTCGTGGCAAGGATGCAGATACCGAGCAGCAGATCCGCGCCGGCTTTGGGGGCACAGCCGCCCTCTTCCAAATCGTTCACCATCGACGCGCTGCTCGCCAAGCCGGACGGGCGCAACTCGGAGCGGGCGTTCGCTTACCCGGCCGCGCTGCCCCTGGGCGGCGCGGCCGGGGTGACCTACGCGACCTGCCCGTACAACCTGCTGCCGGCCGGCTACTCCGCCGTCTACTGCTGTCCGCCGTTCACCTACCAGGCGTCGTGTCGCGGAGCCTTTTACGCGCAAGGTATTTGTCGGGGGGGGACCGGGGGGGGGCGGTGTTCCCTCTTACCGCGGCTGACTTTTCGCGGGACTGCCTTGCAGCGGCGTCGATGCCCAAGGTGCACGCCTTGAAAGTCAAGGGTGGCAAGTCCAAGCGCATGCGCACCAGCTTCACCAGCGAGCAGCTCTCCCGCCTGGAGAAGGAGTTCGCCCGGCAGCAGTACATGGTCGGCTCCGAGAGGTTCCTGCTCGCCTCCGCCCTGCAGCTCACCGAGGCACAGGTCAGCATCTTTACAACACACACACACAAAAAAAAGTGGGATCAGAGACTCTGTGTTTACGCATAATGTAGCGCCGGGGGGGGGCTGGGGGGGGCACTTAATTGCAGTTTCATGCGTCATGATTTTTGCTGTTCAGCAATCAATGCATTTTTTTTTTTGCAACTGTAGTAAAAAGAAAAAGTGATTTCACAAGACAAAAAGTAGCTTTATGAATCGATGGGGTGTCAATGAGGGTCAGCTGATATAAAGTGGAAGTTAGGTCGCCATTCGGAGGGGGGAAAGTCCAATCGAGTCACTTTCAGTGAGTGTTGGCTTGATCCATTTCCGCTTATAATCAATTGAAGGCGTCAAAATTCCCACTGGAATATTGAGAACTAGTTTTCTAGCTTCCAAGGGAAAACTGTAAGTGTCTTTTGCACACGTTAAAAAATGAAATGCTTCAATTGTGTTTTTGATATTACGTGTCGTTGACATAAAGCGTACAAATTCATAAAGGCGCTTTCGGTGTGCTAAACAGCAATTTTAAAGATTCAAAATGATTGTTATTGTGCGTCTTAAGAGGAAGCCCTTCAACAGTGTCTTTGGTACCACGTGTCTGATATCAAGTGAAAAAAAAATTCACTTCACTGCATTCTGCAAGTATTAAAACGACGACTGAATGTAATGTCCGCTAAAGACAAGAATTTTTCACTACACTTAAAAAAAAAAGTAATGATTTTGATATTACGGGTCTTTGAAATTCAGTGAAAAAAATACATGTACACGACTAGTTGGAAAGCATCCCAAATTTCCATTGAAAAAATATATCGAACTTTTTGGCACACATTTGAGAAGATGAAGATGAGGTCTCATGCGCATCCGTCGGCCTTGTGGTGTCTTCCAGGTGAAAGTGTGGTTCCAGAACCGCCGCATCAAGTGGCGCAAGCAGAGTCTGGAGCAGCAGCAGGCCAAGTTGGCCAAGCTGGGCCTCGCCGCCGCCGGCGCCACCGCCGCCACCCCCCCGCCCAAAAGCCCCGGATCTCAGGGCCACGCCGACGAAGACCAAGAGGAGGACGAATTCTCCGACTCGGATGTGGATGTGGACGTGTCCGACGACGGCCCGGAACCCTGCTGAGAAGCCCCGGGAAAAAAAAAGACAAACAAAAAAATACCCCCCCTCAGAAAGACTCGACACTCTTGTACATTCCCACCATGAATAGATGATGGCCTATTAATATTTAATAGAAGTATAGTTATATATTTAATTTTTTCTACATGCATTGCTCTTTGACTATTGTTTTTTTTTGTGGTTTTGTATATTTGAAGGAAATTCAGAAATATATTTTATGGAAAGAATTGCACTGCTCTGTCTGGCTTTTTGATTTGGTAACACCGCATTACAGCTACAACGATGTTTTTAGAGCCGATTGTACATGATAAATTGTTTACAGTAATCCTCTGGTAATTTTTTTTTTTTGGGGGGGGGAGGTTTTGCTTGACCGAGAAAAGCTTGCGCAATACGGATTTTACCCAATTGTTGACCCATATAAGGAAATATATGCAGTACATGATGCTAACATACAACCGTAAAGGAACCGTAAACAAAGCTAGCATGGTACGTGACAATAGATGAAACGGTACAACTGGGATCCTTTCCAGTAAGCTTCAAATACGCCGCCACTCGAGGGAAGTGAAAAATTTTTTAAAAAGGCAGTCCGGGGTCACAAACGCACTTTATGCCGTTGTCTTTGAATAGGACAAATGGAAATGAAAACACTCACAAGGAGAATGTAGAAGCTAACACAAAATTAATCGCATAGTAAATGGCCAAGAAGGCGTTCGTGGTCATTTGGGTGACCAAACAAATGAAAAAAGTCATCTCTAAGGAGCTCCTTGAATTGTCTCCAAGCAGTCAAATGCTCTCCGGCATGCGGCGCAGGTGTAGCTAATAAAGTGAAGTGGGCCGGATGTAAAACGGCCAACTGGTTTGGGGCCTCCTGCGGGCGACCAGAGACACATCAGCCGCATGTGCCGGGATAAGACGTTGCGAGGAACAGAGTGCATCGGAGCGGCTAATTGGCGACGCCGGAGCGCAGACGACGGAGCACAAAGGCGACACGCTGGCAAGGTTTCCATGTCAGTAATCTTCACCTAAGAGCTCTTAAGAGGTGAAAAAGAAGAAACACTCACCTCGGGGATCAAGAGGGATTGCTTGGGGCTCTCAGCTTAGGCAAACAAGACTACAGACACTTTGACCACATCACACCACAATGGGGGCACACAGGGAACCGTACTAGATACACCACATTTTTCTTTATCATACTTAACTTATTATACCGGATGATGTCATTTGACACGACTTGCTTTGAAAGAATGTTGTCAGCGCCGTAGGACTAATCAATCAAACGCTCATGAACAAACTCGCGTTTCATATTTCACTGTGAAGAAAATAAAAAAAGTTGGCTGAACTCAAAATTTCACGGCAACAGACTGAAAACATTTTAAGTTGGCCAATTCAACAAAATATTTTTAGGTTTGAAGGAAAGCAGAGATGAGTAACAGAATCAGAGTTGAATGAAAAAGCAGTGAAGCAGATCTCTGTGGAGAGTCTGATCTGATTGACGTGTTAACCCCCGCCCCTCCCCTGCAAAGCAGCGCGATGAGATGACGCCCGCTATCTCTGCGTCCAATGTAATCCCATTGAGGGAGAACGAGGGGCGGCCCGAGGCCTGGGAAAAACTGAAGGGGATGAAGAGGATTTGGGGAAGCGGGTCGGGCGGGGGGGGGGGGGGGGGGGGGGGTCGTGCTCTCAATTAGCAAAGGCCTTCTTAACGGCTGTGGAGCAACGCCGGGGGCCGCCGCTGCGTGGGCTCTCCTTCAAATTGAGACCTGCTCGCCTTTGCTTGCTTGACTTGTGTCACGAGTCTTCAAAATGGAGTATTTAAAATCAGTTGGGTTGATTGAGTTATGGTCATGATCAATAGAAAAAGAACAAAGAAGATGAGCTCACGTGACCTGAAAACGGTCAAATTCTTCCTCCGAGACGAATGACGACAGTCGCTGCGACACTATCCGCGATGCAAAAAAAAAGCCCTCAAGACAAATGAGATTATCCTTTGGTGTGCTCACTGATCTGAGCTAACACGGTGACATCTTTTAAGAACGTCTCCGTCGTTCAAGATTGTCAGTGCCAAGCAAGGACTAAAAGCCACGGAAAAAGCTAAGACACGTATTAGAGGTGCAGCGATTAATCGCAACTAATTGATGATCAAAATTAATCTAATTATTTTTGACAATCGATCAATCATTTTGGATACCATTTTAAAAAAAATAAAAACAATAAACAGTAAACAATAGTATATACGCAGTTAGTCAGTTGACGGAGCTCCTGAGATGAACTGTTTTCGGTAGTGCATGTGTACCTAATAAAGTGGCCATTGACAATGTGCTTAAATACAGCAAAATGGAAAGTGTACTTAAATGATTCTAAAAAAAATGCACTGCATATAAGTTACATGAAATAAAAATTTTAAAAACTTTCTAAATGATGAAATACAAATGTAGTATGTAATCCATTGACTGTCACAGAAAGTTTAATTGTCACTTTTTTCACGCATCACTGGAGGGAGCCCTCATACCACTTTGAGACTCTCCAATAGTAGAAGAAGAACAAGATTGAATTGAATCGCCTTTATGTAGGGGATTAGATGTCGGGTCCAACAAGATGGAGGTCACACATCGAGGTGTACGCCGCGTGTGGAGGCGAGAAGGTGTGAAAGTTCTCATGCGTCGTCAAAATGGCGCTTAGCATATTTTATGTGGCGTACTCCATCTAATAGTCATTAGCTTTCATTACCGCGTTTGAAGTGGAGCAGACTCTTTTGTGAGCCGGGACAATGGCCAACCACGCACGGACACGGCCTCCTATGGAGGACAGGGTGGAGTCACGGGGGGCACTTCCTGTCCGCATTCAGATTGGCAGCCAATCAGCACGCAGAGAGGAGGGAGGGGAGACCAATAAAGGGGCAACAAAGAGCAATTATACAGTCGACTGAATGACTTTGACAGGCAGACAAATCAAGTGTATGCAGGTTATAGAAAGACAAAATGAGATTTCACCAAACAAAAAAAATCGTTTTAGATACAAGATAGGAAGTAATGTTCAAATATTGTACTTGAAATGCAATGTATTATTTGACAAAGCCCCAAAATGCTTATGAAATTATTTTAGTAATTATTTATATACATTGAAGTAGTCTGAAATGAGAAATGTCAAAGTCCCCCCCACCCCCCAAAAAACCCCCACAGTTAGACTAGTTCTTTTGAAACCAGATGTATTTTCATCTAAGGAATTCAAAATGTCGACTCTCCAGCAAACCACAGAACACACCTTTTTTTAAAACTTTAATAATTATCGTTATTTTAAAATGAGTCAATGAATGTTCTCAGTTATCGAGGCAAATTTACATTTTAATCAAGCAAAATGAAGCAAATTAACACATTACATCGAGAACGATATTTTCACTCGTGTATACAGTTGATTTGCAAATATTAGAAGGGCTTTTCCCTTCTCATATCCAATCTCCAAAATGCGATTCCCCAAATGTACTGTTCTGTGGGGGCAACAAGTGATCGAAGTTCTGAATTGAATGTATTACCACTGGATGTTTGTTTAGGTCGAGTGGGTGTCGCGTTTTATGTGGGGTGGTCGCAGGTTGTCGGGCAGGTGCCACAAACGCAGCGACGTGCTACTTTCGCCATCTGCTTCAAGTAGCAACGGGGGCGAATTTGCGCCAGTGTTTAAGCGGCGCGCATTAGCATGAGTGCCCACATTAGTGCTGAGCACACAACCGCGCGACGGCAAATTCGAGCGAGTTGAACGAAGGAAGCAGTCAACATTTTCATCACGTGATCATGCGTCACGTCATCGCACGTTCCACCGCGTATACATGACAAAGGTCTCTCGGTGACGTATTGCGGTCGTCGTACGCATTGCGCGTCAGCTCTTTCAATTCATTTTGTTGGGCGAATAGTCGCCGAACTGAAATGGACCTCGTGGAGCCGGTTTGCTAACTCTGGCGACGAGGATGAATATGAAAAACGGAATATCTAATCAATCTATAATAGGTAACTGTTAGTCACGTTTTAGTGACTTCAATGATGATACGTTACAAATGCAACAAATGCTCGGGCGTTTTACCCCATATTGACCAACAGATGGCAGCATAAACACAGAAAACTGATAGGACAACTGATTGTTTTCTTCTCATGAGCATGACCGAATTGTTCCAGGACAGTGCTTCTTAAAGATTATATACCAGAAACTACCTGAAAAAAAAATATATAATACGTTACCCTTCCTGTACTACCACCATTGGCCAACATTAAGATCAGAATCAGAATCATCTTTATTGGCCAAGTATGTAGAACACACAAGGAATTTGTCTCCGGTATAACACGCTGCACTAGTATCATCGTAAACAACAAAATCATTGAACTATTTTAGAGTATACCAGTAGTTTTGTAATACCATTTTGTGGTGCAAGAAGAGTGACTATGTCAGTGACTGTTTAAGGAGTTAATGGCTAGAGGGAAGAAGCTGTTTAAGTGTCTACTGGATTTGGTACGCATAGATCTGTAGCGTCTGCCTGAGGGGAGTGGCTGAAAAAGGTGGTGGGCAGGGTGCGGGGGATCCAGGAGGATTTTCCGTGCCCTTGTCTTGATTCTTGCAGTGTGCAAGTCCTCAAGAGTGGGTAGGGCGATGCCAACGATTTTTTCTGCCGTCCTAACTGTCCGTTAGTAGGGCTGTGGTTTGAAGTTTCCATCCAAAACGAGAAAGAGGTTTTCATTCTCAAAATGTTTTCTCATTATTCATGTAACCTGATCTTAAATGCAGGAAAATCAACAGCGTCCTTAAATATTCATGAGGCATAATGTACATAAGTTAAAAAAACTTAAAACATTTTTTTAAAACAACCAGCGTCAAAAGATTAAATGCTTAGATTAAATTAAATATTTGATCCAAATAAATTGCACCGGATGAAAAAAAACGTGACGTTGTGCAATTTGAATATTTAATTCCGTAATGTCTTCACGCACCACTAGAGGGAGTGCCCGTTGCACACTTTGAGCATTACTGTTCGAGAACAACATTTAAGGGCCATATGTCCTTCATTTAGAGTCACAAATGCAGACTGTTAGTACAAATGCTGTAGCATTACAAAAATAAAATTGAACAAACCGTTTCTGACCTTGACCTCTTTGAAACAGGTCCAAAAAAATTACTTTTTGCAATTCCATTTTAACACCACTGGAGGGCAGCCGTTCTCAGTCCAAGTCATGTGCCGCCTAACACCCAACCCCAAAAGAATTCAACATTTTTTAATGGCCTGATCACTTGATTTAAGTTCGACGTCAATTATGTCGATTGATTGAAATCAAGAACATTTTCTCATGTATTTGTTGAGATGAATCATGCCTATGTTATTTAAATTGTGCAGGTCTTCAATATGAATCTATTTAACATCTCTCCACATTTATTTACATTTAACACCGAGATTACAGTCAACAGTTAAAAGTTGACCTAAGCGAGCGGATGTTTACTTAAAAAGAAAAGCGTCAACAATTAAAAAAAGAATCAAAGATTTAATGAAAAACTTCTCAGCAACACTCATGACTTGATACTCAGCATATTGTTTCTTTTTTTTTAATGTCAAGCACATTCATGAAGGCCTTTGTTCATTTCTTTACCGCTATTTATTCATAATTACACGCATTTTTATATTACGCAATATATTTCCACTGAGAAACGAAACTCACAGCTCGATAGGGCTGTCAAAATATTTGGAGCAGATCACCGTCTGACCGTGTGTCAATCATAAGTATATATTTTTTTTTACATCGGATGTAGCATGAGAGGGGTGTGCCTGATGAAGTGGCCAGCCAGAAGAGGAAGTGAACCGTAGTGCGCATTAACCTGCAGCGGGGATGCACATGAGCGCGCGTGCATGCCCGCAGGCGGCTGTTCGGGATCAAAAAAGGCTTTCAGGTCGTAAAAAAAAAAGTGAATTAAATGACAAAACGCTTCGTTCCTCCAAAGTCGTGACCCCCAAAGGATGCTTATCTCGACTCCTGGTGACGTCACTGGTGGAAATTCAATCAGGTCGAGCGCTGCGTTTAGGAGCCTTTAAAGCTCTAAACGCCCCATCAACAACTTGTTTGGCGCTAATCATTTTCAATTGCAACTCGCTGCACATTCCCAAGTCAAGCATTAACCAACACTGGTGGATTTTTTTTACTTCCACCCCCTTCCTTCCTCCTTCAGTTTCCACGACCGAAAACCTTCTCGTGATAGAGGACGAATTGTTTTTCCCCCCCCTCATAGCTTCCATATACCGTAAACGTTTTGATTAAATATCCGAAAATAGAGAGTCAAATAAAACACGCCAAATGTGGCGAGGAGGACGTCGCTTTTAGTTTTTGCTTCACTCGGAATTTCTTTCAGCAGTTTGGAGAACGGAGGCCTATTTGTTGTTGACGAGTAACAATAATATGTCAAAATGATTGAGTGCAGGATTGATGGTGACATTGGCTCTTCACACATTGCCAGAGGGGAAAAATAAAGACTCATTTAAAAATTCATTCATTTAAAAATAAACTCAAGTAAATGTAATTTAAAAAATGATTTTTAATTGTTTTTATTTGACAGTAAAAAGACGCAACTATAACAAGTAAGGCGAGTCCATAAATGATAAATGGGACAAAATCGTTGTCTGAATTTTTATTGGATTGATGTAAAAAAAAAAAAAGCAGCTATAGTGGAATATTAACGTGAGTAAATTTTTATCTCGGGAACCAAATACGTCGATTATAAAAAATACCCCCACCAATCCAAATGATAGCATATATATTGTTTTATGTTGTTCAGGTGAATGAAAAAATCAAACGTGTGAGGATCAAACTGCAAGGCTAAGAGAGAGGGAAGACATGAAATCCATCTGTGCGCATCTGAGGAGGGTAGGGGGTGTAAGAAAGAAAATGTCACATTTAAACTCGTTTGGAACCATTTGTGCACGTCAAAATGTACAAAAACGGCAATTTGACTTTGTACAAAAAGAGCTTCTCGACACTCACCTTGATTGGCAGGTCCCGCGATCCAATCACTGTTCGCGCGGGTAGGGGGTGGTGGTAAGCCGCAAACCCCCTCTCGCCCCAATGCACGCTCTCACTTGTGCAGTCTTGCGTATAGACGAACGCTTTGGCATCAAGGAGGACTTGGGGCACTGTTGACTTTTCAAGCAACATCTCCGGGCTGCGCACGAAAAGAAAAGTTCAACATGCATCTCTGAGGCAGGATAAAGCAGGGAATTTAAAAAAAACGACAACAACAGCAAGCGCGATTTATTTGGTGTCTGGAGATGTTGGCGCCGGCAGGGAAGCGCTGCTTCACCATCGAGTCTCTGGTGGCCAAGGAGAACCCGCTGGCCGACGAGCCCCTCCGCCCCACCGCGCTCAGTTACGCCGGCCCGGCGGCCGCCGACGCCCTCATGGGCGGCTACCCGGCGGCCGCCGCCGCCGCCGTGGCCCGCTCGCTCTACCCGAACCAGGCCGAGCTGGTGTTCCACGAGTCGGTGAGCCACCCGCCGCTGGCCGTGGGCCCCCATGCCCACGCCCACCACCCACACCACCACCACCACCACCACCAAAACCAACATCAGAACCAGCACCTGCAGCACCACGCGCACTTCTTCGGCTCCGCGCAACACCGAGACCCGCTCAACTTTTACCCCTGGGTGCTCCGGAACCGCTTCTTTGGACACCGGTTTCAAGGTAAATCCGCTCTTTTGGGGAGGGTGGGCAACCGTCGTTTAAACCAGCAAACCGGCGCACAAGAAGATGGAATAAATGGCGCTTTTAAGATACTAGGATAAAATATTTTTATTAATCGTCAATAAATGCAGAACGGCGTAATCTAACGGCCGTGTCATGGCTACACCTAATAAACAACTCCGGCTTTAGGGATGGAAAGTAATATCATATATTTTTAAATCCATCATTTGATATCGAGATCGACAAACCGCCGTCGTGCAATTTCACTGATAAATGATTAAATAGACTCAAAGCAAATGATAAAAATGTTATAAAATTGTCCCCATTTAGTCCTCACTTACAACGTCAATCAAAAGCGATTGTCATTTACTCATTTTTAAGGCACGTCTGCGTCCCCGAGTGCAATTCAATTCAACGCCGGGCTGCTTTTGTTACAAGATCACGAGCGTCACCGAGAATTGCGTCCCATGATTGTGAAATAAGGAAACAAAAACGTACTTTTTATTTAGTTTTTAATGGTAACCGAATGTGAACATTTAAAAATATGAGCTGTTCAATTTTTTTAAATGACCAAATAATGCATATACATGCTCACAAATTCCGAATTCAAGTAAAACGGCCAGTGTGAGTAGACACAAACTGTAGTAATTAACATTTTTAAAGCATACAACATAAAACCATGCTATAATAGCCGAATTGTAATCAGCTCGCGCTAAACACCAATTTATAAGTATTCCAGGAAGAAATCAATATTAATAAATTGCACCCTCGATAAAACCACAAAATCCAATTTTTACTATTAATTATACACCGATTTAAAAAAACCATTGACTTAGGTTTTGCTTCAGCGTCTACATTCAGATGGCTTTTATGTTCAATAAAGCTTTATTTAGTCCACGTTAAAAAAAAAAACAAGAAACGTAAAAAGACATTTTAGTCGACAGACAGCTGTTAAAAAAAAGTAAAGAGTAGCCAGACATTTGGTCAAGACAAGTCCGTTTTAAGCATTAAATTTAAAACTTCACGACAAAATGTCCCCAAACTTTTTTTGTTTTGATCTGCGGATAGAAGGTAAAGCGACGGAAAAAAAAAAAAACAGGTGCGGACAACTCACCTGTTCAGCGACTCGGAGCCGTAATGGCGGTCCGTAAGCAAGGCTGGAATGAGCCGTAATGGCAGTTCGGGTGTGTGTGTCGTCCCGGCCCGGTAGGTCACGACGCGTCCCAGGACGGCCTACTCCTCCACGGCCCTTTCGCCCGGAAGCCCAAGCGGATCCGAACCGCCTTCTCGCCGTCGCAGTTGCTGCGCCTGGAGCGGGCCTTTGAGAAGAACCATTACGTGGTAGGCGCCGAACGGAAGCAACTGGCCGGCAGCCTCAGCCTGTCCGAGACCCAGGTGACAAACATGGCGGCTCTTCGCGCTCTTTTGGGGGATAAATATTGGACTTTGGACAATTCTTTTTTGTCCTTGTGAAATGTCGCGAGACTTGGGAATCTCGCTATACGTTGTTTATTATTATTATTTTGTTAAAGAAGCATTTTAGGACAGTGAGCAACAACAATTTAAGGAAATGTTGATTTATAATGGCTTTGAGGATAATTGAGACTCTTTATTTGGACACACGGATACTTTGTTCATTCTATGTGGGCAAATTAAATTGTCACAGCTGAAATAGTCATAGTATACACTTGTATTAATAATAAAAGTGCTAGTGCCAACAAATACAGGAGCAAACGAATAATTGTGAATATATTTAACTCTAAATTTAGAGATTGGGGATTTTAAAATGAAGATGGCCAACTATTTATACAAACAGTGCGTTTGCTGTTGTGGTTATCGTGCAAAGTACAGCCACCGGCTTCACGTGACACGTTCCCGAAACCCGCAAAGCAAGTATTTCCGTGCAGTCTTGCAATATTTGTCAAAGTATTTTTAAAAAATTGTATTGATTTATTTGGATAAAATGGACTACTTATTGTGTCATTGTGGTTTCCTGCGCTTATCTAATCAAATGGTTGTTTTCTATTAACTGTTTGAAATTGTATTACATTATGAATTACAAAAAAAAAACAACAACAAAAAGAGAATGGACTATTTTCTTATTAAAGTTACATCCGCATTTTCATGAATCAATGAGCAACTTGGCTCATTATCTTTTTTTTTTAATGTTTGCCTATCCCTGCTCTGAGAAATAGCAAAAATATTTTTTTTATTCGTTTTTAATACAGGACTTGTAATTTGAACACGTCGGGTACATTGTATTAATTCCATTAATCTGTTCAACATCTGGGAATGAGTCAAAATATGCGACGAACCGTCCAAACGGCGTGAAAGCGCCACCAGCAAATATGGAAACACGGAAACACAAGCACAGTTCAGCAAGACATTTATTATTACTCGTCATAATGAAAGCGTTTACACTCTCGCTCTTGCTGCTTTGACAAGTCCAGAATGGCGTGTGGCATATTTAACGCTGTTATTGGATGAAGGTGCGTGTGTTATTGATGCTATGTGGGTGTCAATTAGTCCTAATGGGCAATAAAAAGCCACCTCGTGAGCCAGCACTATTCTATGCACGAATGGAGATTTGAAGCTTAAAAGCAGCCACTTGCCTCGATGTCGTATTGCCGGAAACGCGAATACCGATCGATGACAATCAAGTGTAAAAAAGAAGTCTCACTTTTTTTTTCACTTTGAGAAAATATCGTTTTAGCAGATGGAATTAGTCATGTTTAATTATGCAAATGACATGCAAAGTGAGGAGGAAGAAAAAATCTGGGAAGGATTCAATGAGGTTTTGAAGTGAAACATTAAAAAAGTGCGATATGTGGCTCCTGGACGATGTTGGGTGGAGCAGACTCTGACACATGGTAACTCCGCATTGTTTGTGTCCATCCATATAACCGTACACGGCAGTTGCTAAACTTTGCTCGTTACCTCGCTGAAGCGTGTGGCTGGCGTGTGCGCAGGTGAAGGTGTGGTTCCAGAACCGGCGGACCAAGTACAAGCGGCAGAAGCTGGAGGAAGACGGACCGGACGCCCAGCAGCAGAAGAAGAAGGGCAACCACCACATCAACAGGTGGCGCGTGGCCACCAAGCAGACCAGCTCCGAGGACATCGACGTCACCTCGGAGGACTAAAAGACGGAAACAAAAAATTTTAAAACAATGCTGCCTCACGAGGACCAACAACACTATTTATTATGTGATGTGATGAAGTATACGTAGACGTACCGGGGAGCAAACAAGACTGTGCGTGGACTGGGACGACCTGGACGCCCCCCCAGTCCCCCCCACATGCATTGTGTTCTCATGCTGTTCGTTCATTAAAGCTGCTTCCCTCAAAGCGGCGCCTTAATTTCTCTGTTCAAAGACGCCGTCGCCCACGTGCGTTTAACTCATTCACTCCCAAAGACGTTTTTAAACGTCTTTTCAGACTCGCTCCACGATTGGCTGCTATAAATGAGTTGAAAGGGGTGCATCGTTTAAAGCCCGTTTCAAATGCGGCGCCGCCAATTCAAGCCGCCGCTCAGGTGAATGAAAGTCGGCAAAAAATTTAAAAAAAACAAATGTCAAGTCTGGCTTTTTTTTTTTTTCAATTGCCGAAAAGCTGTCGGTGAAAATGCGTTGAACTCATTCACTCCCAAAGACGTTTTTAAACGTCTTTTCAGACTTGCTCCACAATTGGCTGCTACTGAATGAGTTTAATTGGACTCTACATGGTCGCTCCGCAATGTTTTGTGTCCATGTTCCCATGCTGCTTTTTTTTTTTTTAACTATTTCTCTCATGTTTCGATTCAAATTCCGTTTTCCCTTGACATGAATTGTAATGTCTCACTAAGCTCCCTCCTAATCGACGCCCGCCCTGCGGGCCACTTTCGTCGTGGCATTTTGCGATAGTCGCGCCTGTCAAGGCGCAAACAAGCTCTAAGCGCTTCTCGAGCCTTCTCGAAAACAAACGGACACGAGGAGACCAAAAAACAGTACAAAGGTGCCAGGAAGTCAGTCGCCTTTTGTGGTTTTGTTGTCAGGAAGCGCCGATTAAGACAAAAGGTGTGAGGAATGTCGCCGGGCAGTTGCGCAGGTGTCAGGTGCGCTCCCCGAGTCGCCGTGCACACAAATACAACAGACGGAGAGGGAAAGTAGCCGAGCATTGTGCGAGAGGAGAGGCCTCCGTAATCACCTGTCAAAAGAAACGGAAGGAACCTGTTGCTAATGACCGCCAGGCTTTAGCGATGAGCCGTGATGTCTGACCTTGATGTTTTGCTTTGTAAACCAAGAGCAGTGAGGAGGGGGAGGGGGCCACAAACGGGGCCTTCGAAATACCTCGGCTCTTAAAATACCTCAAAATGTGTGTCGCCGAGGACTTTTTTTTTCAACTTGCAAGCACGCGCGCGCACTGACGTTTCGTCCGCTCGCTAAATAAACAACATGGCAGGTGCTTTCTTTCACTCAGGCGCCTTCTCAAAGACGGATTGCATCGAGACGATGGGCGTCTCCTTGACGAGAACATCACCATTTAAAATGGCTCTCGTCCCGCGCATTTCCATCTTGACAGGGTGGAGCTCATCTGAGATTAAATCTACAAAGGGGATTCCCTTCTCAGGCTGTCGGGTGAATCTCCTCTTGGAGATCTCTTGGATTTGAAAATCCATCGGGAGTGAAGCTCTGCTCGTTGGGCGCCAAGGAAACAATTCAGCAGAGACTGAAACAACACGTCTCTCGTCACCTTGTGTCAGCAAAGAGGACATGTGGGCGTGGGAGTGTCTTCTGTGGAAAAACAAGAGCGCACGTGCATGCATCAGCGCATGACAGACACCTTGACGAGAATTGTGGAGAAAGCCGAGCGACGGTCTTGCTGCTCCATCATTAGCTGGAACGCGCTAAAGAGCAGATGTTATTTCCTTCCTTCGCTTAACGCGCCGCCGACCCCGCGCGGCGAACGTCACGTCGCGTCAGTGACACGACGAGAGGTGCAATTAACGGCAAATCGCGGCTTTGTTAATTGGGATGGTACACAGCCGCCATTTGGGACTGTCGTGCTTAAGTCATTCAGTAGCAGCCAATTCTGGACCAAATCTGAAAAGACGTTTTTAAACGTCTTTGGGAGTGAATGAGTTTAAAAAAAAAAAAGGTGATAATTCCGAGTAAAAAATACACAATTATTGAATTGATTCTCTGACTACATATTAAGTACAATCTAAAAGGATCGGAAATGGATCGAGCAATATTCGGACTCTCACAGCTAGCCGAATAATCAATTTGGACAACGCAGACCAATGCTGCTGCATATGCATCGTCTTGTTTTAAGGTTGCCACGGCGGCTGTACAAACACTGCGGAGCATGTCAGGTCGCATACGGGAAAATGAAGTGCAAGCACAGCGAAAGCCGCGCTTGAACACTTGCGTCAGGCCAAGCGCTATGCTCTACTTTGGACTTGCACGCGCTCCAACTTTTGAGGTGTGCAAGTTACGAGCCGTCGTTTGGCGGGTCATTGACTTTGCGGGAAGCCCAAATTTCAATGACGTGCTCCGGTGAAGTGGAGGGGGTTGGGGGGAAGACGCTTTCTTTGTCTTTCAGCTGTTTATTCAACAGGATAGTCAAACAAACAATGGGAAAAAAAATGAATACATTAAGGAGGCTAACATGGAACCAACCGTGTCAACGTCCACAATGGCGAGCCAAAAGCAAATCCTGACAATGAACGTGTTAGCTGCAAGCTAAGCTATGTACTTGTCACATCCTTCAAATGCTATCCTCATTTTAGCCCAGTCGACAAAATGAGAACATGATGCTAACACAAAGCAGGTTCAACGATGCTCTTTAAGTGGCGTTAGAAAGATTTTATGTGTGTGTGTGTGTGTGTGTGTGTGTGTGCGCTTCCAAAGTGGCAAATTAAGCCAAATAAATGCAGGATTTGAATCAAAATTCTAATCGTATACAACTACAGCAAGTCATGTGCAAAAAAAAAAAAGAAAAGAGCCAATTTGGCAAATTAAAAGTCTGAGTGGCGCTTTTGCTAATAGTTGAAGCAGATGGCAGAACCCAAGGTGTGAAGTGGGACAATTGTGTAGGCGGGCGATAGGGGGAGCATTCAGGTGTCTTTCTGTTTTTTTTTTTTTTTTTTTGTGGGGTGGGGGCGGTTTCTTATCTGTGAGAAAGTGCAAAACTGGCTCCTCCATCGGAACGGAAGGCATCTATTCGGCACATATGTCCGGAGTTTGGCGCCATATGGCCGCGGGAGCTATTTCCAGCCGTAATTAAAACCTTCGGCAACGAGAGAGACGCAGTTTGTGTCATTCGGCGATGGTAAAAGATGGTCGCGGAACCGGGCCACAAAACAAGCAAAAGCCCTTCACGGACAGATGAGGTTTATGCTAGCCACAAAAGCGCAACGCCAACGTGAACTGCAAGAGGAGATGTGGTTTAGTGGTTTACTTTTGCATCTTGGGATCAGGTCATTTGACCGTTTTGATGTGATGTCGGACAAGGTACTTGCTAGCTGGAGGGAAACGGCTCCTGCGTATTTGATAAAACACCAAAGTGTGGTGAAATCAGGATTTTTGCGTCTTCCAAATGAGCAAGAAAAACGCCAAGTGAAGGCGATTCCGTCTTGCAGCGAAAACAAAACAAAAATGGCCGCCTCAAAGCCAAAAGGCCAGACTTCCTGTATAGTTTCGAGTGTGGATTCTTGAAACTTTTTAGAAACCTTGACAGGTCCACAAATAAGCGTCGTCCTCATCCGAGCTAAAATAGGCTTCAGGAAAAAAAGAAATCGCCAACTCCAATTTTTCCTCATCTCCGAGGATAATACCTCATTCGCCGTGTGGGGACGGCAAACGCAGCAGGAGCTCCCGTGAAGGCGCTCACTCCGTCGTCGCTCCTCCGCCTCTTCGCCTAACGAGGAAGAACTGCTGCCTAATGAGGGAGCTCATTAACACGTTACGCTGCCTTGTCTTAATTAGCCTGCGCGCGCACACACACACACACACACACACACACACACATCTGAGCCCGGAGAGGGGGCGGCATCACAGAGGGTCAATGGCGAAGAATCGTGAGTGGATGTTGTTGTGCTAAGATGCTAACACGCTAGTTCCGGCACGACTTGATTTCCTGCCATCCACCTGCGGCTTGTATTTTATTCTGAAATGAACGAACATATCACATTCGGTACGTTTAGTAGCTGATGCTAGGTTAGCTTGCTAGCTTGACTTGCCCATTTAGTGCCTTTAGCATCGTTTTCCAATTCATGACATACAGAAAAAATAAAATAAAATACAACTACCTCGCAAGAAAATGCTCGCAGTGGGGGGTGCCGGAGCCCATCCCAGCCGTCTTCGGGACGTCGGCGGGGGGGACACCCTGAACCGGTTGACAGCCAATCGCCAGGGCACACGGAGACAAACAAACATTCGTGCTCTCAAGGACACACGGGGAGAATCTGAAGCGTCCAATTAACCTGCTATGCGTGTTTTTTGGTTATGCGGGAGGAAACCGGAGTACCCGGAGAAAAACCACGCAAGCACGGGGAGAACATGCACGCTCTGCGCAGGAAGGCCGGAGCCGGGAGCGAACCCGCGCACCTCCGCGCTGTGCTAATCAGTCGCCCCATACGTGCCGCAGTTTATCGATAGCATTGATACGTTTTCAACTTAGCTTATTTGCAAATTGCGTTTGCGTCGCTGGCACGGCTTTTGGCTCCAACTGCAAACCTGGTCGAGGTCCTTCGTTTCAAACATTCGTCGCATTCATTCGTCTGTTCTGCTCAAATTGGAAGTTGACGAGCAGTAAATGTTGACGTTGGAGATATTAAGATCACTTTTGGTTAGAGTTTGATTCGCAGAGGCGGACGATGTCTCGTTTTCGTTAACACCATTGAGTGTTATTTGCATTTTGACGGACTCACTTGGCAGACTTCGCTCTCCGCGGTGTGATCCATCACTGGGGGGGGGGGCTGGTATGACCATCTTGTTCTCGCTCTATTGAACACCAGTGAGGGCGAGCTGACATTGAAGAGAGTAGCGGCAAGCCCCCCACCCCCCTTATTCACTCTGCAGTCAGGAATCCCAAACACACCTGGGGAAAGGACCTTGACAAAGATGGCCGCATTCCTGACAAGCTGGAGCACCACCATCAACATCCACAACACAAACGATCATTTATTTTCATTATGGGTGCTATTCCCCCCCCCCCCCCCCCGCCCCCTTACCCCTGCCCCCTCTTCTATATGCTAATTGTCATGCGTCACGTTTTGACACGGCGTCAAACAGTCGCGCTCGGGATTCACTTCCGAAAAGGCCCGCAAGTCACAATTCCAACAAACGGGGAAATTAATCACGCGACGCTAGCTGGCGCCTTTGCCTCCGGGTCGAGCTCTTTATCGGCTAATTGATTGACAGGCCGGCGTTTGAATAGGTTATTACAAATAATTCTAGCCCCTAAGTAAGCAAACAAACAAAATCCAAAGGCCACTTTAGCCGCCGCTCCATCCAATTAGCTTTTTTTAATTACCCATTATGCCGAGGCGCACCGCCAAACGACGACAATGCGCAAAGACAAATCGGCAAAATCGGGCCCCGACATCGACGCCACTTTAGGGGTAATTACTCGATTTGTTTGCGGCAGCAGAGTTCTAACGAGGCAGCCAATTACCGCACAGAAACCCCGGCGCAAACCCTGTTGATTTAATTAGATCCAGCGGGTGCTAGGGTGCAGGGGGTTGGGGGGGCGGGGAAGCAGGCAAACAATTTAATTACCAGCGTGGGGCCCCGGGGCATTGGAGGGGTCCGCGTACTCTTGAGGGCCAATGCTGCAGAAAGAAATCAAACGCAAAGGACGAAGCGTGCGTGCGTGTGCAAAGGGGTCGACGAGGGCCGGCGAACTTGCCGGATATTTTGACGTCTTACCGGATGCCCCCCCCCCCCCTTACAACCGCTCCTTCTGCCAAATCGCCACGTCGGAGATTTAAAAGCTGATCCTCGGGAAGACGGCAAATGATTACGTTGACTTCCGCCTCCCCCGGAACCTCATCGGTGCCTTGTGACGCAGGTTTGAGAGGTCCGGGAAAAGGATGCTCGGTGTGAAAGGGGCTCAATCAATGCAAAGCCACGCCTCCTTGTTTCTCAAAGGAAAGCGAGCGGCCCGTTGTTCAAAACTGATTGAAAGCCAAATGGTCTTCCCTCCCGTGCGTCATTTTGAATGAGGTCTCTCACTTGAAGGTTTTCTGCTTCAAAGGGAAATTTAAATCTTTTTTCCGACATCAAATTTTTTGGCTCTCCGCATGAAATGAGTCATGCACCCTCCGCCCCAGAAATTCAATTTGAGGTTTCGCTCGCAAATTCTTTCGACTTGTCATTTCCTGGTTGCGGCGCGTCGAAAAAAGTTTCACTCTGTGTTGAGGTCTCGTTGGCCGCTAATCGGCGTCTCCGAGCGCACTCGGTATTGAAACCAAAATACTCCGGCTCAGGGGCCGGCGGAAGCTTTCGCCGCACGGCGGGAGATATGGATCTTCATCAGCGACCAGCCGAGCGTGACCTTTTCCAGGTTTGAGACAACCTGACGTCGCCCCCCCCCCTCCACCCCCTCGGCGCCGCGACGCTTCCTGGGGCTAACGCTGTCCTCCGCGTGGGGGCACGTGACAAGAACTCGGAGCCGCAATAAGTGCCGCCGCAAGACGCCGCCACTGTTACGAAAGGTGTTAAATAAAAAAAAGACAAAGATGAAGCAAAGTTTGCGCGCGGTATTCTTCGGCAGACTTGATTCGTTTTGCCGTGATTAGGAAAGTGGTGGACGATGAACTGATTCAGTAGCAGCCAATTCTGGGCCAAGTCTGAAAAGACGGTTAAAAACGTCTTTGGGAGTGAATGAGTGAATGCGATACCTCGAATTGTTGTGACGGTAGCGCGAAAGGGGCGAATGACTCAAGTAAAATTTCATGGCGTCCTGTAATAGTTTTTACTTTTCGTTAAAAATGGCACCAAAGCGGTAGTGGAGGGATGCCGCACGTGTGTCGGGGTGCTGTTCCCAATGCCGCCACCGGGGTGTGAAGTTTAGCACCCCGACGCACTCGAACCTGGAAGGTAAAAAAAAAAAAAAAAAACTTTCGCACTGCCGGGCTTGGCCTTTGTTTTTGTCCCCCCCCCCCCCCCCCCCCCCCACAAGCTGGCAGGTGTGGAGCTCAAAGCCAGCCAATAAGTCGCCCTTTGGCGAGCGCCTTCAAGGTTTCACGGCAGCGACAGCAACAATGGCGGGGGCGCCACGCAAGGAGGCGTAACCGCAAGCCGGGACCCGGGAGGTCTCCAATTAAAGTTTTGGTGAGGAACCTCAGCCCGGCTGGCACTGGCGTCCTCTCAAAGAAGGACGATTTTAGGGGGGGGGGGGGAAGTGAGGTTTGTTTTGTTCACCTAACGAGCCCCAACCAAAGCGCTCTTGATTTCAATTCGAGTCCTGGCGAGCTCCCGCTTGGCGCGCGTGTTGTCCTGAGGTGTTAGTGGTGCGTTTAGATCATGTTGGTGTCCCGCGGGCGGGATTGAATGAGTCGCTTCCGGCGGCTGCGGTTTCCCAGCACGCCTCACGTTTGCATGGGCTCAATGGTTTTGCTTCGAAAAAACACGCTCGCAGCTCTTCGTTGTTTCGGGAGCTGCTCACCAAAAGGTTGAGTCACAACCTTCATTTCAAACCCTAACTTCAAGTTCGAGCCCATTTGAAGCCCAAAGCGAAAAAGCCGACGCTCATTTGCAACTAATCCAGACTTGACACTGCTTCGAACTCGTGTTTGAACCCCCCCCCCAATGTGAAATGTTAGCTTCAAGAGAAAAATCCAGGCTTGAAACCCGAACTCAAATGATTAACATCAACTGAAAAATCATGGCTTCAACCCTCTAATTTGAAACCCCGCCCCCTAAAACCCTAAATCCTTGAGACCCTACTCAAAAACCCTAAGCAATGTTTGAAAAGCTAGCCCGGGCTTCAAACCCAAACAGGACATTTCAACCCTACGTTGAAAGCCGAACAGCCATCTTGAAAAGTCCTTTTTCAAAAGCTAACTCAACCTTTATTAGAACCCTGACAACAAACAACAACCATAACAACCCCCCCCACCCAAACCCTATTTTGAAACTCTAATCCTGGCTTTAAACGCAAACGATGACATCAGTGTAAACAATAAACAGGAAAAGTTGTTCTCCTCAGTGAATTTATTTATTTTATGGGTGGCGTGCAATTTTTTTATTTTTATTTTTTTTTTGGGGTTATTGTTTTTGTTTGGATTTGTTCTCATGGAACAGCCAAAGTAGCTCGGCACGCGGTGCCGGCGAGCGTGTGCGAGCTTGGCCCGCTGGCCACTCTGGCAAGGTGACAAATGAGTTTCCTAAAAAGGTGATGAGCGCCATTCGACGGCGCAGTCACGGCAAAAAATATGAGCGCCCGCCATCCAATTTGCACTAATTAGCTTGACATCAGGTTGTGAGAGCGCCGTGGTCCCTTTCCGCGCTCGTCATTAGGAACAAGTCCGGGCGAAACCCGGCCCGGCAGGGTGCACACCGTGTGTGTGTGCGTGTGTGTGTGTGTGTGTGTGTGTGTGTGTGTGTGTGTGTGTGTGTGTGTGTGTGTGTGTGTGTGTGCCCACACCTCATCATGTCGCTATTCCTGTCAGAGGACAGCACACCCCCACCATTCGGTCGCATCATTCCCTCACAGCCCTGAAACGACCACCACACAAGCAGAAAAATGAGCAAACGGGAGATTCGGGCTGCAAGCGACCATTATGCGAACAATCCATTTTTGTGATTTCTTTTTCTTTTTGGATGACTCGGGTCAATATGTAAAAACAAATTAATTTGCATGCGTTTAATGCAAAAATAGTACATTGTTCCAAATTGACAGGACGGGAAACGCAGAATCATAAAATGAAACAAGTCTGGAAACAGGAAAACACCTCGATCACCATTTTCCAAAATAAAAGCTTTGCAAATGTGTTTTGAAAAAAATGTAACGGTAGCTATGGTGAAAATTTTTTCCCCCTTTTTTGGAATAAATCTTTTTGGTCTCTGGGGCATGTTCTCCCCGGGCCTGCGTGGGTTTTCTCCGGGTACTCCGGTTTCCTCCCACGTTCCAAAAACATGCGTGGCAGGCTGATTGAACTTTCTGAAATTGTCCCTAGGTGTGATTGTGAGTGTGAATGGTTGTTCGTTTCTGTGTGCCCTGCGATTGGCTGGCAACCGATTCAGGGTGTCCCCCGCCTACTGCCCGAAGACGGCTGGGATAGGCTCCAGCACCCCCCGCGACCCTAGTGAGGATCAAGCGGCTCGGAAAATGGATGGGTGGATGGGTCTCTGGGGCACCCTGAACTGGTTTCCAGCCAATCACAAGGCACACAGAGACGAACAATCACTCATAGGGGGTTCCATTCTGGTGGTCCATGAACATTTTGCATGTTTTTCGCATGTGGGAGGAAATTCATATTCATGCGTCGACAGGATACCGATCGCAAGCGAGCAGCCTGTATATGAAAATTTATTTTCACGTTAAAGGTATGATCACTAGCCACTATGTTTTGAAAAAGACGAGCCAACTTTCTTATTCAAATCGTAGTTTGGACTCAGACTTGCTTTTTAGTCCAAGAAAATGTGGGTACCGTAGCTCATTGGAATACACAGAAAAAGGACAAAGTCTAAACTTGTTGATACCATTTCTGAGCAGGTCCAAAAGAAGGTTGTTTTTAGATTTATGAATAAGAACTAAAAAAGTCTGTTTTCCAAAAATATTTTTGGGCTTAATTGGCCAAAGGCAAGATGGAGAGTTTATTTCGTTGGGGTGTATCGTTGGGCGACGAGGTATGAAATTAACTGTGCAAGACATCTTCAATAAACGTCATCATTTGAGGGTTTTTTTTTTTTTTTTGCACTCCGGCTGCCAGTCAGTCAAAATATGCCATCATTGTCATATTAGCGGCAGGCAGATGTTTCCACACACCAGGTGGCGCCTGCTCATTAGTGCTTCTGACAAACTGTTTCCTGCCACCCTCTGTCAGGAACCCAAATCAGCTCTCACCATTTGCAATTAAATTCCATAATGACGGTGCCAGCGACGTCCCTCGAATCATGCTTATTATTATTATTAATAACGCAGCATAAGGAATCATTTCGAAGCGCTGAGCCGCTGCCACCCGTCCTTAACTTGAGTTTAATTGCAGCAACTGCTAATTTGGATGCAAATCTGTTCTGTAACTATGTCAACATATGGATGTGTTTGAAAAAAAAAATGCTAGGTCATCCCTTTGAGTTTTAAAGGGCCGTGATTAGCAGGACAAATCCAATTAATACTTCTAATAGCATATTCATCTTGTTTACCAGATAAAATTGTCCATGTGGTTGGAATAATTCCATGCTTAGTCAATTATAAACATCAATGTCTTGGGTCTGTTCTTGAATTCTCAGTTTATTAAAGATCTGAAGCCCCCCACCCCCCACCCACTCCAAACTTGGTGGCAAGAGGGGGGCTACTTTGAATTCATTGCCCTCAAACACAGATCTCACGGAGGGCCAGTCCTCCGAGGCACGTTTCTCCTTTGGGAGACCAAATAAAAGTCTAATTCAAATTCTCAAAACCCACACCCCGGTTGGGGAACCTGCTCAGTGATTATTATTTGGGATTCTTTGGAATATAAGTCATTTCACAAGCTATTTCAAAATATAAAACTACCCACTACGACAAAAACGCCATTTGGTCTAAAATAATTCCTTCGCTAAACTATAAACACTACACTTATGACTTTATGTATTGCATAGCGATTGCTATCAAAATATTCACTGTCAAATATTACCTGCTCCGAATGGGACGTGTCACAAAAAGAAGGTAAAGTATTTTCCTCTTCTGTCAAGATATTCCCGTGTTTTAAAATCCATATTCGTTTGTTGAATCTGAAGAAAGGCGCGCTACCGAAATGCATTCTGGTTAAGTGATTCCTCGACCTGGATTTTCATTGGACTCGGTTGTTCAGTGGTTCTTCCTCCATATCCAAGCTAACGTGAATATTTGGCTCGTTCCAACGACGCCTACCGGTAGTTGAACATCCTGCCAAACTATTGTCATGTTCTATGACTACTACTGTTTTGGTGACGAACAAAATCGTCGTTTGGCAACAATTTTAGTTTTGTCACCGAAAAATAAAAACTTCTCACCAATGTGCATTGTGGGTAATGTAGTTCTTTACACACTGCTGTTGCCAATCGGTTTTACCGGGAGGTTTCCGACTACATTTAAAAGAAACGTGGCGATTTTCATTGACAACTAGAATATTACATCATATTACTTCGTATTAAAAAACTGTTCGGTGATACTATTCACTTAATATTTTCAGTTTAGGCTGCCTTCACAATGGCGAGGTGCATTATGGGTAGTGAAGTCCTTGCATTTGGCTATTCACCAAACTAACAGTTATTAGGGACAAATAAGTTAGTTTATTGTGATAACATGCGGAGTTCTTTTTTTAAAGAGCAGCCAGGAACACTTCTTTATCCCCGTAGTGATTTTTGTCATATTCTACAAACGTTTTTATAAATTAAAATTTAAATGTGATACTATGGTATTTCCTGTCGAGACAATGTTCTGACCCGTGTGGCTGTAATTCCGCTTGAAAACTGAGTATACGGTAAGAAAACATGAGAAAAGACACAGCACAGAGAAAGATACAGTGAGGAAGATACACTAAATAGTCTTTATTAAATATACAAAATTGTGTGAAACAGAATTGCATCATCACGGCTTGTAAACGTTCCTTTCCGACACGCGGGCCTGAAGAGGCCTGCACCGGTCACGACAAAATACATTCGGCTGAATAAAAAGCTTTCAAAAAAAATGGAAGACGTGGTTTAACAGTGCATCTGGAAAGCTTTGAAAGCACGTCACATCTTTGTCTGCATTTTGTTATGTAGTTGGATCATTCCTTTTTTGGGCTTATTGTTAGTCGTGCTCAAATCTGGAATTGGGAAAGACGTGAAAATGGCTGTGCCTCGACACTCCCCTTTCAACCTGATGTAGCTTCAAGAAGTATTGTGGACACCAAATCTTGCACTATACTAGGGGTTGAACAAATAACCATTTTTTTTTATGTCGTCGACTTTAATGTGATGCGAGACAATTTGAATTTGATGAATCAATAATGTCATTGCTATTTTATCAGCACAGTGCAACGGTCCCCAACCTTTATTGTGCCACTTAGCGGTGTCACGTCGAGAGATACAGTGTTTCGACAAACAGGCATAGAAGCAAAAACCGTGAAAAAAAAAAAGGTATTTGTTCACCATGCTCGAAAGGCAAGTCGTAAATCCTCTTTGAACTGACCGACTGGAAGACTCGAGAAAAACTAAATTTGTGATTAATCAACACCAAGCTTTCAACGTAGATGCAGACTCATCCGCTGGTTGATCAATGGGTTCAACCACTACAACATATACAGGGAAAAACACACCATTGACGTTGTCTATTGACCAATCAATCTGGCACAATAAAACACATTTCTCCGAGTTTAGCAAAATTTGCAAAAAAATTACACGCTGTGTTAAGAATTTTTAAAGAAATTAAAAATCAGCAATCAGGCAGTAAAGCTGCAACTTAATTCAAGATTCGGTATTTGTCGATGAGGGTAGCTGCTCAGATAATAGATGGATTTTTTTTTTCGATTAATCAATTACAAAGAATTTTTGCACCTCGAACGGTAACATAACAAAATGTGAAAAAAAGTGACGTGCTTCAAAAACCTTCCAGATGCACTGCAAGTATTTTGTTGACAAGTGCAGAATCGTGTCTACTAAACGTCTACTTGTGGCGGCGTCAAAGCGCAAGTGCGATGCGGCCTACGTCGTCTACTACCGCTGGCAGGAGTCGTATTGTGAGGATGGGAGTGTTGTTACGTTACATCATTGTTGTGCCGTAAGCGAAACCAGTGGCTCTCAAACTGGGTCTCCCCCGGACCCCCTGGGGCTCCACGAGCCACAGCAATGATGGACTGATGGAGAAACACAGGCGGATTGGATAAAATAACAAAAGTCAGAGCCGTACGGATATTCTTAATCATCTGCGAGCAACGGATGACATTACTGCGGCTTACTGAGCAATTGTGACCGTCTCCTTGTTGCGTATCCGATTGTCTGGATTATATCAACAGGCGGGAGACACATGATATTATCTCACAACTTTCAAACTTTTTTTTTCCCCTTCCTTTTTGGTTTCTTCATTTTTGTGGAATTTAGTTATGTTTTATTGGCATTAGGATTATTTGAGGGGTCATGGAAAAACATTCTCTCCCTTAGAATGTTTGAGAACCCGATCTTAACGACACCGCATTTTATTAGCCAAAGTGCCCATAAAAAAAAATTAACCCCCCGGCCCCCAAAAACAGTTCAAACAGAAAAAACAGGCGTATTTGGCAAATGGATACACACTGTATGCTTAAATGTCTTCTAGACGTTGAGAAGCAGCTGTGGGCGTGGCCACAGCTAGCGATGCTATCATGAGCCAGTTAGCATTGCGTCTCACATGCCCACAAAAAAAAAAAAAAACAACAACAACAATGAAGGATACACAATGAGGAGTAAGGTTAAAACACTCGCTGGCTAAGAGCACTTTTCGAACGTGGAGAGCTAGCATAGACTAGCGAAGCATAGCATCACCTCACCAAATGATTACAACGGCAAGCTCTTGTGTCTTGTTTTCGTCAGTGCGCAACCAGTGAGAACTTGTGGAAAAACGAAACAATCTTTATGATTCCAAACATACATACAGACTTTTCCGTTACACGTTTTCTATTTAATACAAAGCAGCTTTTCACCGGTGAAATTGAGATGTATAAATTAGGCTAACAATGCTATATTTGGAGTCATTTCCTTCTTCAAACAACCGACTGATCGTACTAATGACCTTCCATCGGCCTAAAGGGCACTTCGAACTGAGCCCCGTGAATTCTGCCTAACAAGTAGTCTAGCAAATGAAGAGCAATTACAATCCACCTACGTTCGTGAGTGCGTATGCTAACAAGCTAGCAAGGAATGTTGGAGCCCCACTGAAAAAGAAAAAAAAAAATAATAATTAGGACTTTTTTTCCAATTGAAGTCACAAGTATTGGGCCTTTTCCGAATTAAGTGAGAACCTTCTACCCCCAAAATCAACGTTTTTCAGGGAAATAAAAGGTAATTTTATGAAAATAAAGCTGCAGGGGTGGTCCTAATATTGAAGGGAACCTAAAAATGTCCCTTTTTGAAATTTTAATACAAATCAGACGTAACTTTGATTGCAAATAATATTCGGGGGGAAAAAATATTCTTTTCTCATGTATTTAAGTGCTCAGTGTCCCGACAACTTTTTTACCTGCATAAAAATTAAGCAAAGTTGAAGCCGTCAACTTTTACTGTGTCCAGTTGTCGTGTTCCACACTGCTGTAAAAAAAAAAAGCAGTTCATGATGAAAGTGGAAAAAAAAAGGGTGCATATTGACAGTTTTTTTTTCTCCTTTCCAAGTCAGCATCCAACAAGATGGGTGCTCACATGCCCATCATTTTAAAAGCAACCAAACCTGGCGGGTGATCTGAAAACAACCTGAGGACTAGCTAGGACATTCGTAAAACATCTCAAATCCAGTGGTTCTCAAACTGGCTGGCTCTGGGGAAAAGTTTTTGGGGTGGAGTCATTTCGAAGAGGGCTTACCACGCAACAATCAAAACAAACAATGAAGCAATGACTTTTTCCAGCTTCACTTTGGAAGCTCAGAGACGATTATGACATATCACGTCAATCTGACATCCCCCGCTTCAATAAAGTCTATTTTTTGCTCGAACAAAAAAACGTATAGTTACAGATATAACAGTCATATTGTTAAGAATAAAATCCATATTTTTCAAGAAGAGCCCTGTTTATTTATTTTTTTAAATAAAAGTTAATAAAAAAATGTCTTGCCTCACTAAATTTAATGTACTTAATATCAATGAAAAATGTGACTTTGTTCTCGTAGGACTTGGGTCTCCTTTACGATTAGGAATGGTTTTCCTTTCCAAAATATGAATTTGATTCCTTAACGTGACGCATATTTGTCTTCTTAAAATTGGTCACGTTCCCGATCATAAATATTAGGAATATCCAACACCACTTTTTTCTTCACCCTTAAGTACTCACTCCGAGTCCCTAAAGTGTCAGCCTGCCGCAGTTTAGAACCAATTTCGTGGATATCAGGTTTTTTTCTATGACTAAAGTATAACGGTGGCTGGTTCGGCAGCCTCGGCGAACACCCGATAACGAAAAATAAGGTCCGTATCAGGCCGAAAAATCCTGGAATGTGTATCTCGAAACACCAGGGTGCGATTTGACTACAGGGTGGTACAACGGGGTTCCATGCCCTCATTCCTATGGCATATTGGGGCTCGTTGCTGATTAGGGGTGCGAGGGAGGGGCATCAACATTCTTCCTGGAAAGGGATCCCCGGACCCAGAGAGTTTGAGAACCGCTGCAAAATGCTGGCATCAAAACGTGACAGCGTAGCGGTGAAAAGACTCCAAAATCCGTTGGGGTATCCAAGCCTCGCCGTCATTTAAGCCTGGATCGCACCTGCAGGAGGGTGGGCTTCTGCTCCATGATGCGCACCAGAAGCGTGTCAATGTAGTCCTCCAGGTCGCGGACCTGCGGCTTCAGCTTGCAGAGCTCCACCTCCCGTTTGGCCAGCAGGACACGCTGCTGCTGAAACTCCGCCTTCTGCCGCTCCAGCTCTGCCTCGCGCCGCACAAGAAGACCGATCAGCTCGTTGTGGGTCAGGTGGTAGTACGAGCCGGCGCCCTCCGTCAGGATCTGGGGACAGAAGGCAGATTGCATTTTTTTCCACAACAAATCGTTTTGTGGAACGCAAAAGTGAAGCACAGATTATTTTGCAAATGTACTGCATAGGGGAAAAAAAGTCAAGAGGGATTGAATTTGACCTTCTCGCCGGTCTGGCTGCTCCTGCCAGGGTGGATGCTGGACTTGATCTTCTCCAGGACCGAGCGGCCTTCAGCCAGCGGGCCGCCGCTCAGGGGCCGCACCGGATGGGGGCTGCAAGGGAACGTCACAAAGAGGTCGTGTTAAAACAAGCTCGCAGGCTTTACGGGACTCGGCCTGCGTGCCATCCACGGGGCGGCTGCAGACGTTCAAGGCCCTGGAAAAGCGGATGGTGTCGTATGCATGCCAGGCCACTAGTTGGCGATGTCCTCCATTGTCATGCACCCTCCAGGATGACACCAGTCAGTTCAACCTTCACACAATTTGAGAACGATCGCCAGGAGAAGAACATGAGGCAGGTCCACCTCCTCAAAGCGGTGAAAATTAAAAGTTAAATGAGCCCAAAGTCGTTTTAATTGCATGCCTTTGTGCAAAACAAGTAGAAAGGTGTGAAGAAGTGCGTTATTACCCCAGGTTGAAAAGGAAACGCTATCGGTGACACAACAACACTTTTCAGGGGAGGAAAGAGGGGGGGGGCAAAAAATGTGTGAGAACGGGTCCTGTGAGGAGGGGGGAGGTATGTGTGTGTGTGTTTGTGTGAGGCACAATGAGAAAGAGTGGAGGTGGGGGGGGGGGGGGGGTCGTGTTAGAAATCGGAGGGCAAAATAATAACTGCTAATTGGCCCGAGGCAGTGTTTCCCCTCCCATTACCACGGAGAAAGGACACACGCACACACACATACGCTCACACACACACACACTCGATACCCATGGAGGAAGTCCCGGCAGGATTAGTGCGCGTGTGTTAACCGAGAGATAAAAAAACGAGAAGGTCACACCACCATCACCAAGAGGATCCCCTCCAGAGTCGACGGCACAAAGGAAGAAGCAGGTGGGAGCAGCTCAAAGAGCCAGAAAAGTCTGGAAAACTGGAAGTGGGGGGTGGGGGGGGGGGGTCCACCACCTGAACGGGCAACCTCACCTGCGTTCCTGATGGGCGGCGTGCTCCTGGTGGGATTCCTGTGCCTCCTGAAGGTTGGTTGTGGTGGGCGGCGGCAAGGCATTCGAAAGGGAGGACAGGAAAGAGGGGAAGCAACTACTTTGACGGGTTAGTGGAGGGGCGGAGGCTGTTGAAAGGGAGGGGGAGGCCGGACTTGCGTATGACGCCTGGGGGGCGCAGGACTCGTTCCAGAAGGAGAGTGTAAGGGTCTTGTCCAACTCGAAAGCTAGCATGCTCTCGGAATGACTGCGGTTTAATGCGGGGTGTTGCGGCAGCGGGTTTTGCACAATCGCGTTATCAAGACCCTCGTCGGCTTTCGAGTCTACCGGAGTTGCGGGGAGAACTAGGGAACTCCCGTGATCACCTCCAGTGAAACCTGTATCTAGTCTGTCCTTCATCACTTGAGTCAACCAGTCGGTGATGTGCGTGTTAACGTATGATCCGCTTGTCGAACTCCTACGGCTCAGTGAAGAACCAGTGTCTTCTGGAACCTCCCCAAAGGAGGTGGAGTTCTCCGAGGGTCGCCTCTCAGCGGACTTGGATACGCCATGGCGGTTTTCAGATAAGAGGAATGACGGAACGCTCATTGTTCTCTGGAAAATTTGGGGAAGTCGTGGCGGAGGGTTTTTCAGCAACATGTCATCGAAAGCAGTGACCCGATCGCCCTTGACAGGCTTGGGATTTGAGTCTGTTGATGGTGCAGAGAGAACTTGAAAAGCCCCATCGTCCCTTTCTGTGAAAGTTGAATCACAAGCGTCGGTGAAACCTGGCACATGAGTATCTGGTCCGTCTGTCTCTTCTAGCTCCGCACAGGAGGAGGAGTTCTTTGAGATGACACTCTCAGGGAGTATGGAAACGCCATTATGGTCCTGCAAGTTGCCGTCGAGACTTTGGGGAAAGCTCTGGGAAATATAAGAGAGCTCTGGCAAAGGTTTGTTCACAAACACGTCATCGTGAACGGTGAACTGATCGCCCTCAACGGCATTCGGATAGGAAGCCGTAGGAGTCACAGGGATAACTTGAAAACTCCCATCATTCCTAGCTGTGAAGCCTAAGTCACACGGTTCTGTGAAATCTGGCTCACAAGTATCTGCTCTGTTCTCTCTCACCAAGGAAAACGAGTCTTCCAAGTTGTTTGGTCCACTGGAAGAAGCCCCAGGGATCACTGAAATACAGGTGGGTTCCGGAATCTCGCCAAGCTCTCTAGAGAAGGTAGATTTCTCTAAATCAATCCTCTCAGTGGGCTCGTGTATACCGTTATGGCTTTGGGGGTAGTCGAAGTTGCTGTCGAGATTTTGGAGAAAGCTCCTGGTGGCCTGGGAAATTTTGAGGGGTTGTGGTGGAATGTTTTTCAAAAGCAAACCACTGAGATCAGCGGACTGATCGTCACCAGTGGGCTTCTGATAAGAGTCTGTATGAGTTACAGACAGAGCTTGAGGACTCTCGTCGTCCCCTGCCGGCTCAAAAATATCTGGTCTGTCTGCCACTACCAATGACATCTGGTATTCCGAAATCTCTACTGGTGCCCCAAAAAAGCTAGATTTCTCTGAATCTAGTGCCCCTGGTGGCTCTGATATGCCATACTGCTTTTGGTGGAACTGTAAGTTGCCATTGAGGGTTTGGAGAAAGCTCCCGGCGCTCTGGGATATTTCGGGGAGTTGTGGTGGAGGGTTTTTTACAATCTCGACATCGACAGCTCTGAATTCATTGCCCTCAACAGGATTCAGAAAGATGTCTGTTGCAGGGAGAACTTGAGAACTAGTGTCGTTCTTCGCTTTGAAACCTGTTTCACCAGTCTCTGGTCTGTTTTCTTGCATCAAAGCCCAGTGGTCAGAATGTCTGGTTGGTTCATCTGGACTAACTGAAGCAACGATGGCTTCCGGAATCTGTCCTAACTCCCCGCAGAAGGTTGAGTTCTCAGCTGATTTGGAAATCCCAGAATATTCCGAGGGCGGTATAGAGCTGCAATTTTGGTAGTACTGTGAGTCAGCGGCCACGTGGATGCTTTGGACAAAGCTGTTGGTACTCTGGTCAAGATCTCCAAAATCCCTGAAGGGTACCGGAGACTCCGGCACTGTCGGTTCCTCAAAGGACAAGAAATGGCCAGTGCCTGGGGAGGAGGTGCGGCCGTAGAGAGGTGGTTGTACAGAGAATTCACCTTGAGGTACCCCATCATTATTGTTGTCAGACTGCGGAATGAAGTTGGACTTTGGCTCAAGATCCAGGTTCTCTGACGTCTGCATGTCTGCAGCTTCCGAATCAGTCATCATTGCGGTAGACATGGTCGGTGGTGGTGGGAAGACGAATGACTGCTCCAAATCTTCATTCTGAATCACAGTTTCTTGTGCTTCATCAGTCAAAAGCTCATCTGAATATCTAGAACCCTTTGGACTGATACTTGTTTGGGCCAAGATCTCCGAGGCTGGATCAACCCGCTCGAAATTCTCCAGCTTAGTTTCATCCGAGGAACATGTTGCAAACTTTTCTGATGCCGAATATGAAAAACGGGAGGGGAAATCATCTTCAGGTGAACTAACGATACCCGATGAACCAGCCGGATCCAAAAAGCAGGGAGGCATGTTAGTGGTGCTGTTAGCTTCATGCCATTCGGGGTGAGGACGAGATTCCGCAGAGATGGCGGAAGTGTGACAGACTTCGTCACAGTCCTCTAAACCTGAATCCTCCGGGATTGGTTCCAGATAGGGCAGGCGACTGCAGCTTCCCATGTAGTTGTTCAATGTGATACCTTTGGTATTCAGGGAATCGTTCCTTTCATCACTGCCAAGTTCCCGCCAATGGGTGCTGGCCAAGCTGTCAGACGTTTGGTCTTTCGGCCCTTGCAGCCTGCAATGGGCAAACTCATCAAAGGAATTGTCCCATCCTGTATCACGTTGCGGTTCCTCTGCAGATGTAAAGGGGTTTGAAAGCATCTTGCTTAAGGGGATTGTCTGACCCATGAAAGTTGGAGACGCAATGGTGATCAAGCCAGTGACATGGCCTTCGGTAGTCTGACTGTCCCAAGTCTGGGTTACCGGATGACTTGGCTTTGGAAAGAGTTGCTCTATGGGCGGCCGGGAATTGGAAAGAAAGGGCAGAGGGGGAAGCGACGTATCGCAGAAAGGGTCGTTGAGGAAAGGGTTGCTGGGTGACATGGGTGGTGAGGGACAGAAGGGGTTAGAGTTGTGCAGTTGGTTAAGGGCTGGCTCAGGGGTGAGGTCTAGATTAAGAGGTGCCACCGGGCTGTGGAAGGAAGCGAACACAGTCCTCTGGTTAAGTGCAGGTGGTTCACACTGAACTGACCTGAAGGCCTCGCAAAGGCTTTGGCTCTTACACTCAATCTGATCTCCTGTAAGTACAGGGGAGAACCATCGAGGTGGGATTTGTGATGATTATTTTATTCATTTTTCTTGGCTGGACTGCTCGCTGTACATGTGGATGTTGGATTTTCTTTTTTGTCTAATGATAATTCAGTCTCTTTCTACTGCCATGTCAAGCTAATCTGCTCAGGGCCTTCCGCAGAATCCGTAGTGGTGGACCATGAAATGTAAAACATTCGCAATGGGACTGTTCCAGATCAGATCAGATTTGAAATTTATCCTCATGGCACTGATGTCAGCAACGCAAGGCCCACCCTGGTATAGATCGGAAGACTCACCTGGTTTTACTGTGCGACTCCCTGGACCCGAACCATCCTTTGTGTTTTCCCTCAGTGCCAGAGTATTGTTCTCCTTCTTCAACCTGATCTTCTCTGCCCGGTATAGGGCCTTTTTTCTCCATGGCCGCTGCGATGGCGGCGCTCTCCTCCTCGCCGGCCTTGTCGAAAGACCAGCGTCGTCCGTCGCCCACAGTGCCGTGCAGGGGCTCGGCGGAGGCCCGTGGGCGAAGGTTCTGTAACGAGACCGAGAGAGGCAAAGACTTCTCCAGGTGCCCCAGGCCTAAAGAAGTCTCCGGGACTGCCGAGGCCTGATCCCGGGGCTGCAGCTTGTGCGTTCCGTTGACACCGGCGGCGAGCTGAGGCACGGCTATGGTGATTTCACTGATCTCTTCACTAAAGTCACAGTGCAGGGGAGACAACTTGGGTGACGTGTCTGCTGTGTGATCTAGATGATGACAAGAGGCAAAACAAGGTCATGAGAAAACACTGGAATACGAAACTTACCTAACCCTAACCTTCCTAGTTTGGACTGCATCATTAGCCCCAAGTTGGATGGAGTGAACCTCCACACATTCGTCGGGGATACGGATGAATCTCGCAAGTAGCAAAAATCCGTAAGTGACCGACACCCACCCACAAAGGTTTGACATTGCCCTACAAAATGGCAGCAGAGCACGTTTTTCCGATTTGATAAGGCTATGGCCTGACGAAATGAAGCGCCTGAAGTTTAATTTGGTTGCTTGATATAAAGATGCCACTAGATGGCACAGAAAGCCCACTTATATTGGATTTCTTTTTTAACCGTTCCTCGGCTTTCTTAGACACAGTCTAAGACTCGAGAGAGAGAAAGAGAACTTTGGGGTTTTCCTGAATGCAGCACTAGCATCCTTCTCAATCTGATCAGTTACACTGAATCCAACATTGGGCCGATTCAAGTCAGTTGCAAAGGTTTCAATACCTCACTTGGGCATATTGCCGATTTATCCCACTGGAGTCTTGCGTTATAGTCCAGAGGACTGGGAAGTTGAAAATATTCGACTTGGGTGTAATTTTGGATTGTTCAAAGCGGAGAAAAGCAAACGTCCTTGGATCAGTTAGTTACAAAACGTCAGGCAAAAACCTGAACTAAAGAGGGTGTAGTTACAAGTTAGATGACCATCATTTTTATTCTTTATTCTTTTAGGGGGGCTTGGAACAGATTAGGGCATTTACATGGAAAACGCGTCTGTACTTACAAATTTTTCCAGTTAAGAATTTTTTTCCAGAACCAATTAATTTCGTAAGTCGAGGTACCACTGAATGTCAACAATCCGCCATGTATGTTCTGTGTCTGCATCACCTGGGCTGTCGACGGTCAGGTTGCTGCTGTTGCTGGGCGAGTTGGACAGGTCGGAGACCACCACGCTAATGCCGGCCGTGGGACTGAGACTCCCCCCGCGCGACGATGATTCGCTGCTCTCGGAGCCCAACGACGTACTGGAGCGCGTGTCCGACGACTTCCTCAGCTTGCCTCGCAGGAAGAAGGTCCTCATCTTACTGCGCCTCACCTCGCCGCCCTCGTCATCCTCGTAGTCCTCCTCGCCGCCCCCGTCGCTGGGCAGACGTTGGCGCATGCGGCACAGCGGGCCGGTGCCCCCGGGTAGGGTGGCACCGGGCGCCGAGGTCAAGTCATCTTCACTGGATCGCCTCTTGCCCCTCATCCGCTCCTTCAGCTTGCTGAAAGTGGAAGCGCCCCCTTTGTCCTTCATGACCAGGTCATACATGCTAGCCGTCAGGTTGTTACGCGTGAACTGGACACTGACTTGAATGTCGCCTCGCTCCTTCTCCTTCTTGCCGGTCTTAGAGTTGAGTCGGTACCACCTGGAGATACACATACAGAAACGCCATTGCAGTGACAGCAGCAACTGTGAATTTGGGTTTGGGCGGGGCTTTTGTGGGGTGGGGGCGCTATCCTTCATGATTGGCTAAAAAAAACTTTTTGGGGCTCAGGCCAAAGCACTAAAAAGTATGACTTTGGCACCATGTCATGGAACGGATAACATCGGCCCCATGCTCCTTGTGAGTGTTTTCATCTTCGCATTTCTGTGTTTGGCTGTAGCAATAAACAGAGCAATAAACAGTGACAAAGTAACGGTTTGTAACTAGAAAAAAGTAGCAAGTCTTACTACAGTGTCAATCACAATTGTCTTTAGCTTCTCTGCCACTGTGCACATTTTCTAAACAGAACTATAAACTGGGTCACTGACTGAAGTGAATGAGTGTATTGTAAATTTGAATGAGGCTAATCCAGCCAAGCAGGACCCTTGTGAGTGTGTGTGTGTGTGTGTCTGGCTAGACATCCCATAATACCTCAATGTATAAAGCTTATTCACGAAGACAGCCACCTTGCACAAGAGAAATAAGCACAACAGATCAAAATTATCAACTGAAAAACACACACACACACACACACACACGCACGCAATGTAATCAAGTCACACATTCACTGTGTTGCGAGAGTTTTTTTTTTGATAGGTGCATGCCATGGAATTAATCTTATACTTTCACCTCATAAAGAAAAAAAAACATACCCAAGAAAAAATTAGCCCCCAATCGAAGATGTTCCCGGTTTCTAATGGTTCACAAATGTGCAAAGTTGGGGTTAAATGCCAACTTGCACGATAAAAATAAATACAACGTGAACAATGGCATGATCAATGTGTGTGCTTGGATGAGATTAGAGTGGAAAAACAAGAAATATTGCAGTGGAAGTGCAGAGTGAGAGGATGACTCACTAGAAACACAAAGAAAGTCCCCGCTTTGATAAGCTACAAAAAACAAGAAACCAAACTGAGAGCTGGTGGGGGGTGGGGGGGGGGGGCTGTCCACAAGCATGCCATTTACATCTCTATAAAAAGTTGAGAACGGTCAGTGATCTGTAGGATTACATCACAAGTCAAACATTTAAAACCAAACTGTAAAAAGAAACCTACAAAAATGGACAAACATCTGATTTTTTTTCCGTTTTTCTCATCTTTGTATGTAATAACTACAAGAGAGGATGTTAATCAATCTAAAGAATATTTGGGTGGTTTTGATGATGCTTTAGTTTAAGTTACATACTACTTAAATCTTTATACAAAAATGCATGTAAAAAAATATTGACATTTGAAAATATGACTAAAATAGAGAATGTAACCAACATTGTACAAAAAAACCCACACAAATGAACAAAGTGCATCCAAAATACATTAATCACAGCCTACTTCTTCATCTAAGATGAGTTAACTTGTCCTGCTAACATTGGAATGTGATAAAAATGGCCAAAAAGCTCAATAAAAAGAAAAAATATCAAATGAATGAAATACACTTTGTCAACTTGTTGACACATTTGGTGATTAAAAAAATGGCTGCAAAACTGAAAACATGATCAGCCGTTAGCAACTTCAGATCGCAAGCTAACCAACGCAAACGAACAGATAATACCTCGTACACGCCACCGCGCCAATTAAGCTTAAATTATCTCGTAAACGCCTCGCGTGGGACATTTAACTTCAAGAGAAAGCATACTACCGTACTCTAACTTCTCACACAGGGTGCACTTGTGATGAGTCGCATATTGTTAGCCTCCTGGAGGCTAAGCTAACAATATGGATATTGTTAGCCTGCTGGAGGCTAACAATATGCCATATGGGTTAACAATATAGGTTAAGCAACAGGTTAACCTGATTGAGTAAAGAACAATTGTAAATAGCACTGCGATTTATCCATTTTGTATTTATAATCCACTTAATTGAACGGTGTTTGTTTTTTCTTCTTTCGTCTTGCTGCTGGAGGCTGTAAATTTCCCCAGTGTGGGACAAATAAAAGATATCTTATCTTATCTTAACACAACTGCCGGCAAGCACATAAGGATACAACGCATGTCCCATAATTCTCCGTCATACAATAAATCAAGTCCATCTAGCAAATTATTTCCACGTTAGCAAGTTAGCACGCGAGCATTTAGCTTTTCACTTGACACCATGGGCTAATGGTGAGTGTGAACTATGCTAAAATTGGAGAGATTAGCTTGACAAACATACACCATTAGCTTAGATGCAAGACAGAAGCGAAAAGTTACGCGCTTCATCAAACGCCAAATCTCTCACCAGAGTTGACTAACAGGTTAGCACACCTAGATCGCCGGCCCTTGAAATCAGGCTTTGGGCACACACCTAAATAACAACATCCGACTTCTCCGATTGCATGTGGTATTTAGCTTTAAAGAAGTTAAGTGTGCTACCGTTTAGCATTTAATACTTCAACCATATTGTTAGCATGTCTCGTTCACCTTAATGACATATGTGATAAGTGATGACGCAACATTTTCTTTGACCTATGATCTCTCTTGGCAAAAATGAGTCCCATTTGGAGCATCCTGGAAAGGATTAACTTCAAAGAAAAGAGACAAATTTGTAAGTAATACAATACCAGTCGGGGATATTATCCTGTCCTAACGTGGACCTCCATTTCAGTACTTTGCTCACACTGACACGGACACATCGATACACACGCACACACAGTGAAGAATGCCAGAGAAAACAATTATCTGCTCGGAGGTGGAGTCAAACACACAAAACTGGAATGCGTATTCGAAAGCTACTCGACAACCAACACCTACTAGCATAACTGGAAGACTACATTGTGAACCTTAGCAGGAAGCTATCTTATACCCTATTCTATTTGCACCTTGAGCCCAAACTAATCCTCAAATCCAACCTATCCTGAACCCCTCAAATTTCTCAACCTCCCAAATCCTACCCTAAACCCTAACCTTTGCCGTTTCTTAACCTTTATCCACCGAGCCCTGCCCTAACCTGCTAAACCGACTCTTGACACAAATTTACTTATACCACCAACCCAGCCCAAAACCTACCCTGACTTGAAGCCATCGGTTCAAGACCAGCTCTAACCCCAGCCTTACCAAAACTAAATCAACCTTGTTCTATTACCAAAACAATTAAAAATATAACCCGAACCCCCAATCCCCTAAGTGTAACTCGAATTTAACCCCAACCATCGACCCTAAACCCAACCCCCCGACTAACTCGGTAACTCCAGCACGAAACTCTAACCCTCACCCTACCTAAGACCTAAACCCCAATGGCCACCACCCCCAATCGCTTAAACCCAAGCCCTAACCCTGTTTAATTTAAATTTTAACTGTAACCCATTGATCCCGTTACTCCCAACCTTTCATTTTAAGAGTGGTGCATGATGTCATAGTGGCTTACAAGAATATCAAATATATTCTTTGAAAATAAAAGCTCACTTTTGTTGAAACCGCGACAGGCCTAACTTGTGACTGCATTTATATATATATATATACTTTTTTTTTTTAATGTGTTTGAGGAGTTCTTCAGCCTAGAGGAGTACTGTGCGAGGCGTGGACTCAAGTTTCCCCGTCAACAATAGAAGCGCAGTAACTCCCCTCAGCCAAGTTGGAGTTCACATTCCTAACGCAGTGGCCGACTTGAGACTTTTCTCTTCCTGGCCTACTTCCTGCTCCTTTCCAAGAAGCATTCAGAATTTGATTAAACGTGTTTTTCTTAAGAACAAAAACGGTTGCTGTTGCAAGAGGCTAATGTTTACTATGCAGCTACCAAGACACATGAGCCCTGATCATTCCATTCTACTGACTAAGGAATGCTATCAAAAAGGCAGAAAATCTCAACTATAATTAGGGGAAAACAAGTCCGGCACTGAATTAAAAATTGTTTGAAATCCATTTGCGACAGAGGATGGGCAACGTAGGACGTAGCCACTAACGGGTTCTGGTTATACTAAACACAAACAGGCATTAGCTGAAGCTTATTGAGTTAGCATTTGGTAGCTAATATCTAGCGCAACGTTTAGCTTTCTTCACTGGTGATGATAGAGTACATGTACTACACGTAGCTATCCATCTTGCCTCTTCACGTTGTTTTATAATAAGGTAAGAAGAGGCGTGCTAACTTAAGCTAAATGTCACATGCTAACAGTAGATAAGATAAGATAAGATAAGATTTGGTAGCTAATATCTAGCGCAAAGTTTAGCTTTCTTCACTGGTGATGATAGAGTACGTGTACTACACGTAGCTATCCAACTTGCCTCTTCACGTTGTTTTATAATAAGGTAAGAAGAGGCGTGCTAACTTAAGCTAAATGTTACATGCTAACAGTAGATAAGATAAGATTTGGTAGCTAATATCTAGCGCAAAGTTTAGCTTTCTTCACTGGTGATGATAGAGTACGTGTACTACACGTAGCTATCCATCTTGCCTCTTCACGTTGTTTTATAATAAGGTAAGAAGAGGCGTGCTAACTTAAGCTAAATGCCACATGCTAACAGTAGATAAGATAAGATTTGGTAGCTAATATCTAGCGCAAAGTTTAGCTTTCTTCACTGGTGATGATAGAGTACGTGTACTACACGTAGCTATCCATCTTGCCTCTTCACGTTGTTTTATAATAAGGTAAGAAGAGGCGTGCTAACTTAAGCTAAATGTTACATGCTAACAGTAGATAAGATAAGATAAGATTTGGTAGCTAATATCTAGCACAAAGTTTAGCTTTCTTCACTGGTGATGATAGAGTACGTGTACTACACGTAGCTATCCATCTTGCCTCTTCACGTTGTTTTATAATAAGGTAAGAAGAGGTGTGCTAACTTAAGCTAAATGCCACATGCTAACAGTAGATAAGATAAGATAACCCCAATGTGGGACAAATAAAGGTTGTCTCATCTTATCTACTGTTAGCATGTGACATTTAGCTTAAGTTAGCACGCCTCTTCTGACCTTGTGATAAAACAACGTGAAGAAGCAAACCGCTTTGCTGTTAGTGTTACTTTAGCATCAGCATTCCTCGCACACAGACGGCAGAAATGCAGCTCAAGTGTAGAAATGCACCAGTGACCGCGAGGTCTAAAAACAGACACAGTGCAGCACATCACCACTTTGCTCACGCAGAAGCACCCAAGTTAGCCTGCCCTGCTGGGGGCGTCTTCTGCGGGCCTTTTGGTGTCCTTTTTTAAATTATTTTCTTTTTTTTAATAAATGTTCCAGGAGCTGCAGAGCGTAACAACACATCTGCTTCCCCATCTCTCAAAAACAGGAAGTGACAAGCCCCTCCGTCTCCCACGGTAGATTAGTTCTAGACGCTGATAAACTGATAAAGTCGACTGGAATATAAACATGGAGGCACACAATTTGACTAGCAGGTCTGTCAAGACAGGACACACGAAAAACCCCCAAGTGCCTATGATTCAAACCAAACCGTTTCAGTTTTTGTAACACTGCACCTTATTTTTTTAAAAAAATGGGGGGTTCACGTTTGGAAATGTCTGAAATGGCAAAGTTGAGCCAAAGCAAAATGTTACTTTTACAGCAAAAGCACCCGCTTATTCGGGCCGTTTTACCAGGCCCAAAGACGCGTCACAACAGGATGCCCAAAAAGTCTCAAGAACCGGCCTGTGGGTTGTGGCATTTCGCTGTTAAGGTTTCGAAATGTCTCAAACTATGACAGCAACAACAACTTCCAACTTCACTGAAAACCAAAATGTAACTTTTGCTGTAAACACACCTGTTTAGAGCTATAAAAGGCTGGAGAACTCCAAAATATTGGAATAAAAATTCCATCCATCCACTAGTTGCACAGATTGAATGAAAAATTCTACAAATCAATCACGAAAGGACGCCTGAAAAAAAAGTCTCAAGAACCCATGATGCAAATTAATCAGGAAGTTGGCCATTGTGTTTCTTGTAACATGATGACCCAACAAGCTTGCAGGCCACAAAATGGACTCGGACACCAAACCCTGCTTTTCAGTGACTTCTGTCAACTTCATAATTTCAATGTTGTGCCCAAATTATTTTTTCGTAATGGTCTTAAAGAGATATGTCTGAGCGCCATGATGGGACGTGTAAACAAAAACAACAGACTGGACTAGGGAGGAACCTCTGCAAAGGCCTCAAGCATTTTCACTTGGGGTGTGTGCTAAACAGCGTGCTTCAAAAAAAAAAAGCTTTTAGTCAAGAGGGACCACCAAACTGTTAGATAATCCCTGGAATTGGGACAGCGGACACGCATAATCCCTCTGGGGAAACTGTTAACACAACATCAACAAAAACAAACGGGTGTGTGTTCTAGAAGGTTCTAGAAGGTACCGAATTTTGGGGGGGGGGGTAGGGGTGGGGAGGGGGGGATGCTGGTGTGAGGGTGTGTCGATGCAGCAGCAATAGGTTGACATCCCCAAAGCGAGATGAGGAGAGCCGTGATGCGTTCGCGGACAGTGGGAGAAAAAAAAAGCGATGTTAACGTACTGATTTTTCACGCCCCGGCTCTCGTGGAAGAGTTTCCGCAGCTGGATGAGCGCCTGGCCCAGGAACACGTCGAGCCCGATAACGGCGCGGTGCATGACGGTGAGGACGAGCTCCGGGCCGCCGTCCGTCTCCAGGACGCCGGGCTGCAGTTCGAAGCAGCACTCCTCGCGCCACTCGGGCTCGGTGGTCTTTTCCGCCACGCACGTCGAGTACTTCTCCTTGGCCAGCTGGATGACGGCGTACACGTCGCTGGTGCCGTGCTTGCCCTTGCCTCGCAGACCCCTGCCTCGGAGCACCGTCACCTGAACGTGCGTGGGCACCCATGGCTGCTCCATGTCCACACCGGCCCCCTCCCCTCCTCGTCCCACTGTGTGTGGAGCCTGGTGGAGGTGGCTGGCGTGTCCCCCACCTCAAGCACTCCTCCCTCCTCCTCCCCCCTGTCTTCCTTCACATCCACCGTGCGGGGTGGAGCTCGCGTGGCCGGGCGGCTATTCTTCGTTTCCCCCCCGCCGCTTCTGCTGTTTCTGCCACCCGGCCGGCCGAGGAGTGGGCCTCTCTGCGGGCAGCGACGTCACGCCTTCCCCATCCGCCCTCATCATCCTCCCCCCCTCCAACTCCTCCGCCATCCGATGCTCCACTTCCGGGTCCCGCAGCAGCACGTGCACTTCATTAGGTAGGTACGCGATTATCCAAATGCTAAACATTTTCATTAAAATACCCCCAAATGAAATTTGTGATCGAAACACGACATTATAGTCATTTCAACGTAGCATCTGTGATTATTTTAACATAATAAACACACAAAAGAAAGTCTTCAAAATCGAGGCTGTGGTGTTAGCTAACGTCTTGGGTCATTTTGGAACATGCTGCAAATTTACCCATTGTGGGTTTCACAAACTTCATCTTTAAAATAAAAAATAAAAATCTTTGTTTGTTGCAGTTTTGGGGATAATCTTGAAAATTCTACGGTTATTCTACATGGGGACAACTCATTGGTTGATTATTAAGGCGCTAATAGCACTTGTGCTAGCTAAGACGACAAGTGATTTCAGAACGTGTTGCGTGAAGTACTTTGGGGAATTTATCTTCGACATTCTTTGATCGTTCAATGACCTTGTGAGAAATGTGTGGAGGAACACAAAAGGAAGGTGCTTGCATTAGCTAACGACATGTGCCTTTTTAGGAACTTGTCAGCGCTTGACGAGTTGCGCCTCTTGTCTGACAGGATTTTTCGTGTCAAAGTGAGAAAAATGTCTTGATATTTGCTCAAGTGTCTCTACAGGAAATGGTCGGGGGGTTAAGGGGGAGCAACGGTGAGCGGCGGCAAGTGAGAGTGTAGGGGTCGGCGGGGGGGCATTTTGACGGAAGCCCTTGAGATGTTCCATTTAGGTGATGACAGCAAATGCAACAATTGAAATTCACCATGTTCAGTTTGGATGGAAATGCCATTAATTAATACCAGCCACTCCCCCCCAAAAAAGCCCAATTAATTATTTTATGAGTAAAATTGCCCGCAATAATATTGTTTATTGTGCTTTTTATGCTTCACTTGAATGGGTATCGTGCTGCTCCTCTCAGGGAGCACCTTGCCCACTTGGGGGCAGTATAATATAATACAAACACCCAAAGAAGAGTATTTAGTATTTTGTGGCCCCAAAATAGCATTTTGTTATGTTGACTCTATATTGTGGCAATTAAAAAAAAAAAACTCTCATGTCATGTCCGGAACACATAATCTCTCTGTCCGCAGTGGTCACATAATGAAAAAAAGTTCATTCAATTTAAATGAGTTTTGGAAGTAAATGAAATAAAATGAGTTTCTGTGCGAGGCGAGAAAACACAGGCAGTTAACGAGCATTTAAAAAAAAAACAACAAAAAAACCCATCTGACCTTTCCCGGTCTGAAATGAAATCACACGGAGACTTTGTGGAAATAATTGAGTCAATTTTGACTTTGATGGAATTTTATTCAAAGTCAAATACACCGCAACCAAATTGAGACAATAGTTTCCGTGGTCCGACTGGCAATTGTGCTGCAAATGTTAGTCGCTCTGGGCAAAGTTCCAGCGATGGAAATCAGAGAACCATAAGGGAGTTACACCCAAAGTATTCTAAACTTTTAGTTTGGATTACATATACAGTAGTTCCTGGAAGTACCAAAAAAAAAAAAACATTCCTAGCAGATAAATTCAGAGTGACAGACTTTGCCGTGAAGCTTGAAAGGTTCTGCATCTCTCAAAAGAATGCACCCCCTCCAGCGGGGTCTTCATTTGAACCTGATCAATTACCCCAAAATTGAATTTAGAGTTTTTTGTTTCCAGTCAAACTGCGGAACCTCCGTTGGCCCCGTTCCATTTCCCCTGACCTTAATTCAGACAAAAGTTCCCACCTTACAAACACATCAGGGTCCAAAAGTTCCTATTCTGGAGGCGGAGGTTCAAATAAGCCATGAAGAACTTTTTTAGGAACTTATCCGTATCCAGTCAGCTATGTTTTTATTTTCCTGGACTGAACTAGTTCTTTGTACTTTGGGGATCCTGGAATCAATCATTTCCAATTTGTTCAGAACTTTGTCCGAATTGTTCCTAGATCTCCACTAACCGGGGTCCATCATTCCTTCAAAAGTTGCAACTTCTGCCAAAAGTTCCCGCCGTGGAAATGTGCCATTTGACACTTTCAGTCAGTGTTGACCCGTTGACTTGTCGAGAGAGACTTGAGTGGACTAAAGAGGCCCCCCAAATACCCCCCTGAGACTGTCAAAAGTGTCTCCTTTGACAGGATAATCTGCCTCATTAGCAACTCGGTCCCGTCCAATCGTCGGGCCGGCGCAGAGATTCCGACACCGACGAGCCAGCGCTCCCGAGGCCTGCCTTGGCTTCTATTCCGGGAGAGGCCGCCTGTCAATCATGCCCCTCATCGGGACCCCGATCTGCATGGCGCAGCTGTGACGTAACCGAGGCTAAACCTCATGCACACACGCACGCCAATGAAGACGAGAAAGCAGCTGCCCCCCCCATCCCACCTCCACACACACACACACACAAAGAGAGAGCCAAGAGAAATAGAGATAGGAGTGCAGAGTGCAAATAGCCTACTTAGAGTTTAAAGTGGCTAATTAGAAAGCTAATCAGGGCTCACTTTCTCACCCCCCGACTCTCGTAATGAAACGCTCCTGTCCTCGGTATGTCCCGAGACAGCTGCGGATGGTAGCCCACTCCAAACAAAACAAAACAAAACACACACAAAAAACCCACTTTGTTTTAGAGCGATAGAGATAATTTCGTTTTAAAATCATAGAAAAGGCTTTTCCATAGGTCGCAACACCAAAAGTCCCGCCCACCATCATGACAAACAGCTACTTTTGCACTTAGCATGATGAAATTTGGTCGACATGTCTATGGTGAGAAGACCCACAAAAAATTTCAATGAGTCATACCTGAAAAAATGGGCGGCCCGGTAGTCCAGTGGTTAGCACGTCGGCTTTCACAGTGCAGATGTACCGGGTTCGATTCCAGCTTCGGCCTCCCTGTGTGGAGTTTGCATGTTCTCGCCGGGCCTGCGTGGGTTTTCTCCGGGTGCTCCGGTTTCCTCCCACGTTCCAAAAACATGCGTGGCAGGCTGATTGAACACTCTAAATTGTCCCTAGGTGTGAGTATGAGCGTGGGTGGTTGTTCGTCTGTGTGCCCTGCGATTGGCTGGCAACTGATTCAGGGTGTCCCCCGCCTACTGCCCAGAGACGGCTGGGATGGGCTCCAGCACCCCCCGCGACCCTAGTGAGGATCAAGCGGTCCAGAAAATGGATGGATGGATGCTACACGGATGGGCATGCATGAGTTGCAAAGAACTGTACTTTTGTTTTTGTGGGTGGGTGGCAAAATTTGCCAATTTGTTGTCAAGTCTTTTTAATTCAAGTCTGCCGTCACAGCGTCAATTCGTGCTTCATTTTGAGCTGTCGGGACGCTGATCCTCACTTGGTGAAAACATAAATGTCGACTGAGTGAGCAGCTGCCTTCGTGGTCTGATTGGTCTGACTGGGCGTCATATGTAAATATTTAGGTTGCAGCGATAAGATCCGGTATCTCGTGGGGCTCATAAAGCACATTGAGAACAGGTGCTTTTTGTGGTTGATGTTTTTGTCAAGGGAACTTTTTACATCCAGTGGATTTCCATGGGAAAGGACCATTGGAAAAAAAACACTGCGTATCAAAAGCGACTTTAATTTTGCATGTGATAAAATTGCTCCCACCAGCCAATTAAATGTCAATAATTGGCCTGGTGATCAGGAGAAAGTGTTGTGTGTGTGTGTGTGTGTGTGTGTGTGTGTGTGTGTGTGTGTGTGTGTGTGTGTGTGTGTGTGTGTATGTGCTCGCTCGCGCGTTATCGAGGCGGTGGAGATTAACTCAGCGCCAGAAGCCACAGAGCAGCAGCAAAGCAATAATCACCTGATGCATTCAGGTGCCAGCAGGAAAAATGGAATTTACGATACCATCGAACGGATTCCATCGACCTTTATCCAAGGGTACACAGAACGACGTGAGCTTCGACAGACACGGACGTGTGTGTGTGTGTGTGTGTATGTGTGTATGTATGTATGTGTATATATGTATATATATATATATATATATATACACACTCTGCGCCCCGGAGAAGACCCACGCAGGCACAGGAAGAACACGCAAGCTCCGCTACAGACCATAACCTCTGCATATGATATTGCATATCATATTTTATTGTATCAATATTTACCTTTCAACTATAGCCCATATGTAATGAAATTGATATTCGATCCAGTATCGACAACGCAGCTATTTCTGAGGGGGCCCTGAACGCAGCAGCGGCCTGTGATGGCGCCAGGCCACTGAGGGCAGCTCTGCGCCCTGGAACAGCTGTGGCGGCTGGACGTGTTTGTGTTGTTGGAGTCATTCCTCCGTGTCTCATGTGTCTCATGTGTCTCATGTCTCGTTTGCTTTAGCAGCTGTGCGGAAGACCAAGAAGAAGCTTGGTCTTTTGTCAGGAGGTTTAGGCGCGCTTTGTCCTCTTTACGTTTTAATTAGCTGCTAAACGACGGTCTGGAGACCTCCGGCCAGCTGTCAATCATCCCTCAAGCAGCCACCAGAAAAAAAAACAATCTCAAAAGCAACCCCCCTCCCCACCCAAAAAAACATTAGGTGTCGTAACTGTGTGTGTACCGCCACCTGTTGGTGGTGGACTGAAACTTGCTAGTTTAGAGCGTTGCGTATTAGCCTAGCAATGCTGCTAAATTAGCACTGACGATCTAATAAGCGTATGAAAAGGTCGCGAAAAGGGCCTTCTTTACCTTTGAAACAACTAAGGCTTGACATTTATGTCTGTTTGTTGGCGCTAGTCAATTTGTGGTGCATTTATTTGGTGCACAAAAGTGAATGCACCTTTTAATTTGGGGCATTTTTAGTTTCACTTTTCCACATTTTCCTCGAGCTGACGTCACAGTTGTTCACTGTAAACTGTCAAGAAGACTAAAAAAAAGGGAAGACGCCCAGTTTCTAGGCTCATGATTGACTTTGGCCTGTATTAACATCTATCAAGTGTATCAAATGCGTAGATATAATGCTACAGTAATTGAATTGCGATTAATTGCACCTCATTGATTTTTCTTTTTTTTTAAAATAATTATTATAATATATAATTATAAAATGTACCGCCAAAATTAATCCTCTTTCTTTTTTTTTCCTCTTTGAGATCCTTCTGACTGTCTGAGTCTATCATCGGTCTATCTATTCTTAATCTGTCTACATTGCCTTCGTCTCCCCTGTCGTTTTATTAGGTAAACCAGGGAGCCACTTGATTAGGTACACACACGACATGACAACTGAAGACATAAGTGGTGGGCGCTCCGGGGGAGGGGTTGACCGATTTAATATGGTGCAACAAAACCAAGGAGCCCATACCAGAGGAAGGCCCCCCCCCCCCGCCCCCTCCCAGCCTCTCTCCCGATAACCCCCTCAAACTAGCAGTGTCCTTTGGTCCTATTTGATGTCCCCCCCTCTCCCTCACCCCAAGGGACGTGAGGGAGGGGGTTGCGGGAGTCCGCCGTAAACCCCCCGTAATTGAGTGTTTGTCGCTGCCCGGGCGCAGATTATTTCCCACGAGGGTCTTTTCTCCTGCTGCTTGTATAAAGTGAGGATTTGTGAAGACCCCAACACCATGTCCTTGTTTTCTCGTTGACCCCCCCCCCCCCCCCCCCCCCCGTGGACCGCCGAACTCGATGGTGAACGCGCATTTGGGTATTGAGCCTGATAAATGGTCAACATTATGAATACAGATGCTGGGATTGAGATTCATTGAATTTGGTTTTTGTTTCAAGTCATCATAGCTTGCAACTACTGTGGTTGAGTTGTTTAAACATTTTCTTGTTTTCAAATTGTTGCTTTTACGAGATGAGTATATTTTTACCATCTCGTTCATAAATTTGTAACATTTGTCTCAATATAGGCTGGTCACATTGCGGTGTCTGTCGTGCCTCCCAAAAATCTCGTAAAATGACAACTTGCACCTTAAAATGGATGATTTTTGGGGGGGGAAAATGCTTTATTTTCATAGATTTTGGTGTCTGGAGAAATGTGCGAAAAATTCTGATATTTGGTTGAAAAGAAGCCACTTAATTTTCAGTGAATAAGATTTGTTATATATGAAAAATCTCTTTGATTTTTTTCTTGATTTTTTTCGAAAAATAAAAAAATTAAAATGATTGACTTCTCAAAAAATTTTAGGAATTCCTAAAAAATACATTTTTATGCTTGTGAAGTGATGTCGCTTTTAACTATGTTCTCCTAAAATACATTTTCCTCCCAAATTCAATTGAAAATGGTACTATAAAGCTAATGCTAACATTAGCTGTCTTCTTTGCTAACTTTAGTCTTCATGGCCACTCTGAGCTGAATTGAATAGCACGTTTGCTTGATTTGTTTACATCCTAGCTTCATCATTTTCACTAGCACGTTTCCTTAAATCGCTTGACAAACACGCGGCTTCTTAACATCGTTAGCATTGTTAGCGAGCGCCTTTTTTTTCCCTCTCAATTCCAGATTTACTGCTAGCCATCACGGTCAACCGCGGACATCTTGGGGATTAGCGGGGGCCACCATTTGCTCTCCGGGGACCTGTGCGACCTTCAACGTAACCCGCGGGGTGACCTTTGGTCAAAGAGACACACTAGCGCTACGTTAGCATTAGCAAACTGTAGCATTTGGTCACGTTCCGCCTCGGATGCTGTTTACACTTGTGGCTCTTCCATGTATCTAATCTACATTTTAATGGGCCTTTTTTGTTGGGGTCAAGAAAATTGACTCATACTAATCTAGTATATGCCCCCCCCCCCAAAAAAACGAAACAATGAAAATATGAGAAAAAGTTGTTTTACAAAAAATGTTATCCGTGCTCGTAATCTTACAGTAAGATAAAAATGACGTGCAATTATGCTACTTGGCTAATCATTTATTTTGTATGACGACAAATAATTTTGTTGTTTTTCAAAGAAAATCACAACCTTAAGAGAATAAAGACATACTCTTAGCCTGATAGCCAAACGTTGTTTTTGAAGATTTAAAAAAAAAGAGAAAAACCCACGGCATCGGCAATTAAGCTACGAGGCTAACGATTTTTCGCGTGGACAAAAAGCCTAAAGTTGAGATTTTTGAAGACAAACGTAATCATAGTAAAATAAGATTCTATTTTGGACCAGAAAAACTATTTCAGAAGAATGAAGTTTCACTTTTGGTGACAAGTATTAGAACTTTGTTTTTGTTTTTTAGAAAAAGTTCAAATTTTATGAGACTCCGGTAAAAATGTTTTTTGGTGTAACTTTGACGTACACACACACGCACACAAACCGATTCAAGTCTTATTGCAGACAATAAGAAGTCAAAGGTTTTTGATTTATGGGCTTTCAGTGGCGCAAGAAAAGATGTTTATTTTATTCACCCGCGCGCACACACACACACACACACACACCGGAATATAATCTCCATGTGGATCAGGCCGTGTGCATAATGAAAACGTTATCTTGATGCTGGCCCGAGGCTGACGCTCCCGCCCAGAAAAAAAACATGAGCTAGCAAGCGGCCACTTGACGTCACGTGACTAGCGGCAAAAAAAAAAAAAAAATCTCCCGGCAGGCAATGCGGAGGCACGGCCAAAGCCCGGAATGGGAACAATCAGCGCAATTGTCAAGCCATTAAACTAAAGGCAAGCTTTGAGCAGATAAGAAGCGCGCGGCCTTGCCTCCATCTATTTAACATTCATTGGATTGAATAATCCCGCTTTATTATCGCCAATAGTCTGCATATTTACCCTCAATATGCTAATTTATGCTAGCTGCCAGCGCTGCGTGCCTTAATAGGTTTTTTTTCTCCCCCCTCTCCCCCCATTCCACCGTACCTGCTCCAACTTTTCCCCTCTGTATTGTTTTTTTTTTTTTTTGCCGGTGCCCCGCGGTCCCGCCAGTTACATTTCAATCAAGAGCGTCATTGGAAAGTCATTACGGCAAACTAGGCGCCGATAATTGCGGCGGCGTTCTGCATAGTGGCGCCCCCGCAGGCCAGGGGGCCAAATGACGGCGCGGGGGGCTTATCTCGTTGGCTTTTTAAAAGGGCAAATAATAGACAATTTATCCTTCATCTGCTCGGGGAAATAAGAAGGAGTTCAATGTCGGTGAGAAGCAAACAATACGTCAGCGACTCGCCGGTGACACCCCCTTTGTCCGCCCCCCCAGCCTCCGCCCTCTCTTGTCAAAGGACAAGAGGGCAACGCAAGGTGGAAATGTGAACACTTCAGTGAAGATAAATCCGTAACCATACCAGAGTCAAGTCGGATTCCTACAAGAACAAAATCAGTAATTTTGTGAAATTGTAAACTAGATTTGGGAGGGAGAAAAAAATTTTGGTTTTGTTGTTTTTGAGGGGAAAAAAAAGTTGTCATCTTCTGAGATCATGTGGTACGTTTTGATAGCAAGGGGTAAAAACTTTATATTTAACACACAATGTTTTTTTTATTTTGCCAGAAAAACTCAGGAGAATAGAAAGTAGCTGAAACCTAACAAGATTCCATGGGGGGGGGTAGAAAAACTAATTCCTTTAATATAAAACAAAATTGTGGTCTTTTAAATAAAAATCCCTTGCAAGTAGACCAATAAGTCGTTTTGTTTGTTTGTTTTGCAATATCTCCGATGACCACTAGATGGCATTGACAACAACATTTTCAAGTCTCAAGCAGGTTTTACGGACGACTGTCAGCATGCTTCGCTGAAGTGGTAAACGCAACTTTTGTTACCTTTGACATCATCATAACAATCACGAGAACCGCGTAAGCAAACGACGACGACAGCTGCGATTGCGGCTCATCTTTCAAACGACGCCGGCCGCTCCCCTAGCGGCGGCCGACCTCTCAAAACGCGGCGAGGTCGAGGCGGCCGCCGGCTCCCATTCGCCGTCGGGATTAAAGGCGCGGCGGAGCCGTCGCCGCCCGTTTGGCATTCAGGAGGCGAGCCGGCGCTTTTTTGTTTGCGTTGGGATCAATCGATGAGGCGCCTCGACAAATAAGCCGCACAACGAATGCGAGCGGACGGACGCCTTTGAGTTTGACACCTTGACATCTTGGATGCCTTTGGCGTTGACTCTCGCTCGTCTTGCCACCGCCGCGGACTCTACATTAGGTACGCCGTGTTGACACATCTCCATTTTACTTCTTAACTACTACAAAACACACAAAGCACAAGGCCGAGATGTTTTTTTCTGTTCTGCCACTCAACCCAAAAATGTCTCTTCTCGTAAGGTTGCAGTGTCCATCTCACAACAATTATTATTTATTCTGGCAGCATTGAAGTTTCATGCTTAAGATTGTGACATTGTCCTTGAAAAAAAAATGTTTTTTTACATCATTAATATGTTTTGTCTATTTTTAATGACTCTTTTTCCACACAAAAAAATAATTACTACACACAAGATTGACTTTGAAAAAAAATAGCTTTATTTTCATAAATCTCGCCCAAAACAAAAGAAAAAGGAAATTGTTTACATGTTTTATATTTTTGTTTCTTAAAATGCACGTGTAAAAAAGAGACACCGATTAAAAAAAAAAATTTTAACACTTGTTTTTTTTTTCATTGATGGTGTTTTTTGCACTAGTCAATTCCACCCCCTACAGGCCCAAAATGTCAACGTCTATTTTGTCTACTATCCTCAAGAGATAAATAATTGTCTGCTGCTCTCTAGTGGTCATCTATCACCTGGCATTTGTCCAACCTTCGGACGGCAAAGGAAAGTTTTTGGGGTGGATTTTGCGTGAAAATGTCTTTTTTTTCTGAAAACAGAATAAAATATTTAAAACTTCATTCGATCTGCCAATACCAAGTCTCCATCCAATAACCATGCAATGTTACGTTTTTAGCAAATTAAACAAAAACATTTTTAATATTGAAATCTCTAACATAGATTCTCTACTGGAACGTAATTACATTTTAAATAAATAGAACATATCAATGGACAAATAAAAAAATACATCTTTTGTTATGACACAATAATTTTATTTTCATAAATATGAAAACAAAATTACTCTCTGTACTCTTTACGTCATATTATTTCCACTTGGTCGAGTGGCTTTCAATGTTATTTTAAATAACATTGAAAGCCACTCGATAAATAACTTATTTATTATGGTAGAGTTTTTAACCAATCGTATTTCAGCTAGCTTGTGTTGCCAGGTAAAATAAGATCACATAGCGTAATTTGGGTGGCGTTTTATTGAGTATTTTTAGATCATCTTTTTTATTTTTGACAAGATTTATATATTTAGTTTCCTGCTCTTAATTGTGAATGCATACTTGATGGTTTTAAATGCTCCTGAAATTAAGTGCTGCTTGACGAGCCTATACTGTATTGTGTTAATGTGTGTGACGTCACTGAAGGGTCTACGGTTGAAATGGGCGGCCCTCCACAGCATACAAGACATGACAATCCATCGTAAAAACGTATTATGAAGTTATGATAAGAAAAACAGTTTTACTGTACTTCTTAAATGTGATTTTTGTAATACATTCTGGCGATCATGTTTTTCTCTCGAAGCGCCAACAGCCCGTCAATCCAAATTACTGACACTTTCTCCTTTCAACCACACGAGGACGCTGTTGATTGAAAGTCAGATTGGTTTTACCGGCTCCGTTGCCGAACTGCATCGGGCCACGTCAATATTGGGCAGGCAATCAATCAAACAATGAATCAATCATCAAGACTTTCTCGAGACAACATTCAAAAATCCCAATTATTGGTTTAGGGCCGTTGCACAGGTGACGCAACGTTTCGTAGTGATCAAATTGCCCAGGGGCAGCTTTTGTCTTTTAGTTTGGGTTCAATCATTCAAAGGAGCACACGAGATACACGCCGACCCCCACAAGCGCCCCCCCCCCCCCGCACCCCGAACCCCCGTCGTTCCCCCCCAACTAGGCTGCCATGAATTATTTGCTATTTTGCAGCAGGCGGGAGGTGACTTGCCCTTTCGCTGAAGGCGGCCACTCATTGAGCTCTTCACGTCATGCCTGACAGAAAAAAAAACAAATCAAATAAAGACACGTTGGTGTCACGAGCTCGTCACACAAGCGTTCAGTTTCAAATAGTAATCATTTCCTCCTCAAAATTTGTTTTGCCGGGGTCACTGGCGAGGGGGTCGCGAATGGGGAAACGAGTCGACTCGAGGATACTCGTGATTTGGCAACCGCGGAGTCACCGGGAAAAGTAGGGGTGCCCATCCTATTCATTGGGAAAAGTGTGGGTATAGTGAAGTCTTGCATTAGGAATAAGTAGCAATGAGAATTGACTCCAGCATTGGACAATTGTAGGGGGCTCAACCCCTTTAATTGGGAAACTTGTGGGTGTTGAACTTGAAAAAGATGGATGCTTTGAATGTGGGGTTTGATCTTATTCGCCCGGGACAATGTGGGTGTCAGCCATATTTGTCGATATTCTGTTCTACTACTTTGTTTATTGATTTCCTTTTTTTAACCTTTTTCAAGTGTAGGCGTTGAACCCGTTTCCCTTGAAAATATCGTGGCTGTTGAACCTTTTTCCAAGCGTGGGTGTTGAACTCTAACTGGGAAAAGTGTGAGTCTTGAACCTTTTTACCTGGAAGAATATGGGTGTTGAACCTTTTCAAATTGCTGGTGTAGCACCCCAATGGGAACAGTGTCAATTTGTCCCTAAACTAGCCCATGTTTCTTCCCTTTGACTGGGAAATATTTGGGTATTAAACCTTTTCAAATTGCACTCGGCTCACCCTCCTCCTCCGTCATGCTACTAAAGCACCCAACGCGGTCCCCAAGCAACCGAGCCTCTCCGTTGAGATGACAGCATTTGAGTGGGCGCCCCCTCACCTCTGCGTGCCGTCCCGGCGCACCCGCGCCCCAGATGCTCTTGGAGTAAACACCTCGCTGCGTGCGGTCGGTAACCGTGGCAACGGTCCTTCCGACAGCTGCTCCATACGCGACCTTGATGATGACTGTTGAAAGACTACGAATAGTTTCAGCAAAATGTCACGGTTGAGTGTCTGGAGGTTTGATTTGACCGCTTAACTCAACTAAGCAGCGTACTTCACCTCAAATAATCAACTCAGAAACGAGGAAGAATGCAAGTATCGGAAATTCTGCGTCATTGTCCTAATTGGTGACATTGAAATTGAACTCGTGAAAGGATTCAACACTTTGATCCTGGTGAAAAAGTTCAAAACGCACTCTGTCATGGGTGAAAGGGTTCAACACTACATTTTCTCCAGTAAAATGGTGCAACAGCACACTCCCCTTTCCCGGTTAAAGGTTTAAACACCCGCACTTTTTACAGTCAACGGGTGTAGCAGTACACCCACACTTTTTTTCGTTTTAGAGAGTAAAGTTCATTTTCTCCAGTAAAATGGTGCAACAGCACACCCCGTTTCCCAGTTAAAGGTTTAAACACCCGCACTTTTTACAGTCAACGGGTGTAGCAGTACACCCACACTTTTTTTCCTTTTAAAGAGTAAAGTTCATTTTCTCCAGTAAAATGGTGCAACAGCACACTCCCCGTTTCCCGGTTAAAGGTTTAAACACCCGCACTTTTTACAGTCAACGGGTGTCGCGGTACACCCACACTTTTTTTCCTTTTAAAGAGTAAAGTTCATTTGCTCCAGTAAAATGGTGCAACAGCACACTCCCCTTTCCCGGTTAAAGGTTTAAACACCCGCACTTTTTACAGTCAACGGGTGTAGCAGTACACCCACACTTTTTTTACTTTTAAAGAGTAAAGTTCATTTGCTCCAGTAAAATGGTGCAACACCACACTCCCCTTTCCCGGTTAAAGGTTTAAACACCCGCACTTTTTACAGTCAACGGGTGTAGCAGTACACCCACACTTTTTTTACTTTTAAAGAGTAAAGTTCATTTGCTCCAGTAAAATGGTGCAACAGCACACTCCCCTTTCCCGGTTAAAGGTTTAAACACCCACACTTTTTTACAGTCAACAGGTGTAGCAGTACACCCACACTTTTTTTCGTTTTAAAGAGTAAAGTTCATTTGCTCCAGTAAAATAGTGCAACAGCACACCCCCGTTTCCCAGTTAAAGGTTTAAACACCCGCACTTTTTACAGTCAACGGGTGTAGCAGTACACCCACACTTTTTTTTCCTTTTAAAGAGTAAAGTTCATTTGCTCCAGTAAAATGGTGCAACGGCACACCCCCGTTTCCCAGTTAAAGGTTTAAACACCGGCACTTTTTACAGTAAACGGGTGTAGCAGTACACCCACACTTTTTTTCCTTTTAAAGAGTTAAGTTCATTTGCTCCAGTAAAATGGTGCAACAGCACACCCCCATTTCCCAGTTAAAGGTTTAAACACCCGCACTTTTTACAGTCAACGGGTGTAGCGGTACACCCACACTTTTTTTCCTTTTAAAGAGTAAAGTTCATTTGCTCCAGTAAAATGGTGCAACAGCACACCCCCGTTTCCCAGTTAAAGGTTTAAACACCCACACTTTTTACAGTCAACGGGTGTAGCAGTACACCCACACTTTTTTTACTTTTAAAGAGTAAAGTTCATTTGCTCCAGTAAAATGGTGCAACAGCATACCCCCGTTTCCCAGTTAAAGGTTTAAACACCCGCACTTTTTACAGTCAACGGGTGTCGCGGTACACCCACACTTTTTTTCCTTTAAAGAGTTAAGTTCAAGAGTACTCATACCTTTCTCAGCGAAAGTCTAAAACCACCCACATCTTTGCAAGTGAAAGCTTGTGACACCCACACTTTTCCTGCTGAATGGGTTCAACACCCACACTCGCCTCGATATTTGCCTTTAGCACCGACAGTTGTCCCACAGAAAGCGCTCAACCGCCACATCTTTGACAGCAAAAGGGTTTAACGCCCACCCTTTTGCCGGCTTCCTGCATGACTACGTGTGTTGCTGCACCGCATTTGTTTACTTTGATTTTGTTGCCGACTGAAGGCGGCAACAAGCAAACGGCACCAGCAAACGGCTTCAAGCTGCGGCGCGCCCCCGTCCGTGCGCGCGCGCGCGCCGTGACGTCGACGCCGCCGAAATGGCAGCGCCGTAAATAGTCCAAGTCGTCTCGCCTCAGCCCAGACGCGCGCTCGCAAGCCGGTCGGCCTCCTCCGAACCTTCGCGAGAGATGGAATCCGATCCGAACGGGACTTGGGTGGACTTCTCGGGAGGCGTCCAGCTCCTGGACAGCGAGGAGATCCGGACGGCCGTGCCGGCGTTGCTGGTCGGCGTGTGCGTTTCGGGCGCCGCGGGCAACCTCCTGGTGCTGCTGGTGTTGGCGCGCGACTTCCGCGCGGGGCGAGGCTCCGAGGCCAAGGCTCTGCTCGCCGCGGTGGCGGCCGCCGACGCGCTCCTCCTGGTCCTGTGCGGCCCCGCGCGCGCGCTGGCCGTCTACAAGCAAGCCTGGGTGCTCGGCCGCTTCGCGTGCGTCACCGCCGACTGGTTCCAGCACTCGTGCCTGGTGGCCAAGACGCTCCTGCTGGCGGTCAGCACCCGGGCCAAGCACACCCCGGCGCCCGCCGGCGCCGGCGCGCATCGCGGCTGGATGGTCTGGGCCGTGGCGTTGGCGTGGCTGGCGTCCATGATGTTGGCCCTCCCGCAGATGCTGTTCGCCGACTTGCGGCCGCGCGGCGGGCGCGCCGCCGCCGGCGTCGTCTGCGTGTCCCGGATGCCGGCGTGCGCCTCGCGCTTCATGGCCGTCTTCCACAAGATCTACCCGGCGGCCGCCTACGTAGCCCCGGTGCTGTTCGCCGTGGCCTACTACACCAAGAGCCTCCACGGGGCGCTCAATTACGCGCCGAGCCCGGGCCGCCAGAGCAAGGTGACGCTGGCGCTGCTGTGCCTGAGCAGCACGCTGGGCCTCCTGCTGCTGCCCGAGTGGGGCACCTTCACCTGGGTGCGGCTGGGCTACCGCCAGCCCCCCGCGGGGCTGCTCCTGTGCGCCCAGGTGCTGGCGTACGCGTGCGGCGCGCTCTCGCCGCTGCTGCTGGTCACCATGTACGACGACGTGCGCCGAGGCCTGGCGGCGCTCTGCCTGGCGGCCGCCTGCCGCGGGGCCAAAGCGGGCGCGGCCCCCAAGGCCACCGAGGGCAACGGAGCCGAGCTGGGCGGCCCGGCGGCCAACGCGGTGCTCGCCGGCGCCGAGAAGCCCTTCCCCGACGTCGAGCACTTTTGGACGGGGCGCAGGAACACGCAGGTGGAGGAGGAACAGGACCCCATCCCGTGGGAGAAAGAAGAGAAAATGCTCTAGTCCGACCGCCCGCTGTGCGCTTGGAACACTTCCATGGAGGAATTCGAAAGCTACATCTTTCAAAACGTGTTTCACATTCTACCCGTGTGCAGTTTGTATCCAAAATGTTGCCTGATAGCTTTTCATATTGTTTTTATTTTTAAAAAAAATTAAAAAGGAAAAAACGTGTGCTACCTTGTATAAGTCCATTGATAGAAACGTCTAAATATTTATAGAAATTTTAGATTTAAGATAAGCAGAAGCTTTATTGATTTATCTTTCTTTTAAAAGAGTGTTATCCTGTTAAGTTTCAATGTGTATTTAAAAAAAAAAGTTAGATTTCATTGTTTAGGGTTTTGTCTTAGCTTAGAATCGATCTTTTGACGGACTGTAAAAATGTGTCACCTTGTAGCATTAAAAATATCTTTTTTTTAAATCAAGTTTAGACCAAGTGATCGTGTTGAACAGTCATCATTTTTATTATTTTATTCATTTAAATAGATAAAGTCAACATTTGTTCATTAAAATTCCTAAATGAAATTTGACATTTAGTTAAAAAAAAATTCATCTTGTTAAAAAAACGTTTCCTTTAAGTTTCTTCTGTCAAGACAAACTGGATTTGTGTCCAAATTTGCCAAATTGCAACCGACTAAAAGTCTGATTGTGGATGATAAACAAAACCTGATCAGCTATATGGACTCATCCCATCTCAATCCGAGGCAAACCGCCTCTTAATCACCGATAAAAACACAATCCAATCTTTTTTTTTTTTTCAGACATGGAAAAACATATCACATCTCCTCATTGCATTCGCCACTAATCTCTCCGGTCAAAATCCTGCCGGGGCGATTTTACGTGACGAGAGCGAGGCAGCTGTAGCTCTTGAGAAAAAAAAAAGTGTCAATAGTTCAACGTGTTATTACACTGAGCATCTTTTACACAAAAACTCAAGTCTTGTCATGGTCGCTTGCGTCTTTTTTCCTCGCCTAGCAGAATGTAACTTGCACTTTCATTGTCCGGAGCGTCAAACCCGCATTACTATTCTTCGGATGATTCCGAATTGTCCAATGTTCTTTTCATGACGAGGTGTTTTGAGCTATGCTAGCATGATACGGCGACTTGTCACATGGTTAAAAAAATGATTGAATAAAAGGATGAAATGATTCATGAGTCTTTGAGCTTGATGTGTGTTGGGTTCTTTCGCGATATGATCTCTAGCTAACGCGCGCTAAAACACTTTTAGCGTATGAAAACCGACAAGCTAATCCAAGTGTCGGATTAGCTCACAGTCACGCAGCCGTGTTTGCTAACTTTGGTTCGAGGAGGGTGTATGCGTTGACGTATGGTGAAACAGTTAAGCGTATGAAAAAGAGGCTCATTTAAGTCTTTGGTTTGCCGCACGAGTTGAGTTAACCGATGACGCAGATTTACCGACTCGAGATTGACGCTGGCGTGTTCGCATCTCGGCTGGAGTACTGTCGCGAGTCCGCCGATCCTCCATGAAGCGTCTCCAGTCGGGCCAAAATGTCCACGCTCAAGCCGAGGCGTAAAAAATTTCGCATTTTCTGGTCGAAATCCGATTTGGTTAATAACCAGAGACCTTGGAAAACTGAAGTTTGACTGAAGTGCGGACCAGGCACCGTTCGAGGTACCAAGAACTAAGCGGAGGCTCAGAGGTGATTGAGTCTTTTATGTTGTCGGCCATTCTCTTTGGAATGACCTCGTTCTTAAAGTTATTGGTAGACAAAACCACCCCCCTTGCTTTAAAACTTGTCTTAAAACCCAATTTGGATAACTTGGAAAACAGGATCAAAGAATTTAAAGTAGGAAACAGTGTTCTCGAAGGGTTAACGTGTAAAAAAAATGGGTCAGCATGGCGTCTTCCCGCCGCCAAGCTTTCTCGGGCTGGTAAAAGGGAAGATAGAAAACGAGCTTTTAGCGCTCGTGTGTGTTTGGCAGCCGAGCGCGGAGCCCCCGTGGCTGCGATGCGGCGGCTTTGACATTTTCCTCGTCTTGAGTGAAAAGAAAAGGTTACAGGTGGAGGGGGAAGGCGGAATTCAGGACCCAAGAAAAGAAAAATCCTCCTGAAAAGCTCTTGACCGCCATTGTGTGGCGGCACATCATTTATTCATTGACAGTATGGACGGTTGCCGCGAGCGTCTGCCCTCGGGGGGGGGGTCGCGGATTATTCCCTCTCCTTTTACACGGCACCTCATCAGCCATTTGCTGGTTGACGTGCGGTAAGAAAATAAAATGTTCAAAGTATGAAGATGGGTTTTTTTGGGTGGGGGGGGGGAGTCATTTACTCGAATTGCCCCACGGGGATAAATAAAGTTTTCTGAATCTGAATTTTATTTGTCGCATGCCATTTGTTTTTTTTCTTCAATTTCTGGCTACTTGACACCTGTTCAAACTCAAGTTTCCAATCTGACTTTAAAAATCGTCAGGTTGCCCAAAAAAACTCTTGTGAAAATTCATCCTGCCGCTTTTGTCAGCGCTCACATCATCCATAAAAGCAAAATGGCGGCGCTTCTTTGACACGTTTGTTCACTGGGCGTCAAACGTGGACTTGAATTCGTCTCCTGCGCAGGTCCATGTCTCGCTATGTGAGCTAATGCGTAGCTCGGGATGCTACGATGCCACAATGGAGCGTCCCTTCCGCTTCACTTGTGAACAAAAGCACACCGACTGGGCGCCAGGACTCGGTGAAAAAACGTGCCTCTGGGCGTGAGCTCTCGCTAAGATACTGCGTATGTTATTCTTACATTAGCTGCTGACTTGCTATTGCGGTGGCTTCTCTAGAGTGGAGTTGGAGTATTAGCTTAAGAGGCATGTCGTCATTTTCAAACTGAAGGGGCCATCTTGCCCGGTTTAGAAAGTTAACCATTAAAACAAGAGTAATATTAATAATAAACAGCTATAAAAGGTTAAAAAATGTCAATGTTGTATTTGTTAGTCCTCTGAGAATAAAGTTAGATGATTGAAATCGGCCCAGCTTTCCGTCATGATGCTGTTCTTGTGTTCCTCCAGCAGGTGGCAGAAGAGGGCCAGCCCTCCATCTTGCACACCTGCTGCCAATGTCATTAACTAATTAAAGGCTCCATGTTGTCATGCCAGATAATTTGCCTCCATCTAACTGTTCCATGTTTTTGCTCTTTGATTGCCCTTCCTCCGAGTTCATGTTTCTGGAATTCAATTCTGTACGGAGCTTTTGGGAAACTTGACACTGAGAATTTTGTTTTAATCTGAAATAGAATATATATATATTTTTTTTTAATATAATCTCTTGATAATTGCATCATATTTGAGGGGTGGGGATGGAAAGGGCCCTTAACTCATTCGGTAGCAGCCAATTTTGGACCAAGTCTGAAAAGACGTTTAAAAACGTCTTTGGGAGTGAATGAATTAATAGGACATAAGGTTAACTAGGATACATTTATTTTTAAATTTCCAATTTTTTTTTCAGAAAGACGCCCAAATTTTTTTTTTTACAATAAAGATATATTTTTTCTAAGGGACGCATCAGACAATTCATATTTTTTCCAGAAAAACATGATTATTCCCACAGGAAATCCCCCACTATCTCCCGTAAAAAATAAAATAAAATAAAATAAAATAAAATAAAATAAATCCTGCGTCATGTGTTTTGGGTCGGGAGGAAAATGTGGTAAGGAAAATAAAACCAAGAACAATGTCAAGCAGTTTTTTTTTAAATGAAGAAAATAGAATAAAAGCATTTTGAGGCTTCAGGTCAGCGAGCGTCCGCCGTGCTCTTTTTGTGGCGATGTCGCCGCTGCTCTCTGCTTTCTCGGCTCGCGTCTCACTCAAGCGTGACGGATGAGTTGTCGCCCTGAGCTCTCTGCGGGTCTTCGCTTATTTTCCTGTCCTGTCTCTCTAAGGAGTTTTTTTTTTTTTTTTTTTTAACTGGGACATGGCAACAAATGTTTGCTTTTTGCCCTCAAAGCAGCTTGGGGGGTTCTGGCTCAAGCTACCTTGCATTTTGTGTTGCCATCATAGGTGATGATATCATTTTTTTTTTTTAGGGTGGAAAAACATTTTCAAAACCCACAATCCCACACCCCAAAAACATGTTTTAGTGGGCCCACTTCTGACACTTCTTGAAGGGCACCTCTGACACCATTTAAAAAAACAAACAAAACAAATCTAGTAGCGACATCATGTACAGATTCGTCGTGATGACTATGTACTGTTCCACTTCTGACACCAATTTTATGATGGGAACAGGGAATGTTCACACTCTTGGAATTCTCCTAGAAATTGACCCCCAAGCATCACCAAAGTGACAGGCACTCGACAGGGAAAAGGAAAGTCGTCTAATTGGACTCCAAAGGGCACATCTCATCATCATAATCATCACCATCATCATCACCTTTAATGACATTTACACAAGACGACCGTATTTGATTTTGCCCAATGACGTCACCCTGCCTTCCCGTGTGGATCCCGTTGATTGGTTTTGAACGCGGACACGCCTTCTTCCCGCCTCCCAATACTTTAGTGTGAAATTGACGCCATCGTGTGGTTAACAGGAGAGCACTGCAGACATACGAAATGTGATTTTTGACTCGCACCCTTTTTTATTTATCCGTAATCATTTTCGGTCTGAAAATTATGTACTATTTCAATAAATATGTGATATGATAATTATTAATTCATAAAAATATTTTCACTTTATTTTATGAAATGGTTTTATATATTTTTAGTACATATTTGGTTTTAATATTGAAATAAATCCGTTAAAATATCGTATTTTATGGATTTTAATGAGTTCACCATAGAAGTTGAAGATATTTTCAAACATTTGGAACTTGAAAATTAACAGAAGATTATCGTTGCATTTGAACTCGTATTGAACATTTATGAACGTGAAATCTTTTTTAAATTACACTCATTTTAATTTAAGGAACTGTGACTGGCTTGTTTAAAAAAAATCAAAAACTGAATAAAACACACGTGTTCATTCGATTCATGTTGAGTTAATCCACACTAAAAGGTGAAAATATCTGCAAATCATATGGAATTCACAAAAGATCTTGTATTTTATACTTCAATAATTTTATAGCTAATATCTTGAGTTCACATTGAAACATTAAGGATTAATCCAAATATTGTTTTGAATGTCGCTGTTGTAACATGTTGTTTAGAGTAGAGAAAGCCAGTCATAAAAACGGCAGATTTATGGCATGAGTAGCGGTGTTTTAGTGTGCCTCGTCCTTGTTGAAATAAATAAATAGTCATAAAACGGCAGATTTATGGCATGAGTAGCGGTGTTTTAGTGTGCCTCGTCTTTGTCCGTGTGCGCGGATTAATTTGACGGGATTAGAGACAGATGTAAAGCAGAAATCGAGATCAATTCTAATCCTAAAGGCAGAATGTTGACGTTGGATTAGGAGACGTAAAACCACGCCCCCTCCAGGTTCATCCTATCGCTGATTGGCCCTAGCGTAGACTGACGGTTTTTTTCCTCCAACAGGAAGGGGTAAAGGGCGGGACCGGGGCAGATGTGTGTGAAAGGAGCACCGCGAGTTCGCCGTCCGGTTTTAGAGCAGGTCTTCAAGTGACACTCGCCGATCCGAAGCAACCCACGCACACCAAAGGTAAATTTGGAACACTTTCTCGATCTTTTTTTTTTCCCTCACCGTGTGCTGCTGTGGCACGTCGAAGAAGTGACGTTTTATTTCCGCGACTGCAGCCTTTGAAACGCTGTGGCGTCAGCAGCTCCTTGTTGACCTCAAAACGCTTCAAAAATATAGAAACGTGCTACTAATTGCTTCTCGGGGACTTTAGTATCAATGTGTGAGTCATTCATATGCTATTAAACGGGTTTAAGAAGCGATTCCCAGTGCTGGCCTATAAATATCCACGTCAACCCGAATTTTGTATGTGTGTGGCTTTTTTGGGGTGATAATAGTTATCAAAAGCAACTTTACAGAGTGACATAAAAATGATAATGACGCAATAGATGTTATTGAAATATTACACAGAGGTCAACCGTTGCCCTTGCGTCAAGGTTTTGCCACCTCCTTGCATGTGTGTGTGTGTGTGTGTGTGTGTTTCCTCGTTAATCTGTAATCTGTCATGCCAACACGCATTGACAAAGCAACACACACACGCACACCCAAATCGTTTTACACAGTGCACCTGCCTAATTTTAGTGCAGTGACACCTGACCACCTGAGTCCGAGAGTGTTAAGGCGATCCGGGCCTGTTTAGACCGCAAAGTGACAGTAGAATTTGGGTGACATTTCCTAATGTCGTGTGCAAACAAAACGCTAGTGGACACACAACAAAGAGATGGGGGGGGCGTTTCCATATGGAGTTAAAGGTGATTAATCAGTGACATATTTACATTTTTCCACCCCTCCTTGCTGGAACAAGCCACAAAAAGTTTGACGTTGTATTGAACCTGAAAGGGTTTTGTTTTTTTTTGTCTTTTGTGTGTTTCAGTTTCTTCACTTTTACTTTCACTTTCACTTTCAGAGGGCTCCCAAAATGATACCAAGTGTCTGTGAGATCATTTTGTTGGCAATGTCTTAATTTTTTTGGGGGGGGGGGGAGCAGAAGGTGAAAGTGAACGTCACAACACTGCTGTGACTTGACACCGTTTCCTTGTTGTTGTCCTTGATGTTTCGTTGGACTCGCTATATTCATTTTGTCCTTACGGCCTTTCATTTCACTTGCGAGCAAATGTTTAGCGACAGTTGATTTAATGCTACTGAATATAATCAGTGTATGATTTAAAATAATTAGAATGTTTGTTTTGTTTATTTTACCACCACTTCTGTATTTTATTATTCACATTAAACTATTTAACCAATTATACAATTAAATAAATGAAAAAAGGTCATACAGGGCGGCCCGGTAGTCCAGTGGTTAGCACGTGGGCTTCACAGTGCAGAGGTACCGGGTTCGATTCCAGCTCCGGCCTCCCTGTGTGGAGTTTGCATGTTCTCCCCGGGCCTGTGTGGGTTTTCTCCGGGTGCTCCGGTTTCCTCCCACATTCCAAAAACATGCGTGGCAGGCTGATTGAACACTCTAAATTGTCCCTAGGTGTGAGTGTGAGTGCGAATGGTTGTTCGTCTCTGTGTGCCCTGCGATTGGCTGGCAACCGATTCAGGGTGTCCCCCGCCTACTGCCCGGAGACGGCTGGGATAGGCTCCAGCACCCCCCGCGACCCTAGTGAGGATGAAGCGATGCGGAAGATGAATGAATGAATGAATGAATGAATGAATGAAAAAAGGTCATACAAGTGTAAAAAGAAGATAACCACAGCGACTCGGGGGTGGTGGGGGGTGGGAAGCGCTTGAGTCTTGCTACTTTGAATATGACGTAGTGTCCTTTTCCATGTTCCCCCGACAACGTTGCAACTGTACATTTGTCGTCGCGTTTTCTTTCCAGATGTCGTTTGCTAGCGAGCAGCTGTACAACGGCTACCTGCGCACCAACATGCCCACCATCGTCACCAAGGTCAAAGTGCGACAGATTGTGGTCCACTTGCCGTGTCTTACCGACTCCGACCGGGTGAGAACCTTGTCGTGCTGGCTCCCATTTGTTTTTGCTCTTGCTCATGAGCCCCATGCCCCCCCCCCAATCTCCCCTGACCAAGTCTGGAGACGATATCTGAATACTTGGCCAAGTGGAAATTTGAAAGTTTGTCTTCAAATGGTGGCTTATGAGCAAGCTGCTACATAATCAGACACTGCCTTAGACTGGGTGAAGCAGCATGTGGTTCTTCTCATATCTTCTGACCCCGAGTACGCGTGCAACCGAACCGATTTGCATGTTTTTGTCACGTGGCGTGCGCCGGCAGGAGGCGATCGAGGCCAAGCGGGAGATGTGCGGCAACTTCAACGGCATGGTGCTGCTGCTGGACTGCCTGAAGAGGCGCGACAGCTGGCCCGAGCACTTCATCCGAGCTCTGGAGAAGTGCCAGGAAGGCGCCATGGCCGCCGAGATCCGGGCCGAGTACGACAAGCTCCTTGGCGCCGGCGGTAAGCCGTCTTTTGATTGATATTTGATTTTGATTTGATTGTCAATCGGCTCGCAGCAGCATTTTGGAGCAACTGGAGATGCTTCATGGAGGATTGGCTGACTCCGGGGAGGTGACGAATTTGTTCACGACTGTTTCAAAGTGCTCTTGAGGAAAGGAGATGCTTGACTTTAGTCAGCTCAAAGAAACGGGATTTCTAACCCCCCCCCCCTCCCGCCCCCCCCCCGCCCCCATCCCGACATTGGGAAATCCTCTGTCTTTCTTTTTCATCGTCTGTGTAGATTCCACCCCGAGCTCTCCTCCGACCAACGCGGCGATGGCTCACATCCATCCGGCGCCGCCCCCCTCTCACCCCCCCGGGCCCGAGACCGGCAGCCCCAGCCAGTCCGCCGCCGCTTCTCCACCCTCTCCCGCTCAAGCCGACCCTGAAAATGAGATCCGAACTCCCGCTCCCGCCCCTGAGACGACGCCCCCGCCCTCGCCCCCACGAGGGGCGACCCAAAACCATCCGGACCACCCAGAACCGACGGAAAGCTCCGAATCCGACATTGCGGATGTTCAAAGGACGCCCGAAGAGGTTTCGTTCCACTGCGACGCGACGCCCGAACACGACCAGGCTGCGGAATCGTGTGAAATTATTGAAAGTCCCGACGATGCGGACGTGACCGACGCCCCCTTGACCCCCAAAAAGCCCCCCGTGCAGGACAGCGCCCCACCTGTGGAGAAAATCCCGCTCGATGATATTTCCGAAGCTCTGGACGACACACAGGTGAGAAGAACGTCATAAACATGACGTGACATCCCGTATTTCATTTTACTTTATTTTTTTTTTAGTAAGGCACACGTTCATTTTCTCCCCCCCCCCCCCCCCAAAAAAAAGTCCATCCATGTTTTTTGTTCATAGCGGAACTCAAGACTACTTCCTGTTTTCGTTTCTCATGGGAAATGATCATTTTAGTCGCCTTAATGCCGCAGTGAGACCAAAATGGACGCAAAAACGTGTCTGGTAAATGCTTTTCCGATGTCGCAATACGGGACAATATCATTGCGGTCTGTGGAGCTGAGAGGTAGACGAGGAAAGTGACATTCCGACTTATTTACTTTCACGCATGTAGTCGCTTATCAGGCGTTGGGTGTTTTATGCTCGAACTACTTCCCGCTTCGATTGTTTTGTCCCGAGACCATGAAAGTCTCTCAGAGCCGTCGCAGAGGCCGTAGCTTTGGTCACGTTCTCGCTCGCTTCTTTTTCCACTTTCAGATCGTCGTCGAGAACTGTACGGCCGCAGGAAGTACACCCGCAAGCCCCGCCTCTCCCGACGCCTCCTCGGTGTTTCTGAGCACGGCCCGCGCACTCGATCCGAACTCCGACGCCACCGTTGCCGGATGGTCGACAGAGCCGTATTCCGGTGACACGGACCGCTTGGAAATAAGCAAGGATCAGGACGAAAACCATGAGGACGAGATGCGGGCGCACGTCTCCCAGCCGGCGGTCAACGGCGACGCCCCCGCCAAAGAACCCGCTAGCGTCCGGGAGCCCGCTTCCACGACTTTGTGCCCCGAGACCGAGAAACCGGCCCCTCGTGGCGCGCTGGCCGCCAACGCCAAGTTTGTGGCGACGGCGGCGGGGGTGGGCGTCTGCGCGCTGTTGCTGGCGTGGAAGTTTAAGCATTGAGGTTCGGTTTTTAAGGCCGCGTTTCCCCCAACCACTTCCTGAGCCTTTACACTCAAAAAGTCTCACTGCACATCACCGGACAAAAATGTCCCCTAAAATCTGTACGCACAAATAATGATTTTGTCTTAAATTGCACACATATTTACGGTTTGGTTGAACACAAATTCTAACCCCCCCCCCCCCCCCCCGCTTGATTTTTCAAATGTCAAATACCTCCACTCCATTCTAGAAAAAGAGATGCGATTTTATCCAGCGTCTTTCTTCTGCCGACACATAACTACACGTTTAAACCGTAAAAATATATCCATAAAAATGAAAAAACTCCAGTGGCTGGAATTTATCCCACTTGGTTGTCATGAGGCTTTTCCTTGCTGCGACAACGGGGCACTCTAAATGCCACACCATGCTAGGACTGAGAGCAATTTATTGCTCAGTTGTTGAGAAATAGCAACAAACTAGCAACAAATGGCAATCCCGGAGCTTTCCGGCATTCGTAGGGCGTCTCCGACTATGTAAGTAATTCCGCATGAGCAGGCCACTGGTCCGTTCGCTAGCTTGATAGCCCGCTAGCCCACTAGCCCACTCGCTAGCTTGATAGCCCGCTAGCCCACTAGCCCACTCACTAGCTTGATAGCCCGCTAGCCCACTCGCTCGCTACGTCGTGTGGACCGCTACACGACACAAAACCGAGTGAGGCGATGACTCATTGGACAGCGCCGAGACTGGCCGTAGCTAGCCCGCTAGCACGTTAGCCCGCGAACAAGTAAAGTCAAGTCACTGCCGCACTCCATTTTGTATCGTTCCACATAACGGGACACTCGAGGGAACTTGAACTGTCCATTCAACTCCTATTTTCCATCCCGTGGCTCACACTAGCGACAACTTGAGTCGAGTACATTCGTTCATATAGCAACGTATTTGAGTGACGGGTGAAAGTCGCTAACAGTGTCCAACAGTTGCATGTTTCATGATTTTGGAGCCTCGTTTTATAGACCCGCCGATGTATTTATTTATTTATTTTTATTCATTCAAATTTGAAAGCGTGTCGGCAATCCAATTCTCTGCGGTGGGATACATTTTATCAGCCCTTTTCTTTCCCGAGCTGGGACTTGAAATGAAGTTGCAGCATCGTGGTTGGCGACGCCCACTTTCAGGAGAAAATCTGACGGGTGCCTTATTGTTAGGAAAGGATGGAATGATTTTTTTTTAAGGCTAAATTTGCCAGTCATCAGCACTTTGTAGATGCCATTTTTTAATTTTATTTATTTGAACTTAAATTATTGTACTACGCTGGATACTCTCAATAGGTACCTTAGCACTTAGATGACACATGCGCTGTTATCATTTTAATGTCATGTTTGAATTAATTGATTGGCAGTTTTAGTCAATGGGAAACGGGTGCGCGCAGGCCACATTTGACTATAATATGAAATTGAGTGGAAGAAATTTTTAACATTTGTATTTAAAATATGTGCACTTGTTTATTTTAATATTGAAGTCAATATCCAATGATATTCATTTTACAGTCTGAGAAAAATGGTCTGTTTCAGGGTAATATAGTTTTTTTTAAAAACTTGTTCTGAAATGGCATACCTGATGATCATGCAAGTGTAAAAAGAAGCTAATCGCTGTTCATTGTAAAACCTAAAAACAATTAGTCCATCTATATCAAAGGATGGTAATGGTTCGTTGAGGGCTTAAACTGTTGCCGTTTATATAAAAAGGTTTTACATACCTGGCTGCCATACAAGTGTAAAAAGAAGCAGTAAAAATGTGAAAACTGTGCATAAATATGTTTCACAAATATGGTCTTGTTTCGAAGCCATTTCTTTGTACATACAGTATAGTGATATGTAAAGAGAGCTTATAGTATAATAAAATTGTAACTTGAAAATTCGTGGTGATTGTCATGATTTGATTTGTCAATTTTATTGAACAGGTAAAAAAAATGCATGCAGAATTACAATGTAAAAAACATGGGAAGTAAATTAGGACTCAATGAAAGTTGCAAGCTGTAAAAAAACAGGATGCAAAATTGCACTTGGGGGCAGGGGGGGGGGGAATCCGCAATAGGTGAACCGCAATATAGTATGTACGGTTTCTATCAACAAAATGAAAAATTGATTAAAATGTGAAATGATATGTCTGTAATAGAGAGTATATACAGCTCTGGAAACATTTAAAGGACCCCCAAAAATATACGGAACTTGTTTGTTTGTACTGTATTGGTTATATGTTGAACTTAAATACAAATTATAATTGTAACTATTTTGCATCATTGACGCTATTCTTGCAACTAAAGGCGTGTCTTCGGAGATGTTTCGAGCTGTGATTTGCTCCTCAGCCGTCACCCATCCGATGACCACGCCCACATTACGAAGACCACAGCAAACAGAAAACGCCAAGTCAATTTAGCTAGTTAGCTGGAGAATTAGCTTGTGTGTCGTCGGCCTTTTTGTACCCACTGAAACATCACCCACCCACCCGCCCGCCCCCCGTTACCATTAACAACATCTATGTCGTAATTTGGCCAACTCTTTTTTTTGTGGTTGTTGTTGTTTTTTAATGGCGACCAACGGCTACCGCCAGCGGAACGATGACAGCGTGGACGACGAGGACGAAACGCCCACGAAGAAGCAGCCGCGCTCCGACAAAGACGTAACCGGCTCAGGCTGTCATCTCCGGAGCGAGGCCGACAAGGAGGCGGCGGCCGCGACGGCTGGACGTGGTCGCTCTCCCCGCCGCGCCTCCAACGCGACGGCGCGGCTTCGCAGCGACTCGGTGAAGAAGAGCAGGCCGCGTAAGTGTTGTCGTGCCCTTTAACTCGTTTTTTTTTTTTTTTGGTACTTGTTTGTTCATGTATTCCTATTGAATTGACTGAAAAGAAGACGTTTACAATCCCAGTATGAAAGTCTATCCGGTAACATGTTTATTTTTTTTTAAATCTTTGTTGAATTCAACACATGAATGAATGAAGGCAAAACGTCGGCGTAAATTTGCGGGCTTTGATGCGCTCTGGGGAGGCCGACGTTGGCGCACAAAGGTAATATTTGCGGTACAAAGTGTTGTAGTCTGTTGCTGTTTTGCAACAAGATAGCGTTGGCGGTACCCGCTGTTCCTCTGATGGTGATGATCACACGATGGGCTATGAGGATGAAGCTGGACGCCGTCTTGTGCTCGCCATCACCAACGTCGTCATTCTCCTCCTCCTCCTCCTCATCGTCTGACATTTTCCCTCCAAAACTCGTCTGGACGCTTCATTTCGTACATTTTCGTTCCAAAACATAATTGTTTTGTTTAATCATGCGTGCTTGTCAGTCTGGTGTTGTCAAGAACAAAGCAGCCCATTGCGGTTCCCGTTTTTATTTTCCACAATCAATTCTGAACATGTCGTTCTATTTTATTGCATGCTGATTTTCTAGAAACTACATACAAGTTGATGTATAGTTTATATACATACAATTCTGCTTTTTCCTCACGTCAGCAAATGTCGTTAAGCGTAAAAAAGTGTTCCTTTGAAATCCCCAATGTATAGCTAACCTGCTGTATGTGTAGCATATTTCTTCGCGTAACCACTGCCGTGAGAAAGTCACCCTCTTCATGTTGTCCTTTTGAACCGTAGCATTCCCCTGGTTCGGCATGGACATCGGCGGCACGCTGGTCAAGCTGGTGTACTTCGAGCCCCGCGACATCACGGCGGAGGAAGAGCAGGAGGAGGTGGAGAACCTGAAGAGCATCCGCCGCTACCTGACGTCCAACACGGCGTACGGCACCACCGGCATCCGCGACGTGCACCTGGAGCTACGCGAGCTGACGCTGTGCGGCCGCACGGGCAACCTGCACTTCATCCGCTTCCCCACGCACGACCTGCCCACCTTCCTGCAGATGGGCAGCAGCAAGCACTTCTCCAGCCTGCACACCAGCCTCTGCGCCACCGGCGGCGGCGCCTATAAGTTTGAGGACGACTTCCGCACGGTGCGTTCGCCTCGGCATTCGGATTTCCCCGTGCCACCCCCCACCCCCCCATTAAATGCACATCGTCATCCATTAGACCACTATCTCGAGTGTGAAGAACAGCAAATTTAGAAAATAGGTTATGACAATTAATTAGCTAAGAACACACTGTAAAGCACTTGACTTTGGAGTCAACCAATCCTCCATGAAGCATCTCCAGTTGGTCCAAAATGCTGCTGCTCGCCTCTTGACGGGCACTCGTAAGAGGGAGGGTAAGACTTGATTTTCAGTTGGACTCTTTTTGTGCTTTCTGTTGCGTTCATTGTACATGAAAAAATTTAACAGTCATTTTATCAACATGTTAAAAAAAATGCATAAAACGTATGTGGCATCTCTAATGCGCCGACGTCGCCTTTCCCGCCGATCCAGACGGCCGACCTGGAGCTCCACAAGCTGGACGAGCTGGACTGCCTGATCCGCGGCGTGCTGTATATCGACGCGGTGGTCTCCAGGGGCCCGTCCGAGTGTTACTACTTCGAGAACCCCGCCGAGCCGGACCGCTGCGTGCAGCGCCCCTACGCGCTGGAGAACCCCTACCCGCTGCTGCTGGTCAACATCGGCTCCGGCGTCAGCATCTTGGCCGTCTACTCGGAGACCAACTACAAGCGCGTTACTGGGACCAGGTGCGTTGTCCCTTTTGAATGCGCGGACAGTTGCTCGGGTTTAAAAAAAATATAAAAATATATATAAATATAATAATATAATATTTATAATATATAAAAATATTATATATATATATATATTTTTTTTTTAAATCAGTGTTTCTGCAAGTCATTAAATGGAATGCATTGAATTTGATCGGGTGACAAAATGGCGGCCGTTTTTCCGGACAAAGCGGTAACGGCCGTGTGACTTTTCAGCCTGGGCGGGGGGACCTTCCTGGGCCTGTGCTGCTTGCTGACCGGCTGCTCCACCTTTGAGGAGGCGCTGGAAATGGCGTCGCAGGGCGAGAGCACCCGCGTGGACAAACTGGTCAGGGACATCTACGGAGGCGACTACGAGCGCTTCGGACTGCCGGGCTGGGCCGTGGCCTCCAGGTACGCAATTAGTCCGCCCATGTATGTCCGACTGTATTTTTTTTTCCAATTTGACGTTGTCTTTGCTCGCAAATCACTCGTGTCGAAATGCAACTTCTTTTTCAAAATGCCCACTTGCAAGTTCCTTTTGAGAAATACGACTTGAAAAATTCAAAGGCGACTCTTCTCGCCGGACTGCAATTTATAAATGTTGCAGCTCTATTACAATATTGCAGAAATAAGTGACTTTACATCTTTAAAAAGTATGACTTCATTCTCCAAAAATGTCACTTAATAACAAAAAATCTTATTTGTCAAAAAAAAAAAAAGTTTGGTCAAAAACCTACGACTGAAAATATATATATATATATTTTTTATAGACTTTTTATTGACGAAACATCACTTCAAGAAAAATACTTCTGCAAGGTTTTTTTTAAATCAGAAAAAAGACAACTTTTCCATAATAAGACGTTATCTTGAAAGATTCCATCTGCAAAATGGCGCCTCTATTTATTTATTAAACTTCAATTTATTAATTTTATTGACCGCTCTCCTCTTGTCATATTTCGACTTTTTACGGGCTGCCAAAAGGCAAAATTCATTTGCGATGAAACATTTCCCCCGTTTCGGCGTGGCCTCCACAGTTTCGGCAACATGATGTCCAAAGACAAGCGCGAGTCGGTGTCCAAGCAGGATCTGGCCAGGGCCACGCTGGTCACCATCACCAACAACATCGGCTCCATCACGCGCATGTGCGCGCTCAACGAGGTGAGTTTCAATCCTTTCTATCCGCTCCCCTTGGCTTCCGTCTTCAGGAAACATTTCCTTCCACTGCTGCGTGGATCACTGCGAGATCGATGTCCCGCTGAGCAAAGAAAAAAGACGTTTTCTCACGTGGAGGAAAAGCCTCTTCGCTGCCCATCAAACGCTAGCTCGTTAGCACGGAAGCTAACCGCAGACGTTAGCAGGGATCGTCATAACCCGTCTTCAAATTCATTTTGATTCTTTGGCTTTTGATTTTCGGTTTGACCGTTTCTGTGCTTGCCACTGTCTTTTGTTATTCATTTATTGTTTGTTGTATGATTTTTATTATTATTATTTTTTTCCCGCAGCAGTTCTTGTTTTGAAAGTGCTCTTGAAATGCAGTTAAGTTGAGCCAAACGGCAGCTAGCCTAGCGTAAAAGGTGGCGCGGACGCGTGTCCTGCATGCCTTCAGCCTCTTTACGGTGCTGCCTTGTGGCGTCTTGATCAAGCAGCATTGTACAGGGCTATGAAGGCGCCAGGTTTGCCATCTTCATCCAACTAACATGGATTTGTTTAGCAAGCCCAGCCTAAGGCTTCTTTTTTTTTTTTTTGTCTTTCGTTTGATGAGTTAGCTGGAACAGAATCCAAAATGGCTTCCAATATTGTCTAACGATATTGAGCCCACTGAACAAGGCCCGACATTAACAAAAATTATGTTTTTGTTAAAGGGTTAGGAAAAAATAGAACGCAAAATAATACATTTCAACGTCTTGTCAATTATTTGTCGATTTGCACGAATTTCAAGGCCGGCCCCATACCTCCATTTTTTTTTTTTAAACTTCTTTGGAGAATGTCTCTCCTCCACTGACATTGACCCAATCACTCCTGAATATCTCAACAACCTAACGGCGAGACTAAAAGCCATCAATTGTGCTTTCCCGACTTTTTGCCATCCACCCAAGAATATCGAGCGTGTGGTTTTTGTGGGCAACTTCCTGCGTGTCAACACGCTGTCCATGAAGCTGCTGGCCTACGCCATGGACTACTGGTCCAAAGGTCAACTCAAAGCGCTCTTCTTGCGCCACGAGGTAAGCCGACACAAACAAAATTCAAAATTCTTCAAGTTGGCTGCATCTTATGATCCTTGAGTTTTTTTGTTTTTTTTTCCCCCTCTAGGGTTACTTTGGGGCCGTCGGAGCTCTGCTGGAACTGCTGCATCCGTCTGAAGCAGCCAAAAAATAACAAAAAAAAAATTCATGGACAATGTCAACCTGCTCCAGAGCAAAACAAAATGTTGCACTTTAAAATCTATGGTACAGGATCACGAGGCGCTTCCTCCGTGCTCTCAGGACGGCCTACCGACGGACTCAAATCCATTTTTATTATTATCATTATTATCATTTTAATTTCTTTTTTCAAACACTGCAGCCGTTGCAATTTGAAAAGCGCACACTACTCCATTGCGATCTCAATCTGAATTTGACTAGTGGTTCCAAACGTCGAGGTAACAGGATTACATTAGCTAACCGAAACTGCCGCGGACATGGCAACAATTGGCATTCCAGTGATCGCTCTATATTTTCGTGCGGCGCTAACAAATAAACGCCACGTCCCAAAACGGGCAGTACCTCGCAGTCTCACAAGGAGTAAACTACCGAGCCCATTTGAGCTCTTGCTAACCAAAACAACGATGCAGACCAACGTCATTAGCATCCGGGTCATCGCCGCATCATGTTGCAAGCCTCTGTGTTTATGTTACACCAAAAAAAAAAAAAAAAATCAACGCCTTGAACCAAATAGACTCCGCCAAAGCAAAGTACTAACTGTAATTATCTCCGTAAGCTATTTGCCCTCTCTCGCGAACCCAAACGGTCGCAGAGAAAGCGTCTTTAGCGTCTCAAATAATTGCTGCATCCTGTTGCATGTTTATGCCTCGACCCAAATGGACCTTCCAAGCGAGTCTCAACTGCATCCTTCTTGGGATTCGGTCGTTGTCTGTTGCTAACTAAAAGCCAGCGGATGCAACATATGACCCCTCCCCCCTGACCCGTTTTGGCGAAGGCACATTTGTTTCTAAACAAGTCCGTTTTGTGGACGTACGTGGTCCCAGGAAACATTATGAAGTGCCTGCCATGTGACAATCACTTTTATATACTGTGACTTTGGGGAGGTTAAACAAAAATAAGAACTTTGGTTTGAACGACCTTTGTTTGACTTCAGGGTTCTCACTTAAGTGTGGCAAACTTTTGTCTGGTAGTTTTTCTAGAAGAATGTAAAACACTAGCAGCTAAAGCTGTAATTTGGGAAGGGGCGGGGTTAAAATGGATTTCTTAAAACCGTTTGTTTTTCTCATCTTTTAAATGGTTTCGCATTACATTTTGAATGTAACTCTAAACTGAAATATGACTTGTGCAAATACAGCTAGAAGTCGTCATTGTAAGATTGCAAAAGTATTTTTGATTGCCAAAAAAGACACTTTTTATGCCTTCTTGTCAAATATAAACAATTTCAATCATGGAAGAAGACTTTTTATTTGAAAACTTGCACCCATCTAGGCCCTACCTAGAAAAGAAATCTATGCTTTTCATCATTTAAAAAATGACTATAGTATACTGTAGGTGTGGGATTATGACACAGGGGGGGAAAATACAATTCATATTATCTTCCTTTTTTTGTATGTTCGAGCAGTAAAAGCAACACGGGTTTTTACCATGCGTTGTCATTAGTAGTGATGACATTTCAGAAAAAAAAATTCCACCTGCCACTGAACCGAACCCTCAAATTAATAACTATTACTAAATATATGACGTATTTTGTGCTCGAGAAAAAACGAGGGCAGATTCGCAATACCTCCCTCCCCCCCCCAAAAAATCAAACAAACAAACAAAGGTTCACTTGAATCTTCTCGTAAGTTCTGAAAGTTCTCGTGATCAATTTTAAGAAACGTGACTTGTTTTTTTTTCTTGCCATGAAGAAAGTGCCTGACAGCCGTGAAAGAGTCCGTGTGTGTGCTTCCCAGGAATTACACCCAGCCCTCCTCCTCCCTTTCTTCTTCCTCCTCCTCCTCCTCTTCTTGCTCCTTTTCATCGACCAAGCTGTACAGCTGGCAATTTGCGGACGCCACTAAGAAAAAGACGACGAAGCCTCCTACACCCGCTCGACATCTTTATTTGTTTTCCTTAGGACGTACCAGCAAGTAGACGGAGCCAAGTGTGAACGAGGTTTCTCTCCCCTTTTTTTCCGCCACTTTTCCCGCCGCGAAAACAAAAGCAGGGGACCCGTTTCACGCACGTCACTCCATCAATAAGGTAAGGCACGCTCATGGACCACATCATTCAACTTTTTAGATGGTAAATTGAAAGAAAAAAGTGAAATGATGTGTAAACTTGTGAAAGCGTGCGCTGAGTTGGAATGGCTTGTGTGTTTACAGAAAGTGTCACTTTAGAAATGCGTGACGCTAAATGGCCGTCATGTATGTCACCGGGCATCAACCATTTTTTCATGGTGACGTCATGTAAACGTTTTTTGGTGTGTTTTTTGCTGTTGCTTCAAGAGATCTTGAAGGGAATGCGGTTCCTTTTTGGGGGGACAAAATTATTGACCTAAAATAAAACGAACCTGGCTGATTTTATTTTTAAATATTTTTTTAAAATTACAAAAATACAGCGGTATCTGGAAAGAAATTGTCATCATATTGACAAAAAAGAAATGCTAGAAAAACAATACAGGGTTATTTTGAAAAACTTTATTCTCATAGAAATACGGTTCGCTCAGAAAATGTGGCTTCAAGAAAAATGGCTACAGGAATCCCTCCTTTATCGCTGGGTTACATTCCAAAAATAATTAGTGATAAGTGAAAGCCGTGGCGTAGTCATTGTAATTTTGTTTTTTTTACAATTATTACGTTTACGATACTGTATTGAATGAAAACAAAGAGTAAACCTTTTTTCAGGGCCAAGCATGAAAACAATCAAACAATCAGACTCAAATTTCACTCGTTTTATTCCAAAAAGTATATTATTTTAGTCTTGTGGAAATTAAAAAGCGAAAATAAAATGCCACAGCAAAGTATTAACAGCAATGCCAAATTTCAAGATTAAAATACACAAATACATAAATAAATAAATAAGGGAAAAGTATACAAACCTAGACTTATTGTAGGGCGGCATCTTTCTTTTGCCGACATAAAACTACTTGTTGAAGCAAAGTAAATATACGGCACATGGCAGTTGCATCGTACGCCCGCTGGTGTCAACGAATGTGCTCAAGTTTTTATCTAGTTCCACGCAGTTAAGTCCCACATCGTTCCCAGCTTTTGTATGTTCTTTTTTTTGCAATTCCGTATCATCTATTTTGAAACGAATCTGAAGTCAATTGATGGGGTCTTTGATTAATGAACCTCCCATGATGCAGTGCTACTTCAGCCACCCGGCAAACCAATGAATACCTTCTGCTAGGGGAGGTTTCTTTGTGGCTTCTGGAAAGTATTCCCTCCCTCATTCCGAACCCAGACAGTCCGCACACACACGTGCAAAATGTTCCCACTGCGATGTTGAGTCAGGCTGGTTGCTGGTTGGAGCAGCAGAAGACGTGCAGCTGCCGTGCAGTCGGTGAGGTCAGCAACCTCTGGCACCAATGCGGGGAAGCGAGCAAACACGCCGCACCAATCGCTTAGTTTAGCACATGAGGTGTGATTGCGGCCGGGGTGGAAAAAAAGGCTTTGTGAAAAGCCTTTCTTTTTTTTTTTTTTTCAAGCGAGTTTATAAATGGAATATGAAGTCTTTTTAACCCAGCAAAATCCAAATGTATTCGTTTGTTGTAGTTGTCGAAAAAAAAAATCATCGATATCGGGTACCAGTATTGGGCCAATATCAGCCTTATTTTAAGGTATCAGCTACTCATGCAAGGTGTTGATAGAAACACTGATAATTAAGCAAAAAAGAAATTATAATGATAATATGACATCGAGTAAGTCCTCCTCTGCAGTAGATGGCGCTGTATTGTGACAGTTTAACAGATCAGCGAATTGTCATTCGGGTCAGAAAGGGCCTTTTTCACAATTTTTGGGCTTTATGTTACATAAAAATGTATGGAGATTTAGAATTATGGAGAACAACCCCCCCCCCCCACCCCACCCTAAAATGGCCCCTGATGCGGGAAAGGTCTCAGTCATGTTTTGGAGCAAGAGCCTCCCGTCTAGTGGTCTCTATACAAACACAACACACTACTGGATTTGTGCGCCCCCCGGCCCCCATCCCCGTGCCCCTCTCCCACCTTACACACACACACAAAGTTGTCAATAGCACATTTATGTAGCGTACAAGAGGTCTATGGCGACGTACGTTCCATTTCCTGTTCCAGGATTTGTGCTACAAAAGACAATTATTTTTTTTAATAGCTGTACTTGTTTTCAACAAGAAAATTTGCGCTCCACATGATTGTAAGTTATTCAAAACTGAAAGTAATTACGTCGTTGGATAGAATATCAAGAATGAAACAGTTTTTTGCGACGCGACTTCATGCTTCAATTGAATGGACATTGTGGTGTTGCTCCTTGTGTGCCCACCTTGGCCACCAGGGGTCGGTCTTGCTGTAAACCGTGCGGATTAACACAAAAACCGGTTATGGTGAAAAGAATGACAGAGAATCTCCACATTCTCATAGACGAAAACACGGAATTGAATGATTTTAAGTTTTTAGTTGCTGCGATATTGTGCTACTTTCGTTCGCCCCTCGATGGCGTTTCTCGCTATCTGTTAGCGTTAAGCTAGCAGGCTTTCGTTGAATAATATTTTGGTGAAGTCGCGTACGTCATGTGTAAGTCTTTGTTTTACGGACAACTTCCACTGCGGCCATTCACCCGAGAGACGGCTCGCGACTTGCCGAAAAATTTGCCGCACGCGAAAGTGGAGGGAGCACCGAGTTTTGTTTGCACCGTTTAAGAGTTGAATGGAGTCGACTTTGTCTCTTGTGTGCGCAGGCATGATGATGTTTGGCAGGCGGCACTTGTGCCTCCTCTTCTTCCTGGCCGTGTGCTGGCCCCGCTGCCTCGCCCAGACGCCGACGCCGCCCGCCACCCTTCGCCCGTCTCCGTCCCCGTCGCCCTTGCAGGACCAGACGGAGAGGCTAAAGATCCGACTGGCGGGATTCCCGCGCAAGCACAACGAGGGCCGCGTGGAGCTCTTCTACAAGGGCGAGTGGGGCACCATCTGCGACGACGACTTCTCCATCTCCAACGCCAACGTGCTGTGTCGACAGCTGGGATTCGTCGAGGCCACCGGATGGACGCACAGTGCCAAATACGGGAAGGGGCAAGGTAGGACGGGGCCCCCCCTCTGCCACTCTTGTGGCTCGATCTACGGCAAAAGTCTGCCTAGCAACTAGTGACTCAAATCGAAAATCGCAGCAATACCGCCGAGCCTTTTTGGAAAAATGATTTCAATTCAGAAATATTTTATTCTCACACAAAAGGCTCAAATATTTTGCGCAGTTGCGATCGAGTCTCACGAAGTCTGCCTAGCAACAAGTGATGTATCTGCGAAGTGTCCAAGAAAATAATCGGCGCAGTTGTGCTGGCTAGCTAAACTTTAAATGCACTTACCCTAAAAGTTTGTAGCATTTTACTTTTCCTGAAAAAAAAATAAAATTGGGGGGCAGTTATGCTGGAGCCCCATGAAGTCAACCTGACAGCAAGCAAATTAAAAACAAAATAAAATTACCTCTGGAGTTGTGCTAGCTAAAATCGAATCGCAAGTTTTGTCACAGTTTTGGGGCAGACGTAAATAAGCCTGATGTCTGCCTGGCAACAAGTCATGGTTTATTTTGATTTGCACAGAAAATGGGAGAAACAAATTGCTCAAAATCTTTATTTAGAAAGTTTCTCGCTCACCTACAGAATATTTACAATTTTATTTTCCCTCGGCCCAAAAACATTTTCGGGCCAGTTATCCTGAATCTCCCTCGCAGCGAGTGTCTGTTGAACTATTAAGTGACGATGGATTTTTTTTTTTTTTTTTCTTCATGGGGAGCCCAAAAGTGTATTTTGCGACGGTTACTTTGGAGCCCCTCGGAAATGTGGCTAGCGAGCGACAAGTGGCTTACTTGTGTTCAAGGCAAAATCTGGCTGGACAACGTGCAGTGCGGCGGCGGCGAGCGGAGCGTCGCCGCGTGCAAATCTCGCGGCTGGGGCAACAGCGACTGCACTCACGACGAGGACGCCGGCGTGGTGTGCAAAGACGAGAGGATTCCAGGATTCGTTGACACCAACGTCATCGAGGTTGGGTCCGCTCGGATGCGGTCTTTGGTCTAATTTACGGTCGAGCGCACGCCGCGACGCAACCAGTCCGTTGACCGTGATTTATTACCGGTAATTAAAAAAAAAATGTCTTTGAGCAGGCTCACGTGGAGGAGAACAAGTTGGAGGAGGTGCGTCTGCGCGCGGTGGTGGCGGCGGCCAAGAAGCGTCTGCCCGTCACGGAGGGCGTCCTGGAGGTCAAGTACAAGGACGGCTGGGCGCAGGTGTGCGACGCCGGCTGGACGGCCAAGAACACGCGCGTGGTCTGCGGCATGCTGGGATTCCCTCAAGAGAAAAAGTTCAACAAGAACTTCTACAGGTCGGTGGCGCCCGTTACCGTAGCGACGCTCGGTTCCGACCACAATGTCTGGTACGCCGGTTCAATGAGGTCAGCGGGAGTTGTTTTGTGCAGCGGTGTATATTTTTAGTTGCTTTTATTGATGCGGCGCTGTAATTGGAGCACAAAAAAAAAAAATAAAAATATGGCGCTTCAACTATTTCCTCAAGTTCCGTCATGCGAGTTGCAGCAGACTTGCAAATTTGTTCTCCTGTGAGGATATTTGTCTTTCCAATTCCAGGTGGCCAGGAGAGAGGGGAAAAAAGGCTTTCATTTAAAAAGGTGTGCATGGGAGTGTGCGTGTGTGTGTGTGTGTGTGTGTTCTTGTACTTACGACATTGTGAGGACCGGCACGAGTTTTTAACCAACAGAGTGAGGACATTTTGGCCGGTCCTCACTTTGACACCCTCTAAATCAACTCCAAAGTGCTTATTTTTGTGTGTGTGTGTGTGAGTGTGTGTGCCGTCTGTCAGGTGTGTGTGAAGCCCTGGCGGGAGCCAACCACATCCTGTGCCGAGTGCTACTGTACATCCTGTTAAAAGAAAGTTTGGTCGCGAGGCGCTTCTGCTGACCTCATTGGTGGCGAAATCAAGCCTTTTGAAGCTTCCATTACAAAAAAAAGACAATTTTCAAGAAACGAATTCAATTTTATCTTCCGTTTTCCTCCAACATTTTTCGTTACCGTTACATTTTACCTTTTTTTTTCTTTTTTTTTTTAACTGCTTTTACATTGAACCTTTACTAACATGACATATTTCCTCTTGTACTTTACTGTTGCTATTACTTTTAGCATTTTCTTATTACAATGTTACGATTAATTTGACTTAATTAAAGACTTAAAAATTTGATTAATTTTTTTTTTTTTAAGCATAACCAATCCCCTTTAGCTTCATTTTTTTTCCCTCTTCGAAATTTGCTGACTTATTTTTATTTTTTTTGTTGCAACATGTCCTTTTCACTTCTTCCACTTTTGATTGCCTTTCGGATGTTTATCGTGACAACCGTGTCACGGAGACGTTAAGATCGATGCATAGTGCAGATCATTGACGAAGACAAAAAAAGTTGGCCGCCGAATGTGAAATACTTGGAATACGCGCATACTTGCGCGTGACTCGACTGAAGGTCAGCGTCTCTCTCTTCCCCGACGGTGACCCCCCCCCCACCCACCCCCTGTTCCGCGGGTGCGATAAATGTGACCGACCGCGTGTGGCTACGTTGGTGGTTGCAGACGTTTGAGAAAGCGCGCCGCCGAGAGGCTCTCCAGGTCAAAGGTTAAAGCCTCGGCAGGGGCCAGGTATTCTGTCGCCGGTGGGGGAGGAAAAACACGCCCGCTGCGTTGTCCGTGTTGTTTTTCTTCCCTCGTAGAGTAGCCATTAACGCTTTCCGCCAGATTCGTCTGCCATTAACCCCATGACAGCTTCCGTTGACGGTTTCTGTTGACTTCTTCGATGCCGGAGAGAAGAAGTCAACCTGTTCCAACGGGACTGTTTGGCTCTCTCGGACTAGCGCTCCTCGAAATAGCTTTGCACGCAGGAAATGCCTTGTGATGGGTTCTTCAACAAAAAACAACATGGCGGCGTCGCCGTCGGCCACTCGGGATCCAAACTTCACACGTTTGTTGCACTTAATGGACAATCGTGGTTAAAAAAAACATGCCGTGAAGAATTCCAGTTTCACTCTCTCGTGCAGTGGTTCTTAACGCGCTAAATCGTTCCCAGGAGGTTCGACGGAGCCTCCGCCATGATGGTTAAGACGCACCCGAGTCAAGATGTCAATTAGTTACGACACGCCCGCTTGGCCGTCGCTGGCTGCAGATGATCACGTGACATTGCTTGTCCAATCAGTGCCGACGAGGAAAATTTAGTCGGCTCGTGATGGTTACGTCATTCAATTAAAAAAAAAAAAAATCTATACTTATGTCATGTCATTTTATTTACGTTTTTTTAATGCCTTGAATTTGTAACAAAAAAAATGTATTTTTTATTTTATTTATATATATATATATATGTACTTTTTTTTGTATTTTTTTTTTTGTGAACGTGCATATGAACTGGTTGGGTTCGCTACCTCGAAAAAGGGTCCGAAGCAATGCTCTAGTGTCATTGGTCTCGTGGTCTTGTTGAAGCCCCCCTCCAATGTTCTCCTGGTAGATGATTGTCATCAAATCAAAGTACTCAAATGCCATGAAAAAAGAGGACAAAAATTACCCACAGTGTAAGAAAAAAAAATTCATATAATTCAAAATTTTCATAGGTCCATTTAAAAAAAAAAATTCATTAAAAAACAATTATTATTATTTTTCTTGACTCATTGACCCATGGTAAAAATACGTTGGGGCAAAAAAAATGATGTTTTTGTTTGAATAAATGGCATTTGGCACTTTTCTCCCGTGCTGTTTACCGTCATGACGAACGTGTTACTTTCAACTATGGCTAGGAAACGGTCTACAATATGGAAAAAAAATATATAGTATTACGTGGTGTCAGATAATGTTCGCCGCAATGTTTAAAGCGACACGTTTGTTTTGAAATGTCAATCCTAACCTTTTTAATCGCCGTGGGCTAAAATTGTGGCGTTTACCTTGCAGGCAGACAGCTAAAGCTAACGCTAACGCTAAGTCTAAACAGAGCAGCGCCAACTCAAGGTAACGTGAGCGCTAACCGTGTCACGCTGAAGAATTCACCCCTCTTAAATTAGACAGATGGTCAAATTTGAGCCACTAAACATTGACCGAAATTGTCTCAGAGGGTGGGAAAGGAAAAATGAAGAAAAGAAAAGAGAATTGAGTAAAAAAAAAAAAAAAAAAGAAGACTCATAGGAAGAACTGAGTCATTGTAAACGCTGACTCATGTTTGTGGTAAAAACTGGACTATGCTGTTTAAAAAAAAGAAGTCTTTGCTAACAACCATCTTGATGAAAACAAACAAAAAAAATAAAGTAAAGTAAAACCAACTCAAGTTGCCAATCTCTCTCTCTGGCGCCCCCGCAGGTTGTTTTTGGAGCGTCAGAAGAACGTGTACCGCGTGCACTCGGTGGCGTGCGCGGGCACGGAGGTGCACCTGGCCGCCTGCCCCATGGAGTTCAACGGGCCCAACGGCACCGCCTCGTGCCGCGGCGGCTCCCCCGTCGTCGTCAGCTGCATGCCGGGGCCGCTCTTCGCGCAGCAGCAGAACGGCGGACTCAAGAAGAGAGCCAAAACTTCGGTAAGGCCCCCCCCCCCCCCCCGCTTGTCTGTAGACATTGTGTGGGACTCCGGGGTTTTGCGTTCCGGTTAACGTTGATTCGTGATGCGCCATTTTATTGATTTATTATTATTTTTGATTGGCCAGAGCACAGTGAGGCTGAAGGGCGGGGCCCGCCTCGGCGAGGGCCGCGTGGAGGTGCTGAAGAGCGGCGAGTGGGGCAGCGTATGCGACGACCGCTGGAACCTGCAGTCGGCCAGCGTGGTGTGCAGGGAGCTCGGCTTCGGCAGCGCCAAGGAGGCCATGACGGGGGCGCGCATGGGCCAAGGTGGGGCGCACACACACACACACACACACACACACTTTTGCAGACTTTGCTTGACCCCCCCGAGACGACATCTTTGAACTCACAGACCTCATTTCTCTCTGGAATTTTTCTTTTTTTTTTTTTTTTTTTGTGTGGGGGGGAATGCGGACACAGACAAGTTCCTTGTGACTATTATGTGCATGTTGAGAGATGAGGATTCGCATGTCAATAAGACGAAGGAAGTCCTTCACGGAAAGCGCAAGCCATCATCATTCCATCAAGGGAACGTTGCCAAATCCACAACGTGCGACTTTTTGATTCCCATTCCGCTTTTCAGGAAATCTCAGATTTATTTTATTTTCACGGATATTTTAAACATAATATGCCTAAACTTCAGTTCGTGTAACATTTCAAATTGTCTAAAAATTGGAAGAATTCCTTCAGAAAAAAAAAAACGTTTTCACCCGGCGTGAAGGAAGAAAGTGATCATTCCCAAATTCAAACCATGAAGCTCATTTGTTGATTTTCAGCAATAAAATTCCGGTAACGGATTAATTATCTGATTAATAAAAAAATTAAATTTTTGAGGGGGGTATATATATTTTTGTATTATTTATATTATGTTTTATTTTTTTATTATTATTAAATTTATTTATTTTATTTATAATTTACATTTGACCCCATTACAGACTTTTTGTGTCCCTTCATGCTTATAAAAAATAAAGATATTTTTAATACTTGGGACATTTGACTGTTTTACAGTTTTTTTGTGGTATTGTAATTGTGTAAATCGGAGAGAAAAAAATCTGCAAATATTCAATTTTTTTTTTTAAGGGTGCCGTGTTTGAATCTGTTGAACTTTTGTCCTATGATTTCATATATTATTGTGTTAGAAAAAAAACAATCAGTCAAAAATTTGCCAATTTTGTTGCGCTAACGTCGCGCACCTAAATCGGCTGATTAATCATTAATCATTAATCATTAATCACCCATTAATCAATACCTGAAAGCTGCCATGATTCCATCCTGCGAAGCCTGTCGAATTTCCACCGTGATTCAATCAAGGAAAGGATTTTTCTTCAATCCATGTCGAGAGTCTTTTGGTGGGACAGTTCCTCTTTTCAGCAAATCCGGGACATTTCCCCCCACAAAAATGTTTTGTTTGCTCACTTTCTTCCTGAATAAACCTTCATGGTTAAAAGTGTTTTCCCAGTGCCTGTAAACATTCCACAAACTTTTTTTTTTTAATTTCCCCCCCCCCCCTCTCCCAGGAGTGGGACCCATCTACATGAATGAGGTGAAGTGCTCGGGTTACGAGCGTTCCATCTGGAACTGCCCGTTCAAGAACATCACGTCGGAGGACTGCCGGCACACGGAGGACGCCGCCGTGCGCTGCAACGTTCCCTACATGGGCCTGGAAAATTCGGTCAGAGCTCCGCCTCTCTATTTTTGGCCAGCCAGTTTAGTCACATGACGTGTGCAGACCTTGTGATTGGTCCGGCAGTATTTTTATCTATTTATTTATTTTTTGCTACTAATATTTTTGGCATGATGTCACGCTGAGACATTGTTTCACCAATTTAGTGGCTAGTCGACTAACATGAGTAACAAAAGCGCATTAACGAACCGATCTGGTCCATGGAAATGCTTACAAAGGCTCCAGTGGAATCCTTCTCCCGTCTTCCCCGAAAAGAAGGCCAAAGAGGTTTTGGTTCTGATCCCACTGGACCTTTTACGCTAACGCTCGCTGGGCCCCGCCAAACAGATCCGCCTCGGAGGGGGGCGCACCCGCTACGAGGGCCGCGTGGAGGTCCTGGGCGTGGACGCCAACGGCACGCGAGGCTGGGGTCTGATCTGTGGCGAGACCTGGACCACCAAGGAGGCCATAGTGGCTTGCAGGCAGCTAGGCCTGGGCTACGCTAACCAGGCTAACCAAGTAGGTTGCTAACGCCCGACGCAGCTAGCCTGGAGTAACACATGGTCAGCTTCAAAACGAAACTCCTCCCTAGCGAGCGGCATCCGTGTTCCCCGGTGATGTCGTTGCTTGACGCAAGGCAGAATTAGCTTAGCGGCACAATCGCGCGAATTGTCAGACGGCAAACGTGCTAGCAAACAATGAAGTTGAATCTTCAATGCTCGCATTCTTCGGGGGTAGGCCGCAGTGCTTTAGTAAAATTTTTTTTTTTTTTTAATGTGTGCTTTTTGCGTTTGGCAGTATAACTAACAACTTACAACACCCCGACGCGGCCCCACAGGGTGTTTTCACATCCAAGTGGAAACACCACCGCAATCCAAGCGCTGATCTCATCCCACCCTCGCAAACCCCCCCCCCAAAAAAAACCACTAACTGGACCGCTTGGAACACAGCACACATTTTCCACTGCAACTTGTGCCATCCAAGATTTAATTTGAACGTTAACGCTAGCTAATTTTTTTAATCATTAAAATATTCCATTACAAACATTGGGAAGCTAAAATTTTTTTTAAAGTTTATTAAAATGAAGATAGTTGTTTTTTTTTCCAACATCCAGTCAATCAAGTTACTCTCCATCAGTCATGTGACACTGGAAGGATGATTCGACTGAATTTGGAGTTTTGGACTATGCTAACAGTGACTAGCATTTGCGTTAGCGAGTCACGAACAGGAAGCGCGTGTGCCCCCCGATGTCCGAGTGACTCCCAGCAGGGCGTGTGGTCCGCAGATCCGGCTAGTGGGCGGCCGCAGCACGTACGAGGGCCGGGTGGAGGTTCGGGTGGGCTCCAGGTGGGGTACGGTGTGCAGCGCAGGCTGGACCACCAGGGAGGCCATGGTGGCGTGCAGGCAGCTCGGCCTTGGCTACTCCATGCACGCCATCACCGTAAGTGCCGCGGCGACCTTCCAAAATGAGATGATTGCTCGACGCCCTTCCAGATAAAAGCGGCAATCTTATTTTGGGAGTTGGAAAAGTCGACTTCAAGTGCAGGGGGGGGGGGGCGCTTCCTGCCTTGAAGAGAATCGACAGTCAGGTCATATTTGTTGCATTTTCTTAAAATTGGTTCCCTAAAATCTGTGTGTTTTTTAAAAAAATTGATTTAGTTTACATGCATTACTTTAAAATATTATTTCATGTATTTATTGTACATAATACAATATGACCAACAAATACATTTCTGTATATGTTTGATTTGATTTGTATTGACTAATTTATTTATCATACATAAGAGGAATAAAATATTGACTTATTGTTTTAAAATTGTCAAATTGTTTTAAACTGTCATATTTCTTATACATGTAAAATTTGTTCAAATCAAGTATTTTGTCAAAAATCGACTTAACTATATTTTTAATTGGTCAGTTGAAAATTGTAAATAATAATTTTTACAAATTGTGAAATCCCATCTTTAGCATCTATTTCATATTATTTGAAATGAATTTTATAAAATAATTGGTTAGTTTATTGTTATTATCTATTGTAAATAACACAAAAATAATTTGCAAATAAGAAACTATTTTTATTAACCAATTGGTTAAAAAAAAGCAGTGGAAAAAAAATGTTGGAATATACGTTTGACAGTTACATTTTTAAATCAATTTAAAAAAGTATTTCCGTGCATTTTTTTTTTCTGAGTCCATCTCCGTCTGTCCATTTCAAACTTCTACCGTGGCCGTTTGAGCACGAAAAGTGCCCCCCCCCCACCCCCCCTGGCCTTGTGACAGCGATCTCACCGTTACTTTCTGAGTGTGTATCTTCTAAACTCTGATTGGCCGGCCACTCTGCGTTTGCCCCGCCCCCAAGGAAACGTGGTACTGGGACAGCAGCAACGTGACCGAGATGATTTTGAGCGGCGTCAAGTGCACCGGAAACGAGATGTCGCTGACGCAGTGCCAGCGACACAAGACGCTCAGTTGCCAGAAAGCCGCCGCCAAGTTCGCCGCCGGCGTCATCTGCTCAGAAAGTGAGTGGCAAGGCAAAGTTTGCTCTTCATTTACATCCATTTTTTTTTTTCGAAAAGTACCACACAAATTGAACTTTCTTTGGTGTTCCTGTTTTTTATCATCTGCGGGGGTCTGGTGGGGCACTCCCTCACTTGCCCCAAAATGCAAAATCGGTATCAGTTTTTTTTTTTCCCTCTTGGGTGGCAGCGGCGTCCGACCTGGTCCTGAACGCCACGCTGGTGCAACAGTCGGTCTACATCGAGGACCGGCCCCTGCACATGCTCTACTGCGCGGCGGAGGAGGACTGCCTGTCCAAGACGGCCGCCAAGGCCAACTGGCCCTACGGTCACCGCCGCCTCTTGCGCTTCTCCTCCCAGATCCACAACATCGGCCGCGCCGACTTCAAGCCCAAAGCTGGACGCCACTCGTGGGTGTGGCACGCCTGTCACGGGTAAAAAAATAAATAAATAATAAAATAACGTGCAAGGATCTTTTTTAATTGGTACACTGTGTAATTTTGTGCGACCTGATGGGCTCGTTTTCCTTTTGGTACGAATGTTTTTATTTATTTATGTGTTTTTGGTAATTTGTACTTTCGGCTTAAAGGTTGGTTATAACTAGCTAGTCTTACAGGGTGTTCCCGATGTAAGTGGAAGCACCACCACAATCCGAGCACTGACCTGACCCAATTTTTGCCATCTTCGATTTAATTTGAATGTTAACCTCAGCTTTTTTAAAATATTCCGTTTGGAAGGAGCTGAGCCAAAGGGCGAAGCTCTCAATTTACCGGTCGATCTACGTTCCAACCCTCATCTATGGTCACGAGCTATGGGTCGTGACCGAAAGAACGAGATCCCGGATACAAGCGGCCGAAATGAGTTTTCTCCGCAGGGTGTCCGGGCTCTCCCTTAGAGATAAGGCGAGAAGCTCGGTCATCCGGGAGGGGCTCTGAGTCGAGCCGCTTCTCCTCCACATCGAGAGGAGCCAGATGAGGTGGCTTGGGCATCTGATTCGGATGCCTCCTGAACGCCTCCCTGGTGAGGTGTTCCGGGCATGTCCCACCGGGAGGAGACCCCGAGGAAGACCCAGGACACGCTGGAGAGACTATGTCACCCAGCTGGCCTGGGAACGACTCGGGATCCCCCGGGGAGAGCTGGAAGAAGTAGCTAGGGAGAGGGAAGTCTGGGCTTCCCTGCTAAAGCTGTTGCCCCCGCGACCCGGCCCCGGATAAGCGGTAGAAGATGCATGGATGGATGGATGGATGGATGTTTTTAAATTGAGTTTTTGATATGATGCTAACAATGATTAGCATTAGCGAGTCATAGACAGGACTGACAGTCAATATAGACAAATAGTCTGGATGTTCATTGCTAACACAAGAACCCCCCCCCCCCCCCCATCCCACCCCCCGATCTTTTCTCAGACATTACCACAGTATGGACATTTTCACCCACTACGATCTCCTGAACGCCAACGGAACCAAAGTGGCCGAGGGGCACAAAGCCAGTTTCTGTCTGGAAGACTCCGACTGCGAGGAAGGTGCACAGAAACTTTTCACGTTCAATAAAATCCACCAAGATGTGGTTATAGTTTGCAAATGTGCACGAAACAGTTCTCATCCTTGCTTTGTTCAATGCGAAATGGTCCAAGACCCTCCCCCCCCCCCCCCAAGGGTCCCGGTCGTGTGTTCTTGGAGAAGTAGCTGGCGAGCATCTAACCCTCGTATTTGCGCCCCACGCAGGCGTTTCCAAGCGGTATGAGTGCGCCAACTTTGGCGACCAGGGCATCACGGTGGGCTGCTGGGACATGTACCGCCACGACATTGACTGCCAGTGGATCGACATCACCGACGTCAAACCCGGAAATTACATCATGCAGGTATGAGCGCACCCACCGTTACGCATCACTTTCGCATGTGTGATGACAGTAGTTGGGGGGTGGGGGGGGGCGGCATTTGGGACGCTCAAACGCTAGTGAGTTATTTTTGGGGGGGGGGGCTGGGGGGGGTCGTGTTTGGGATATCCTAAATACATACAACAAGCTCAGAGGTTTTAAAAATCAATGTAGCAATCAGGGCGGCCCGGTAGTCCAGTGGTTAGCTCGTCGGCTTCACAGTGCAGAGGTACCGGGTTCGATTCCAGCTCCGGCCTCCCTGTGTGGAGTTTGCATGTTCTCCCCGGGCCTGCGTGGGTTTTCTCCGGGTGCTCCGGTTTCCTCCCACATTCCAAAAACATGCGTGGCAGGCTGATTGAACACTCCAAATTGTCCCTAGGTGTGAGTGTGAGCGCGGATGGTTGTTCGTCTCTGTGTGCCCTGTGATTGGCTGGCAACCGATTCAGGGTGTCCCCCGCCTACTGCCCGAAGACGGCTGGGATAGGCTCCAGCACCCCCCGCGACCCTAGTGAGGATCAAGCGGTTCGGAAAATGGATGGATGGATGGATGTAGCAATCAATCAGAGTCAATGTGGAGTTGTGGAGTTCCTCTGGGCAATATTCGAGGTCCATTGAGTTTTCATGATCCTTACTTTCTTGAGGTGGAATGGACTGTATCTCAAATGTTTTCCCCAAGTAGCGTGATGGTTGTTCATGTGTCTGCGGCTGTTCACGGACACATCATTTCATCAAATTGACGAGGAAGCTTTTTTTTGTCCCCTTTTCTTTAATCCATTGATCGACCCTGACACCACTAAGGTGGTGATCAACCCTAACTTGGAAGTGGCCGAGAGCGACTTCACCAACAATGCCATGAAGTGCAACTGCAAGTATGACGGCCATCGGATCTGGTTCCACAATTGCCACGTTGGTAAGGCGCACCCTGAAAAAGCAACACACTTTTTTTGGGGGGGGGTGAAAATGTCTTCATTTTGTCTGTTGCTCAAACCTGCAAAAAACAATCGCCCGCAGGCGATGCCTTCAGTGAGGAGGCGGAGAGAAGATTCGACAAGTACCCAGGACAGTTGAACAACCAGATTTCTTAATCCAAACCACAGACGGCTGGCGCGGCGGACATTTTGTGGAGCGGACGTCATTTTTTTTTCGACTGGATGTCATGAGGCTTTGGTGAGGGAAGTTTCCATTTTGAAAATCCGTCTTTGGAGCTGTTTTTACACATATGTTTTTATCTTTTTTGTGAATGTATTTATTACGTGTTAAAAGGTGCTCGAGAGATACCCAAGATTGTCTTGTGAGGTGCTGCGCTGTTTTATTTTATTTTTTAGGATTTTATGACAAAGGATTGGACAACAACAACAACAAAAAAATCAATAAATGGCTGTATGTACACTGATGCAATCACACTTACTTCAATCAGTTGGTCATAAAAACAGATGACACATGGCTGTGTTTCTGTTCAAATAATTCACGTTTTATTCTTTTCTTTTTGTCGTATTGAGCAGCAGTGGGGTAGTGCCCCAGCACACTCAAATGACAGTGGGGGTACGTTTTCAATGCGCAAAAGCACTCATGGCTGGCGTGTATTGCTGGCTTGTGTGCAAAGTTTATTTCAATCGACTTAAGAAGTGCTTAGCTGTTCACTCGTTAGCGCAATCCCATTAAGCTTCGTGTTGCCATGTCGAGGATGGTCGCGTGGCTCGCTCAGCAGCGCCCCCCCACTCCACACTCTGGAAGTACACTCGGGCAAGTATATTCATTTTGATTTAGAATCTGTTTTGTAAAATATTTTCAAATGGTAATAATGCAATTACGGTAAATGTTTTTTATCATAAGAAAAAAAAGGTAAATTTGTTGTTTTTTTTATGTATGCAAATGTTATTTTCAAAATTTTAGAAACATGGTCAATTAAGGCAAATATAATTTGTTTTAATTAAAAAATGTCTAGTTATATTGCGGCAACCTCGACCAAAGCAAAAAAAGATTTCAAAATAATATCCATCTAGCAATTCAGTTGCGTGTACACGGATTTATTGGCACGACATTGAAAATGACGATCAAAACATGAACAATAAAAGACAGCCGTCGAGAAACGATCGTAGAAGAGCTTTCCGGGGTCATCCCCGAATTGCTCTAAGCGTCCATCTTGTCTGATGTTCAACGATGAGCTTGATCGTTTTGTCCCCAAATTGTCACTGCAACACAGTCTGTTTCACAACTCGGCCCGCCTTGTCCACGGCAAAGTTATAATTCTTGGGGTTGTCCAGAGCTTCCTCGATGCGTTGGTCCAAGTTCTCTAACGTGATGAAGTTCTTTGCCTCCTCCTGTGGCCCAAAAAACAAAATACGAATGACCAATTTCAAAGCGGTCCTGAAAAAAAAAACTGATACTGACTGAGGTGAAAAAGTGTACCTGCAACTGCACAATTTCTTCCTCTTTCTGCTTGATAAATTCTTGCTGTTGCTGTTCTCGCTGTAAAGCTTCTTCCAGCTTCTGACGTTCCGCCTCTTCCGTTTCTTTCTGGATCCTCACAATTCTGGAAAAAAAAACACAAACAAGCTCAGGAAAATTGGAAACGCCAAACAGTTGTCATTTATGAGGTTTTTTTGAACCTCATTTTGTGAGCAATATACAAATGTATGTACCGGTATACTGTTTACTCTCAGCTCCTGCAGGTGTTATTGCACAGTGCGAACGATCAAGTGAGCTAGGCTACAAACGCGAAAGTGTCGCTGTGTGGTTTGCAAATTGTGAAGACATTTGTTCACATTCTTGTGACAAAAGAAGAAATTACATTTTTCAATCATTAAAGAAGGTAATTTTTTTTCCCCCCAAAGATTTTTTGTAGTGAATCTCTGACATTTCCACAACTCTAATCAACACCTTAGCTGAAGAAATTATTCAAAGGAAAACAATCCACTTGAAAATAATGAAGTATTTGATCATTTGGATTTTACAGCTTGCGATTGGCTGGCTAATCAATTCGGGGTGTCCCCCGCCTGCTGCCCGAAGACAGCTGGGATAGGCTCCAGCACCCCCGCGACCCTAGTGAGGATGAAGCGGTTCGGAAGATGAATGAATGAATGAAAAACGAATGGTTTTAAAGCTATTGATTTGTGCGTGTGAACATGTCAAGCCACAATAGGTTTCCCAAAAGTGTCATAAGGCGGACCGAAGTTGCAACAGGCGCAAGTTCTCTTGGCGGTTGAACTCCATGAGGTTGCGGTGCTCCTCGGCCTCCTGCCGCGCTCGCTCCTCCGCCATGGAGCCAGTCTCCTCCTCGTACTTCCTCCGCAGCACCTCCTCCTTGAACTCCACACTGAAAAGGCCACCACATAAAATGGAAGCAGTCGCATAGCTATCTCGGTCAAGTGACCTCAGACTTTAAACACATTTCACAAACAAATGTTTTATTTTCTTATTTTTTTTCTTTATTAAATTCAAATGATCCAATTTACAAAACACATGAATTGAAGCAAATATATTCATTTTCATATTTCAAAACACTCCGTTAAAGTGACATAATTAAGCCCCGTTTGTGCGCTTAGCATTTAGCATTAGCATGACCACATTTACCCCGAAAAGAAGCCTCATCAATGCTGTCCAAATCAATAAAACAGGTGTGAAGTGTCAAGTGTAGGCGGGTACCGCAGCGCCCTCATGATGAGCTTGTAGTCGGAGTATCTCTCCCGCAGCACGACCATCTCCACCGGGTCCACCGGCGGAGGGACTTTGATTCGTCCCAGCTTGGACTTGGCCACCGGGTCGGTGCGCGACTTTCGTCCGCGTTGCGCCTCCACCAGCGCGGACCGCCCGGGCGCCAGAAGCCGGACGACCCGCACGCTTCGGAACATCGCCGTCGCCACCGCCCGGAAGGTCGTTTGTCGGGATGATCAGTCGTTCGACGCGGTCGATATCGAAAAGATGAACAAGTCCAAAAGTGTCACATTGACGCTGAAGAATAACAACATTCAACGTCCATAGGCGGCGACCATCTTGTGTGTGTGTCCTCTGACCCGGAAGTGATAACAAGGCGGAAAGCCTTTTTATTGGAGATTCTATCGTCATCTAGTGGTTGCAGAGGTGTTTTGCATGCAAAAACAATGACGCCTTTTGACTGCCGTGTCTCTCCTGTGCAGTAGTTGGCGCTGTGTATCGGAACATATTGTACATTACGAGAGGAAAAGGAATCGCCCCCGAAGAAGACTGGTTTGAATTTTGGCAAAAGATGGATGGCAAATTAAGAAGGATAACTGACACTCGAACCCTCTTGCTGAAGTAAGTGTCACTTTTGTTATTTGGTCGGTCATTGTTTGGAATCGCTTTTGTGTTTAGTTTTGCTACAAGCGAAAGTTTAAAAAAAAAAAGTAAAATGTGTTGTCTGTTAGCACCCTCTACCTGTTGAAAGTTAATACCGCGACTAACCAGAAAATCACTTCATCACATACTTAGCGTGGGTGCATTTTTATTCTGATTAATTCTGATTTTTTTTTATATTCAATATCGTTCCGTCAAGGGACGCAACAGTATATGTGCGATATTCATCGCAACATTCGCAGAGACCAATTGAAATCAATTCCACAGTGGTTGAGGGTAAAAGTGTAGCTCTCCCTCCGCTCATACGCTGTAATAAAAAAGCATATACAGTATACAAAATAAAAAGTGAGTCATAAGTCAGCTCTTATTTCTTTATTGAAATTTTCGCTCGCGGTTAGTTAGTTTTCATTCCGTGTCATGTTTGACCGCAGCTGACTATGAATTCCCGGCTAATCATAAATCGAAGACACCAGCGACGATTAGGCTTCCTCTGCATTTACACCGCCCCCCCCTCCCCATTGATGTTAACGTGGGCGTAAATGAAAAAGAAGACTCCTTTTTTATCCACCTTATTTTCAGTCAAATTATTACTGTATATGTTTTATGTTCAACAAACAAACAAACAAACAAACAAACAATCAGTGCAGCCGGGGTTTTTTTTTCTCGACGTCAAAATGTGTCCAAGTTTTTTTACTTCTTCCTTACTCCCTTGAACATAATAACTGTGTTGAATGAAGACTGATTTGTCACTTTTTTACTATTTTATTTACCTTATTTTCTGTCAAATTATTACTGTATGTGTTTTATGTTCAATAAACAAACCCAAACCAAACTATTTTACATATCTACTGCCAGTCGTCACTCATTTGAGTCACTAGAGGGCGCCCTATCACTGCAGCCAATCCGAGTGTTTGCGACGTCATTGTGTTTCTCGCGCAACAAATGCAATTAAAAAAAAAATTATGTACAGTGAAAATTCCCTCCTGCTGCCCACTTAGGTAAAAAAAATATATAAGCACATCCAAAACATTTGTTTTCGATACACAGAGACTTTGGAACGTTACTCCTCTGCGACCCTTTACTTACTTACTTACATTTTACAGGATCCATTGGAGCATTTTTTAGGAAACAATCCGTCAACTGCATTGTCATGTCGACATTCTGCAGTTTTTTTTTTTACATTCGATGATGCCAAACGACCATCCACATGATTTGGAAAAAAAGTCAACATTGCTGTGTGGAAGAAATACGTGAGGCGACATAACGTTCACAAGGTGTTGCTTTTGGTACCAAAATAAAAATATCGTCCTGGAAATGAAAAGCATTGCGAGACGTTCATCTCGCACGAGGAGTACGGCACGTGTATCACAATGGCAACATTTATGTGTACGGTGCTTTGGTTCCTTTTTAAATCTTTTGTAACCCATCTGAAACATGTCCCGTTTACATTCAGTCTAAATGTGTAATCCGGATCAAATCTGGTTTCACATCATTTTGGTCCAAAATGAAATACCAAATAGCAGAGATGAGATGATTTGACCTCCTATGAATGAGAGTGAATGTGTGTGAATTTTTAACCCCTCCCCCCCGCCCCCCACCTCCTACCCGTTAAAAAACAAACTTGCGCTGAATGTTTTCCAACCCTGGCCGACGTGACGTTGACGTTCAGGAGAAGACTTTGAGCCTCTTGCCGGGCGTTGCGCTCCCCTTGGCCTGCGGCATCATCCTGCGGCCCCCGGGTGGCTCCCTGGCGGAGTGCGGGCAGTACTTGATGGTGTGCGCGTTGTCCCCGTTGGCGCCGCACAGCGGGCAAGTGTACGCCCGCAAGATGGGGCACAGCACCCGTCCGTCCGCCGCCTTCAGAACGTGCGTGCCGTACACCTCCCACGGGGCGCCGTTATTCCGACAAAACGCGCACGCCCCGGGCTCGGCCTTGCGTCCGCGCTCCGGACCCCCCGCGGAGCCGCGCCCCGCGTAGGCGGCCGCGTCGTCTCCGAGCGGCCGTCGGCGGAGCGGCGAGAAGCGCCGCCGCGGCTCGTCCGGCGAGTCGTCCAAGCCCAGCGTGGCTTTCAGCGACTCCGTTATGGAGTTGGGGCCGCTACACCCGGCCGGGCCCCGGGTCCGGTTCGGGGCCACCAGGGTGGACAAGCCCAAGTAGTCGTTCCAGAAATTGAAGGTGTAGTCGTACGGAGACGAGTAGCGGCGGTCCGCCAAATCCATCGCGCGGGAAAAAGTGTCCGCATGGGAAAACTTTGAATTGGCGGGAGGGAGCTTCTCGTCTTCTTCTTTTCGCTTTCGCTGTCGTCTCGTTTGGACTTTTGTTCCTCTTGCCGCCGTAGCCGCTTCCAGTGTGCGGGACGGGCGGCGGGGGCAGGCACGGTTAAGTGCCCGTCATTAGCGGGGTGAAGGGGGGGGGCGTGGCTTTGGAAAGGAGGTACCAGTCAGCCCCCCCCCCCCCCCCCGCCCACCACCATCCCACACTGACTCTTCTGGAGTCCTGGTCTTCTGGAGTCCAGATGACGGACGCCCTCAAACGCAACATCCCTTTTTTTTTTACGTTGAATTTACAGTGAGTGAACGTGAAGTGGTGACCCCCACCCCGCACCTGCTATGCCCCCCCGCCCCACTTCATATCAACCCCCGGCGCCTCCCCTTTCTGCCCCATTGTCTCCACAGCAGGGCGCTCATTAATATGCATTCGACTGAAACGCGTATGCGCGCGCACACGCTAGCGTTAGCCGCTAAAGCAGTCGCTCGAGCACGACGACTTCGGCTTGACTGCGAGCACAATGGCCGCCGTGCACGCCGCTTGCACACATTTGATGAGGCGCCGATTGATTGCTCACCGTGTGTGTGTGTGTGTGTGGGGGGGGCTATTTCACGGAATTAAATTTGGGGGAGAGAAGACAAGTAGCGTAACGATTGAAGCCTGCAAAGAGGAACTTTCACATTCACAGAAGCAGCCAGCACACAACAATCCAAAATATAGCCAGAGATCAATATTGGAGATCAATATATTTCGCCTTATTGCTTTTTTATTTCTTGCATTAAAAAAAAAATATGGCGCAAAACTGCTCAAGAGGAAACTGACATTCAGCCCAAGAACTCATTTTGTGTTTTTTTTTCTTCACAAAAATCAACTCACTCAAATTTTGTATATTGTTCAGCTACTATGTTTGTCCTGTATCATTTCAAATCCCCCCCCCCCACCCCGCCACCCCCAAAAAATCTGTCTGTGCTGTGTGCATACGTGTGTGTCGCACGTGCCAGCTGAACACCCCCCCTCACCCCCCCCCCCCCCCCCCCCGCATTAATAGCATAAAGTGCATAATGTGTCATTTATCCTTGGATGTCCCCAGACACACGGGAGCTTTCCTGGCAGTCACTTGGGGGGTCGGGGGGGGGTTTGACTCTGATCCCTAACCTCTGACCACTGCACTACGCCCCCCCCCTACCCACAGGGGGAATATGCAAGCAGCGCGTCTCTTAACGGTTGCTCCATCTGCACGTCCGAAAATGGAGCCCCCCCCCCCACAGACGGGTGCGGGTGTCACTGACAGCGGCATCAGGGAGCCGCCAACAGGCCAAGGTCAAGGGGGAATTAAGCAAGGGGCCGGCGTGGGCTGCCTTTCAGGCACATCAAGTGCTTTGTCGCCAGCTATTACTTAACCATCATTCTCTCCCCCCCCCCCCTTTTAAAAAACGCCTCCTCCCGATAAAATGTGTTCACCAGAGGGAAAATGGGGATCAATTGCTCCAGGGCCACTTAAACAAACCAACAGAGCGCACGGTGGAAGCGGTACGAGTACTCAACTCTCGGGTACTCGCCAATACCGATACCGAGTATCCGATACTCGGTATTTGCGCTTCATAAATAATGGCGGTTTGTTACCTCCCAGAGAGCACAGATGGGGCCCCCCCACCTGCCCGCCCGGGCAGCGGCGCCGTCATCGGGGCGCCGGCCAGATGGGCCGCACCCCGACACGGGGGCTCGAGTTACTGACGGCCGAGACGAGAGTCTGCCGCCTCGCACGTTTGGGGAATACAAGATGGCGGCTTACCGTCACGCCGCTGCGGACTTGCTTTCAAGACTACGACTAGCGTGCCGCATTTAAAGAGAACAAAAAAAAAAAGCATCCGCTTGGATCGGCCCCGATCGAAGTCGACTGTGGCCTCTCCCACAGCGGCGCAGCCCTCCCTTCAGTTGAGTTTAGAAGAACAAATGCCTTCTAAAATTCCAATGACTGACCGAATTAAAAGATAGCAAAAAATTAACGGCGCACATTCGAACGAGCTGGAGAGACCAAAGCTGCTGAAAGTGAAACGGGACGGCCAAATTCCCCGCGTGCCCAAAGGTCCGATGGCGGCGGCGCTGCATTCTTGCTAAAGTGGACCGTCGGGCTTAGAAGAATGCCGACGTCCATCTGGACAGCAATCAAGAGGTCAGAGCGACAGTCAAGAGGTCGAGCATCCAGCGTATCGAGCTCCTTTTTTGGGAACAATAAAAAGCTTGCGTGAAATCTTATATGCCACTTGGTGCGGTGCACTTGCGATGTCCGGCCAGCAGGGGCACCAAAACGACGACCTACGCGTTAGCCGACTTAGCGAGTCGCTTTTTGCCAACAATGGACAGAACGGCTGCTGGTCAAAATGTGCGCTGATGGAGGGATAAATTGTGTTGGAATGCAAAACGAAAAGGCCTGCAATTAACCGGGTCCTCGCTCATGATTTTTGCCCCGCTTAGACGTGACCTCATTTTCCCAAAGGTCACATTTTCGACTGATCTGCCATTTTTGTTGTAATTTATTTCATCTTGCGCGATGTTGTCGGCGGGCAAACGCGCTCACGTTTCATTCCTTTTCCATTCGCATCCCTTGGCAAGCATTCGCGAGACTCTTTTGTTTGCCGGGATCCCGGTTGCCGTGGCGACCAGCCTCATCTAAATCTTCCCAAATTGTTATCTATGCTAATGAAATGGCGCACGCGCGCGTTGGCCGTTATCTGGCTTCATGAAACATGATTAGATGCCGGCCACTTTATTGTCCTTTCAGCGCGGCCGTTTACGATGTGCGCGCGCACACACACACACACACACACACTCTCGAATAGAAAGAGTGTCCAGTTGCCGAGAGCAGGTTTGCTTTGGGGCTCATCTGTTTGATTGGGACTAATTGGCCAACCTCACGGCGCCTCTGTGCCGCTTGCCAGAAACCATTGCGGAGGATCTGTAGATACAGCGGAGCCTTGACTAATCGGTTGCAGCCCCTTCGAGAACACCACCGAAACTTTTTTTTGTTTTTTTTAAACATAAGAAAATAGCATTCAAGTCTTGTTCTTCATAAAAACATAACATCATTTAAAGAGAACATAAGAGTCTAGACATCATGGTTTGTTCCTTGGGCCTTCTTATGGTGTAACAAATGAAACAAAAGGCAGTCACAACTGCTAAGTAAGCAACAGTAAAATTAGTTTATTTTTTATTTGCAGAGTCTAAAAAGTGCTGTATTTTTTTTTAAGCCACAGGAAGGCAAAATAATGTCACCATCAATCACTGATTTACGACAGGAGACACATGCAATAAAATCTCACGGCTTTTTAAACGGTGTACTTCCTTAGCTGAAGGAATGTGCTTCCTTCAATGCAGATACAGTAATCGCGCGGCAACGGTCACTATTTGAGGCACTCCACCTGTGAAAAATGGCACATACACTGTATGCTATGCAGGATTTTACAAATTAATTACCAAAAAAAATACACCCTTTAATTCCTAACTGAAAAATGAACAATTCTAAACCTGCGCTCTTTAAATTCCATTTTTAACTCAAAACTTGAACCCCAAAATGAATTCCAAATTCAGTATAATGCTAGTCTGGTATCATAATTACAGGACTTTTACAGAACATTACTTCTCTTTGCCAATTTCCCCAAAATAGTCTGCTTTGGGGTTTTTTTTCACAAAAGAAAAAGGAAATTTGAGCAGAATTAAACACGAATAGCTTCTGTTCATATTGTCCTTATAATACACATCATAAAATGTTGTTGTCATGAAACTGTTTTTTTAAAATGCTGTTCGTCCCATAGTTAGTTGTTTCGGCGGTGATTGCTCGCCGTCGGTAGACTCCTTACCGCCACCTATCGCTCTGGAGTACAACAACAACAACATTGAATGTTAGGAACGAAAACAACCGAATCCAGGTAGCGTTGTCAGACTAGAATTATTGGAATTCGATCATGGATGATATTTGGTTGTATTGCGGTCAGTATGTAAGCATTTGTTAGCGTTTAATCTACTTTTAAATCCCCTTAGCAACGGTGCTTGGATACCGATTGACTAGTGGAGTCGGGAAGCGCGCGCCCATTGGCGCAAAAAGAAGAAGCTGTCGCATCAGATGTGCTGCTCAACGGTAATTTTGACCTCCAGAATATCTTTAATGTGCTTTATTTGGGATTTGTCGCATCCTCTCGTCTTGTGTTTACCCAAGCAAGTTGCACAGACCACGTCCACCTTATTACGCGGGCGTTCCAGTGAAGCTAGCCTAGCTTTGCTGGTAGCTTAGCAGCGTTAGTAAGTTAAGACAGTTCGGTGACACGCTTCGTGGGCTCGTCTCTTTTGAAGTAATCAAAATCACATTTAATGACCCAAAGTCATCACTCAAGCGGCATCGGTAACACAGTTTGGTCTTGGACGTTCGAGCCACGCTTGTTCCGCCAGCTAGGTGGCGTTAGCAACCTGTTGCTCCTTGGCCAAGTTGTTAGCGACTCGTGTTAAAAGAGTGATTTTCAGTCACTTCATGCCTCACTTTTCTGCACTTATGCCCACGAATCACATCGCGCGAACACGTCCTGTGATTCGTATTTTTTTATTTTTACTGAAATAAATCACTGTGGAAGACAACATAACATTCTGGAACGACCCAAGGGCCTGCCGCATCGAGGCTGAGTTCGGAATCATTCACTCGTTCCCGAATCGCAATTGGGGGATTCTGGACAAACGGACAAGGAACACTTTCTGGGCGCACACTCAATTACGTCATTGCTGTCGCATAATACTAACGTCAGTTTAGATAGATTTTTTTAAAAAGTAGCTTTTCGTGTACATTTTATAATTACCGATTAATCGTTTCTGTTTTATTACGTAGTCTCCATGTCCCATCTAAAAGTATACCCATATTAATATACTTTGCTAGTAAAATATAATGTAATCCAAATAGCTCAAACATTTGGTGTTTTTGTGCTCGCGTCCAAACTAGAACATGGTTGGCTTTGGTCGGGGAAGTATGTTGGATTGAGTTGGAGTTTCATTTTGACTTGAATAATGCTTTGCCGCCATTTTGTGGTCGTGGAGGTAGCGAAACCTTTTTGGCCGCGTGACATCTTTGTCTTGTGGTCTGTAATGGAATATAAATGTTGCCCTACATGCTTTCGTGTGTGTTGTTTCCCGGCAGGGCGGATGTCTGCCGAGCTGTTTGACAATGAGGACACGAGCGCCTCTTTTGGAACAACAACAGCAAGCCAAGCGGACAAAGCGGGAAGTTTCCAAAGTGGTTCCCACAACAATGGCAAGCTGAAGACCAGTGTTCCGCATTCGCAGCTCCGTAGGAAATCTTTTTACAGTCTTTGCGTATTCTCTTGTAGTTTTTGTGTACTACAGAGATGAGCTGATGTTCTCGTGACCTTGCTCAGAATTCCAGGCTAGCGCTTTGGCTCCGGCCCTCGCCCTGTCGCCCGCGAACGCTGCCGAAGACGCCAGTGTGGCAGACGACTCTCTATTCCAAAAAAGCCATGTTGAATTTCTGCCTTTACGGTAAAAGAAATGTTTTATTTACTTTGTTTTTTTTTAAAAATTTTATTGACATGTCACTGCTGAAAGATTGCCTCTCGCTGACCCTTTTTGTGTGGATGTAGCTTGACGTATGAGAATGATGAGTCATGATTGTCACGATTGATGTTTGTATCGTTGATTTCCCAGCGCAAGTCCCGACTTTTCTGCGGCGCACGAGTCCGATGAGGGCTCCTTGTCTCAGCACCCTCTGGCCCAGGAGACCTCCGATGGCGAGAGCGCTCTCGCGCCGGGCGATGATGTAGACGCAGTCGCTCAGGCCGCCGACGTCACTCACGTCACCTTGGGTTCTCGCAGTACGCAACCCGACGCCGCCAGCGAGCTGTTGTACCGAAAGCTGCTGTCTCAGAGCAACAAGTCCACCCCGCAAACGTCCAAAGGCGGAACCAGCGTCCCGGGATCCGAGTGTGACGCCGCCGAGCAGTCCTACCTGGGTTTCCTGCCGCACTCCCGGCCCGCGTCGGCGGCTCCGACCAAGTCTGCCGTCAAGTCGGGGAGACTCTCCGTCATCCCCTCCAGCTACCAGAATTCCCAACAAGGTGAGCGTACCTCCGGATTTGTCATTCGTCTTCGTTCTGACGTTGTTTAGAACGTTTGGTTGTCATATAATTGGTTTGTTTTCGTCCTTTGAAAATTCTTGGCGTTAGCTTCGTTTCAAAAGTTTGTTTTGGGCCGAAATTCTTCATTGAATAATTCAACTACCCCCCCCCCCCAAAAAAAAATCCTTTATTCAAAATAAAAATTTCGAATTTTTCTAATGTTAAAAAAAACAGCAATTTTTTTGCCAATTTTTGCACACTTGGGTTCGGTGCGTCAATTTTACCTCGCATATTCGTGGTTCAGCATTTGCTTATTGATTCATTTATTTCTCAACCAATTCGCCAGGATTCACTTATAAAAAAAAAAAACCCTCCTGACTTTGTTTCAGCGAATTCTTCTTCTCGTTTTAATCTTCGTTCCAGTTCCATTCCATGCCGACCCTTCCAGCGACGTGTCGGCGGATTCCAAGATGGCCGCCTCCTCTTCTGCTGTCCGTTTGGAGGTCGACAACGACGCCCCCTACTGGACCTCCCAGCACACCACGTCGTCCAAGCAGGTGGACCTCAACATCGAGGACAGGATTCCAGTAAGTGAAATCCCAGGAGGGTGAAGGGGGTGGGGGGGTAGTCAAAGAAAAAGAGCAAAAATGAAGGCCAAGAAAAAAAGAAAAGGTCTTCGCTTGAAAGTAAGGAAACACCAGCGCACCTCAAAACGTCGCCGACGCGGCCCGTTTTTCTTTTTTCCAGTTGTATCTCCAAAACCTCGGCATTGACCAGTCGCCGGCCGACATCTTGACCCCGTTTGCGCCCAGGGGACCCATCAGGGAGCCGGAATTCTCGCCCACCGATCTCAGCACTGTCAAGGATTCTGCGGGAGGGACGCCCATGAAGAGCATCGCGTCATCGGAAGGTCAAGGAGGATGATTTTTTTTTTTTTTCCTTTTAGAGAATCCATAATGTCCCTCAACGTCTATGGAAAAGGCGCAAGCACGTAGTGCAGGCTCGCCTTTCGCCGCCCTTTGTTTTGTTGCTTCCGTCAGGACGGTGCCGATGGCGCGCACAGCGCCCCCGCTGGCCGGGAGGTGAAGTGATTCGGAGGATTTGCCAAATTGAGTTGAAATTGAGAAAAGGAAAATTGCAGGGCGTTGATATTTTTGGAGCGCGCCGAGTCGATTCTGTCGAACGAGTTCTCCTTTTTGAATTCCAGCCGGCAGCCCCCCCAAAGTCGAGCCTTCGGACTGCAACACGTTGTCAGCTTTCGGCCATCGAGACCCTCGTCCCACCGTCCACGATCCCCGCTCGGGTGAGACTTCGGGTCCCCGAGCTCGCTCTTCGCTCTTCGCCGTCCGGCCGACATCTTGTTTGGAGGAACCCGAAGAAGGTCCCGCTGGCCCGGGGGGTGCCGGCTCATCGGCGAAGCTCAGCGTCGCGCCGCCCGTCGTCAGGAACCGGGACACGGATCGGCTTCGCCGGGCCGAGCCGGAAGGCTGCAGCACCGCCCCTCGGTCGCCGCCGGCCGTCGGAGCGCCACCGACCGCGGACGACCGGGACCCCGCCTCGTTCGCTAGCCCGGCGCCCCACGCGGCGGCCGGTCTCGGTCCACTTCCGGAAGACCCGGAGGATCAAGCCTCCGTGAGCGACGGCAGCGCTCAGAGTTCGCTGACCGTCAGAGTGGCCGAGTTGCTGCGGGACGGATCGCCGGCCGCCGGCGTCTCGGACCGCGAGGACCCCAAACACAAAAGTGAGACGCTTCCATCTGCCGTCGCAACTTGGCCCGAGTGCACTTTGCGCACGTGGATATTTCGGCCGCTAGGGGGCGCTTTGAAAGTAAAATGACGGACAACGCAACGCGTTTGCCTCGCAGAGCGCTTCGTCCTGGAATTGTCGGAGGGCCGTTTTGACTCGCTGGAGTTGGACAAAGAGGATCGGCGGCGCATCGAAGAGATCAAGGCCGCCATGCTCTCCAACAACTTTGTCACGGTGAGGACGTCGTGCGCGGCGTTACACACACACACACATATATGAATATGTTGGGCAACGGCTGACTTCCTGTTCTTGGGATTTTTATTAATATTTGTATTTTTTTGGAGTGCTTCCTGTTAGCAGAGATTACAAAAGAGATTTACGGATACTTGGGTAAAAATAAACGAATAAATACATCAAGTCTCTAGTGGAGGTCGAAGTACAGCGTCAACGCATGAGAAAAAAAATAGCCGCACTGAAATGTCATAAATTGATTCCAGACAGAAAAAAAAAAAAATCTTATCTGCACACAAAGCAGAACGGAAATTCACAACATTTTATTTTTATTTTTTTTTCTTCTGTATTGTGCGCATGACAACCGCTTTTAATTTCATCCTTAAAATTCCCGTGAATGATTCCATGCGACTTTTTGTGTCACTCCGATATGCAAATCAGATTGGGCGTCATCATCGGCGGCGTTGCAGGTAACGTTTGAGAGCGTCCGCGTTTACGGCGTGTCCCCGAACGCATCGCGCCTTCGTTCTTCATGACATCGTCACCTTGTGGCCCCACCAGAGCGAGAGCAGCACAGACACGGAGAGCACGGCGGCGGCGTCCGGCGTGGCGGCGCCGGCGACGCCACCCCCCCTTTCGGCCCCGGCGTCCGCGTGGATGCCCCTCCTTCCGGAAGCCGAGCCCGCCCGCCCGGAGGCCGCCCTGCGGGAGATCGCCGACGTCAAGGCGCACACGTCCATCACGATCGCCGCCCGTAAGCGGCCCGCCGCCCCCTGCCCGCCGCCGCCGGACTCCCACCCGCCTGCGGGGTTCGTACGCAAATTTGCCTCTCACTACTCAAATGTTTTCCGAAAATAATTTTGTCCACGTGAACCGCGTAGGATCGGCGCGGACCGGACGCCGTCCTGGCCGGAAGAGGCGAGCGCCGACGCCATGGAGGCGGAGGCCAGCGCCGAGGTGGAGGCGAGCGCCGGGCCGGAGGAGCTGGAGGGGGAAGCGTCCCGCCGGCGTCACGCGGCGGAGGACACCACCCTCCCGTTTGGTCACGTGTCGCGCGCCCACCTCACCCTTTCGCCAAAACCTCCCGAACAGCCCCCCCGCCCCCGCCCCGCCTCCTCCTCCTCCTCCTCTTTGTCGGCGGGGGCCCCCGGCGACAGATTTGTCCCGCTCAGGCGCTCCTCGCCCGCCGTCAGCAGCGCGGATGAGGGCGTGGGCCTCTGCGGCCCCCCGCCCAAGCGGGACGAGCGCAGACAGCCGACATCTGCTCGACCTGCGCCTGCTCCTGCTCCTCCTCCTCCTCATTATCTTCATCAATTGTCCGTCGCAGGCAACGCCATGAGGAGCTACACGCCGGAAACGCCAGGTCAGGATCGGCATTGTCATCCTTTTTGCATTATTTGCATGAAATAATGCCAAAAAAAAAAATATATTGATTGATTAGTTTGGTCTGAATAGAAAAGCAACATGGCAACATGCGTATGAAGCACACATGACAATTGTCAAAATGTTTGCGGAACTACTTTTTTTTTTTTTTTTAAATTGCTACACACACGAAAAGTCGAGCTATTGAGACCCAGAAAAAAATAAAAATAAAACGTGTCATTTTGTTGCCCAAGTGCGGGACGAGTGCGTCCCTCGCGCGGCGGCGGCCGGCCTGCGTCCTTACAAGCCTCGCGGCGCCAACGAAGTCTTCTTCATGCCTCACGTCGAAGCCGACGCGTCCTCCTCGTGCACCACCATGGAGAGCTCGCACACGGGTAAGCCGACGCTCGCTCGCCCAGCGAAGCGGCTAAAACGTTTTCTGAGCCGGATCGGATTTCCGGCCTCTTCCCTTTGCTTCAAGTGAAATCAACTAACCTGTAACTCCAAAAAAAAACTAAAACTAAAACTAAGTTGTTTGACATATTGTAACAATTATTATTATTGTTATTAGTTTGTTGTGAGTCGTTGGTCAGTTGATTTATTATTAAAAATTTTTTTTTTTTAATTTTTCCTCCTACTGTTGATACCAAATTTCATGCTGATGCATTTAGCTCCCCAAATAATCGCTAAATGTCTTCATTTGGAAATCAAATAAGATTTGAACGTATGAAATAATGCTCATCGTCTCAAATTGTTTCTCAATTATCTTCTCAATCATGAAATGCCTTTTTTAAAAAAAACTCTGTAGCTCATTACACTTTCATTGGAAGCTGAAAAGAGTGAAGACCCACCTGGGAGGGGGGGGGGGGCGAGTCTTGCCTTTGCGTTTGCCAGCTGCCGCTTTGTAACGGACGCCGCTTCATTATTGATGCGCGGAGACATAAAAGCGCCAGACGTAAAAGCGCCAGCCGTGCCGCCCTCAGGTTTGGACGACGCCGTGCCGCCGCTGTTCAGCGCCGAGGTTCTGGGCCGGCAGGATCCGGGCCTGGACCGCGGCGTCGCCATCAAGCACGCCGAGGGCATCTACAGCAAGAGGCGCTCGCACGCGCCGCCGCTGCTGCTCCCAGGTCAGCTGGCCGGGCCACACGTGCATCGTCATCATCCGCCCCCCCCCCCTCCCCCCGCCCCTCCCGGCAAAAAATAATAACGCGCGTGTCTTTGCGGCCTCAGATCGACGCTTTCCTCATGCGGGTCAGCACGAAGCCCCCACAATGGAGCGCTTGGGAGCGGCGGGCGCGGCGCCGCAGGACGGCAACCGTTTGCCCCCGGGGCTCGCCAGCAGGGAGGCGTGGCTCCTGGAGCAGCTGCAGCGCCTGTCTGATCTCATCCTCACCACCGGGGGCGCCGACGTGCCGCCCTCGCGGACGCCGTACGGCGAGTCGGAGCCGCCAAAGGTGCGAACGCTTCTTTTCAGGAAGCGAATCGCATTCTTGAATGTCTTATTTTTTTTTTTTGGTTTGTTAGTTTGTTTTCCAAAGGAAGACATCTTTGATTTTGGGGGGGAGAAAATTCCAGTTTAGATTTTTCAATTTTCCTTTCAGAAAAAAAGCTCATTTGACAAAAATTTTTACCCGTCTTGGTCGGCAGGCGTGGCCGCGGCAGGCGCCCGCCCCCTGCGGCCTTTGTCCGGCCGACAGAGACGAGTCCAGCACCACCACGTCCACGCTGGACACGGACCGCCTCGTGCGGGTCTTCGGTGCTCACCGCATCCAAAGCGCCAAGACCCCCCAAAGCTTTCAAAAGATCTCCAAGTCTTCGTCCCGCCTCCACAAACTCTACGACCACGTGGCCAAGCAACGGGAGCAGTGGGAGGGGCGGGGCTTCGACGCCGCGCTCTCCGAAACCACGGCCACCGAGGCGTCCAACGTACGTTTGCTGCGTGTCGAAACTGCATTTTCTATTTTTTCCTCCCCCCCCCCATAAATAAGTTTGCAGCTGCCACTCTTCTCATATGCTTGTTGCTTTTTCTAGTGTGCCACTAATACGTGTCGTCGTGACTTGATGTTGCCTTTGGCAGGTGACTGGCGAGTCGTCGTCGACGGGCTCCTTCGCCAAGACGCCTCAGCACACCCCCTCCAAGAAGATCCTTAGCAGAGGCGTCCAAGCAGGTGAGCAAAAAAAGAATTGAACCCTCACCTACTCGGACTACTAAGTCATTCTATGCGAACACATACAGTACATGTGACGATAAAGTTTTATCCAATTCAAAATTTATACGCAGGAAAAAACATACTGACTTAATTCCCCCCCCCCCCCCCCCCCACCAAGGTGACGTTGAGTTTGTATGCAACGCGACGCGCCTTTGCACACGAGACGTGGGAACCATGTTCCCGCCCCCGGGACGAGCGCGAAGAAGCGCGCCCAAAGGTCACGTGACCTCCCTCAAGCACAAGAAGACCCGAACGCCGCCCAGCTTGCCCAAAGGTACGCGCGCGCGTGTTTCGCTGATTCGGCATTCTCCACAAATCCAGGCTGAGTCCAGAATCTTGAAATGAGTGATACTTTCAAAAAAAAAATGTTTTTTGAATGATGTCACATTTTTGGGAGGAAATTTAGATTTTCAGCAAAAAAAACTCCAATCTTACAAAAGTAAAGGTGTACTTCAAAAATTTTTTGAATGCATTTTTGCACGCAGTAAAATCTAAATATGAAAAACGTTCTCCCTTTTTTGGGGGGAGGGGTGAAATGATAACCTTGTATTAATAAAATTGCATAAATAAAACAATATAGTGTATATCAGTATTCTTTTAAAACAGGAATTCCATTTTCTTCAGACTTTTTTTTAAGAATTGAAGTCGGATTAGCGTAAAGTTGTGCGGGGGATTTCCGATTTATTTTTTGTAAGATAGGAAATTAAAAAAAAATGAATATTTTTTTTTCGATGATAAATTATAATTTTGTTGGAGAGTAGCAGAAGTTTATTTAAAAAAAAAAAAAAGAAAAAGTTGCAATTTATTCCACTTCCGCATTGCAGCAGTGTGGTGGTTCATCCCGCTGGACGAGTCGTCCAAGGAGAACCGTCCCGAGGAGCAAGACGAACCCGGCGAGGTGGAGGCGGCGCAACCCGATCCCAGTACCGTTTGGTACGACACCGCGGCCAAAACGCCAAGAGAACCT